>NC_091347.1:25730907-25844541 GCF_038502225.1 Cherax quadricarinatus | reverse complement strand
ATCAATATGACTTACTATATAGTTACAGGAAAATTCATTAGCTCACTGACATTACAGATGTATAAAATAGGCATTATATTTGAGTGAACAATTTTCATTACTGATTAATGGGCATGCAGAAACACCTAATGATTTCAACTGCATGTATAAACTAATTGTATAAACAATAATAATTTGGCAATATAAGGTACCCTGTAGTACATTAGAGGTGCTACGGGCACACACTGTACATACTCGTCGGTCATGTAGTCACTGCCTTACTTAAACTTGAGCGGTTTTAATCTTTGCACTACTCAAGGCATCACTTAGTGGACTTCGAAAACTAAAAATGGCAACTAAAATATTAAAGCAAAAGGCAAACACAAATGACGAAAGTAACGACCTTCCCATAGCAGGGACTGTGGGCAATCTGACTCATGTGAGGCAAGCTGTTACTGAGGAAAGAAATGGCAACAATTAAAACACAGCGAGCTAAACAAGAGTAAAAAAGATTCTAGGGGCACAGAAGCTATCGGCAAAATGGCATAAAAGCTCAGTAAGTGATGCAAAACAGTTCAGTTAAGATATATATTGTAATTAAGTAAATACTCTGCTCACATGAGTTTTACAGGTTGCACCGCAAATCCTAATAGAACTATTATTTAAATGATTTGCACAAAATGATTCCTTCTAAGTTTGAATTACATTTACATATTATAATAAAATTTTATGAATTTCTTGCAATGTATCTGTCACTGTTTATTAATACAATAGCAAAAATTATTGTGTTTTTAACAAGAATTTCAGTAAATGAAAAGTTGCTTAAATTTTTTATATAAAAATGCAAAGGCTTAAACCAAATCAAATATAGGCCAATACATAATTGAATTTTTAAGAATTAATACCAAGAACGACACCATAAAAATTACAACTGTAGCATTTTCATTTGAGGTCCTATAGTTGGGGTCTTGCAAAGTTCAGTTTACTACTAAACTGTAATATAAAATTAAATTTATTTAGTGTAACATTTGCTGAAATTGCTAGTTCACAACTAACCCACAAATTGGAAAATGGAAACTAGATGATGACGACAATGTTTCGGTTTGTCCCGGATCATTTTTAGTCAATGCCCAGGATATGCACAAAGCTAAAAAAATGTTCATAAATAATTTATAAAATGATACCAAAATTGGCTTTAAGTAGCTATTTAAATTTTCACATACTGTACAGTAGCAAAATGTTAATTTATCTAATGAAATGTCATAGTAACTTTTCTCACAATCCACAAAACTAACCTAATTATTTACACATCATTTATACCAGAAACTATCATTAACTACTGTGTATATATATACCTGTATATATATATATATACATATATATCAATTGATTTTTATCAAATTCCTATTTAAATAATATATATATTTAAGCATTCAAAAGAAAATAATCTGGACACCCAAGTACATTGGTTTTTCTTAAATTATTATACATTCACAAAATGTACATATGAAAGTGAGAGTGTGTGAGTGTAGTCAAGTTATGTGTAGTCAGAGTGAAAACTTTAGAAAACATGAAGATGAACAGCCAAGATAGTTAACAAAGGCAATGGTTAACAAAGACAATAGCAAACAGTCACGAGCTATGAAAGAACATAATCAATGAAGACAAAGTAACCATGTTTTTTTTCATATGTTCTCTCAGAAATACAGTATATTGAGAACAGAGAGAGATAAACATGAAATGAGTGAGATGACAAAATGCTTAGATGATTCCAACAATAAAAGACAAGTAGCAAGACAGAGAAAAACTGACAAGCATGATGAGGATATGAACAAGCAACACTGGTCAAGTATAAGGATGAATTACAACAAAAAGGCAAGTACATACCAAAACAGTAAGGCTACATTCAAAGACCTATTAAAGGAGGAAAGTATATATGTGAAGGACTATATGGTAACTACTAACAGGGTAAATGACACAAGAAGTAAGGCTAAAATTAATTCTTTTCTATGCATCAGATTATTTATTCGGGCAAATTTCTAGAAATTTTACAGTACTGTATATACAAATATTGTATAAATGAAGTACGTATCTCAAAAATTCTAAGAAGTAATGGACATAAATAAGAAATATGACATGGTGAATCTAGACAAAACCAAGCTAGAAAACCTTAAGACATATTTAAGAAATGAGGAGGATTGTAAATATTAGTAAAAGAAACTACAGCAGTGAATTAAAAAAAGAAATGGTGATGGAAATCCAAAACAAAAATATAAAACTCTTTTTAATAGTAAATGCATATTAAAAATATTAAAAATATGAAGAAGAAAATGGGCAAGATAAATGAATGATTTTATAATATATTAAGGAAACTATTTATGAGTCACAGTACACTTACTATTATCAAATTGAAGTAGACTACTGGAATGGGATTCAAAACATAATAAATACTAAAAACAATGGAATATTCAAGAAATTACTGCATATGACATATTAAACAAAGAACACAGGACAACAAAAACATAGGTCTAGTCCTGTAACTTTAAACTGGTAAATAAAACTACTGTACAGTATGTATTTACACACTCATTTTATGATTTAATAAGAACAATGAAAAATAATTTAAGAAAAATAAGTATACTTGGGTGTGTACTCGCCTACTGTAATTGTACTTGCCTAGTTGTGTTTGCAGGGGTCGATTCATAATTCTTGGCCGTGCCTCTTAAATTCTATCAAGTGTATTCACCGATTTCTTGACCTCCAGGGCCCAATCATACCTACTCTTGAAACTGTATATGGTGCTTGTCTCTACCATAATGAGGATGAAAATGTATTGTACTTATTAAAGACACTGAGGCTTATCTTTGTCTTAGTTGGCATCTTCATTCCTTGGCTGTATCTCTTCGCATCTCAGACATCCTTTCCATATCCACACCAAGTGCCCTGGATACTTGTTGTCAAGAGCATGTTCTCCTGGTACTCTTTTCTAGGACCACTGGATTTAGTCCCTCTTTGTAGTCCATTACCCTCAGTTTTAGCACTACTCTCATTGCAGACTTTTGGTGCTTGATCAGATGCACCCTCCATGCCTTCACTGCACACTTTAAAAGACAGGCCTTATATACGAAGTATACTGTCCAAAATAATTCTGTCAAGGGTCCTTAAAAAAAGAATAAGTTCCTAGGTTAGCTAATTTTGCATGATTGATATGTACTTCTGGTGATATGCTTAGTGTAATGCTTATTCCCAGATCTTTCTCCTTGTACAGTGTTTGTAATATCTCTCTTCCAGGTCATATTCCATATCTGGCTTTCCTCTCTTCCTCATTTTCATTATCTTGCATTTGTCAGGAGTGAATTCTTTAGCCTTTCCCAAACATACTTCCAGGTTGTGTAAGTAATCTTTAAATAATTCCCTATCCTTTCTGGGTGCTACCTTTCTCAATTAATCTTCGATTATCAGGAAACAAATATAGCATATATGTTGTATTCAGTTTCCACCAGCAGGGTTTCAACCACTGATCCTTTGAGTATTCCACTAGTTACCTTTGCCCCCAATGATACCTACTCTGTTTTTTATTCTGCAGATATTTCTGTATTCACTTTAGCATTTTTCCCATTACTCTCTCCTGCTTTTCCAATTCTTGTATCAGCCTCAAGTGTGGTATTGCATCAAATACTTTCACACAGTCTCTGAATATGTTGTCACTTTCTTCCTGTCTTTCCTACTTCTTTCCATTATTCTGTATTAGAAGCAAGAGATTCGAAAGACAGAATTTACAATCTCTAATCCCTTGCAGATGCTCTAACATTCTTTTATATTACTTTTTCTGTAATCATAGCCAGTATACCAGTCAGTGAAAGTTATCTACTTTTTCCATTTTCCTTTTTTTGTGTATATTAAGATCACATTAGCAGCTTTTTCACTTTCCATTTACTTGTTTAAAACTTCAAATGGGATTGCACAGTTCCTGCGCTTTTTCTCACAATTGGTAATTCTGATCCTGCTGCTTTCATAGTGCAGCCTCTCCTCACTTAATGATGGAGTTCCATTCCTAAAACAACAATGGTAAACAAATTCAGCGCTAAGTGAGGAGCATACTCCAATGGTAGTGGGCTTGTATCATCTATCTTTGATATTATTTTAATGTCACCTTTGCACCATTTATAACATTTCTGGTATATTTTTAAATGTTTATACAGTAGTATACTGAATAATATAATAAAGAATAGAAGAAATCAGCTCTAATATACATCATATAGGTATGCATACTGGTCAGAGAGCCCATCGTAAGTCCAAGGCGTTGGCAAACGAGTAAGGAGAGGCTGTACTGTACATATTTGACTTTCTTATCAACTTTCCAATTTCTTCCTATATTGTTCTATTTTTGAATAGTCTTTGTAGACTCTCCCTTTCTGTCCCTCTTTGGGTGTCCCCGACTCCTTGGCAGACCAACCGGTACTTGAATCTTCTCTTCAGTTCTGCAATTAGTGTACTTACTTGCCTCCACTGTCTGTTTACTTTCCTCCTCATCCAGTGTTATTACTGGTCTCTTTGCTATCATCTTCCATCTTATATGGCTGTGGATCATCTTTGGTTCTGTTATGGCCTTATCTATAATATTTTCCTGCTTCCCTTCTAATCCTTACATAGCTTTTCCCAGCTCTCTGTTTAGTTTTTCATTATGTGCATCTTCCATGCCCTTTTACTTTTAGGCTCACTAAACTGTTTTTAAACATAGGTTCTCTTGCTTTGTATTCTCCTTCTCCTTGCTGATATAAATTTTACTGCAGCTAACTTGCACATCTTCAGTAACCTCACCACCACCTTATGTACTGCCTTACCTTCCAATTCTCATTCCCACTATACTCCATTCACAACTCTCTCATCCCTGTGGTCACTGGCTTGTAGAAGTTCCTCATAAATTTTCTTTACTTCCACTTTCCTTAGAGGGAAGTCTGAGTCAAGTCTTGCTATTTGTCCATTTGTAGCATCCTTGTGATATCTTTAACAATGTTGGCTCATGAAACTTTCCAATTTCTGTTTCTGACTGTTTATGTCATCCCAATTCTCCCAATTTCATTGTGAATCTAATAACTCATGATAAGAAATTTTGCCTTCGTTCTATATACTCTTTGTACCACTCTTCCCAGTATTTGTATCACTGCCTCTCAATTTTGACAGCCACATGAGATGTCTTTGTAGCGCTGTATCAGTTTTTACATCCCTGTATTAAATTTGCACTGTTATTGAATGATTCATTCCTCTTCTTCATCACTCCTCTGGTGAAATAATTTCTGACAGCCCCACTGCTCATTTGTGTGTGTAATTTTCAACCATGCCCTCAGACTCCTGTGCCATTGCTGGTAAAGTGCCTATTTTTGTTTACCATCTATAACCCAGAATATCTTTTATTCCATGTATGTGTGTGTATTCTACTTATGGTTGCAGAGGTCGGAGTATCATCCCCTGACCCATGTGTGTACAAGTGTATACACAAGTGTAATTATTTTTTTGTGTATGTGGGTAATTCTAAAGTGGGATAAAGAAGTGGCCATATAAATACTGTGATATGATAAAGGTGAGCCTTGCACGATAAGGTCATCTGCTTCGTAAAGGTACTGAGACACTTCACCAAAATTATTTTCTTTTGCTTGACATATTTTCCAAAAGTCATAAATTTGTCAATTTTACAAATACTTACCTGTATATATATACTGTATAAAGCAAATGATGAGACATTGCAGTACTTCATATGTTAGTGTTACATAATTTATATTAACAGTCATTATAACAAGATACAATAAACAGTTTTGGTTGCAAATTAACATTCTAAACTTAGTCTTCATAATTGCTCTGTGAGGCTTAGATGCTGTACATACTGCTATCAGTACATTAAAAAATAATGTCTAAAACAGTCATCCAAATATTGAAAATATTTATATTTACAAAGTAAAAATTGTTTATCTATTAAAATCTAAAAAAGAAGTTCATTCATATCATCTCAGCCTTGAAATTAACTAACTACAGATAAAAAAAAACAATATCCAAAATATTAGTGTAAAAAATTACCCTGACTACGAATCTGATTAATTTTACATCTCCTTTTATTATATAAGCACTTAAAAAGTCACCGTCTTTACTGTCAAGTTGGAACTATACAAATTGACCCGTTCATGCCTTCAGGAGCTCAGTAAAAATGAAACAAGGGTGCTTACACTTATTATGTTGATCAAGGAACACGGTGCTCTGATGGGTTCTTTTGAGCATGATGACTTGAGAGATCTTTCTAATATACATACAGTGGACCCATTACTGTGCAGTCAAATATCAAAAGATCTGTATACAAGCCTTCCTAAGTTATCTTAACTGTGACTTGAGTCTTCTGAAATGAAAAAAAAAGTCTCCCTAACATCTTTGAAAGACTAACTAACAAACAGTCACCTGTGTTATTAGCATGATATCAGTAATTTGAAGCCTTACACAGCTTGCTTAGAATCTTTCCCTTAGTCTCTGAGAAACATTTCTATAACACTAGAGTAAGGCTTGAAATCAACACTCGCAAATCAAACTAACTTAATTAAAACATCACAAAATATTTTAATTCCATTTTCTAGCTAACCCGATTCGTACAGTTCCGCATAGGAAAGTGATATCCAGGAATTTCAAAGGAAATGTTTGTCACTGCCCAAGTACACACAATCTGGAAGAAAACAGACAAAATTGTTTTTAATAATTATACATTTTACTACATTTTTCAAATATTCTTCATTAGATGTTTAATACAAAACAAACATTTACATAAACAAGATATTCTATATAGAGCCTAGTTGACCAGGCAAGCACCTCAGAACTCATCATAGGTATATCAAAAGTAAAAGCACTATAAATATATCTGGCTTGTTAAGACATACTGTAACATACAGTACTAAGACGTTTCACGTATATAAGGCCTGTATGTGTATTTTTACCACTTGTCAGCTATGCCATACTTCAATTACAATGTCTGGTGTGCACTGAGCACCACTACCTCTTAACTACAGAGCTAGCTTCACTTTAAGCTCTTGATTCTACAGTATGCCATAGTACTGTACTTGTGTGTGTAAATCTAATGCCACAATCATCTGACACAATATTACTGGCCAGCAGTTTTGAAGTGAATAATGCATGAAACTAACCAAATCACTAAGTAGGGTAGTTTACGCATTTTTTTTTTTATTACACACAATTAATAATTCACCCTGCCTCGGTGGGAGACGGCCAGCTTGTTAAAAAAATAAATAAATAATAATCTCCATGGGGAAGTGGAACAGAATTCTTCCTCTGTAAGCCATGCATGTTGTAAGAGGCGACTAAAATGCCAGGAGCAAGGGGTTAGTACCCCCCCTTCTGTATATATTACTAAATGTAAAAGGAGAAAATTTTGTTTTTCCTTTTGGGCCACCCCCGCCTCAGTGGAATACGGCCAGTGCGTTGAAAGAAAGAAGGAATTAATAAAAAATTGTTTATTGATCCATAAATGTACTTACAGGGAAAAAAATGTATTAGGAAAGTTCAGACTAGACAAATGCAATGACTGCCTTCCTAATTGCTCAAAAAGATATTTTAAATACTGCTCTTGTCTTACCAAACAGGAGCAACACGTCATTATGATACGATACCTGCTACCTGGAGGAGGTACCTTATCATAAACGTATCATAAACTTACCTGGAAAACTATGCCGGTGAAGATTCCAGTAATGAGGGATGCAGCTCCCATCATGCCTGCAACAGGAGCATGTTCGGGCTGCACAGTCCTAAAATTTACAGAAACAAAAACTTATGGAATTTTGATGAAAATTACATTGTTAAAAGTGCAATTTTTTTATGATAATCAACAACTATTCTAATAACTAAGTAATTTTTTTTTTTTTTTCAACAAGTCGGTTGTCTCCCACCGAGGCAGGGTGACCCAAAAAAAGAAAGAAAATCCCCAAAAAGAAAATACTTTCATCATCATTCAACACTTTCACCACACTCACACATTATCACTGCTTTTGCAGAGGTGCTCAGAATACAACAGCTTAGAAGCATATATGTATAAAGATACACAACACATCCCTCCAAACTGTCAATATCCCAAACCCCTCCTTTAAAGTGCAGGCATTGTACTTCCCATTTCCAGGACTCAAGTCCGACTATATGAAAATAATATATATACATATATATATACATATATATACATATATTTCATGACTGTTACATCAGGTCACAAATTTTATAACTTTTGAATACAGACATATTGATAACTTTGACTTGTTTAAAACTGTGCAACTGTTAACTTTATTCAAGCTTTCACCATGGGCACAGACTAAAAAGAAATTTAATATTATGTGCCATAAAGTATGAAAGAATCAGCATAGCACCAATTTAGGAGCAAAATGTTGGTAGTCCACACTGTAGATTTTCATAATTTGCTCACTGGGCTATGATCAATGTACCCAGCCCCTGCCTCCTACTGTTCCTGCTAAGCTAGATTTAGCAAGTCATATTCACTAGACAGTAGTTTCCTTACATTACTAATGTTTTCCAAAATTTATATAACTATGAAAAATTGCAAAGGTTAGTGGATGAGTTTGGGAGTGTGTGTAAAGGTAGAAAGTTGAAAGTGAACAAAGAAAAGAGTAAGGTGATGAGGGTATCAAATGATTTAGATAAAGAAAAATTGGATATCAAAATGGGAAGGAGGAGTATGGAAGAAGTGAATGTTTTCAGATACTTGGGAGTTGACGTGTTGGCGGGTGGATTTATGAAGGATGAGGTTAATCATAGAATTGATGAGGGAAAAAAGGTGAGTGGTGCGTTGAGGTATATGTGGAGTCAAAAAACATTATCTATGGAGGCAAAGAAGGGAATGTATAAAAGTATAGTAGTACCAACACTCTTATATGGGTGTGAAGCTTGGGTTGTGAATGCAGCAGCGAGGAGGCAGTTGGAGGCAGTGGAGATGTCCTGTCTAAAGGCAATGTGTGGTGTAAATATTATACAGAAAAGGTTGGAAGGAAGGGGTAAGGGAGGTTTTGTGGGCGAGAGGCTTGGACTTCCAGCAGGCGTGCAGGAGCGTGTTTGATGGGAGTGAATGGTATTTGGGACCTGATGATCTGTTGGAGTGTGAGCAGGGTAATATTTAGTGAAGGGATTCAGGGAAACCGGTTATTTTTATATAGCCAGATTTGAGTCCTGGGAATGGGAAGTACAATGCCTGCACTCTAACGGAGGGGTTTTGGGATATTAAGCAGTTTGGAGGGATATGTTGTGTATCTTTATACGTATATGCTTCTAAACTGTTGTGTTCTGAGCACCTCTGCAAAAACAATGATTATGTGTGAGTGAGGTGAAAGTGTTGAATGATGATGAAAGTATTTTCTTTTTGGGGATTTTCTTTCTTTTTGGGTCACCCTGCCTTGGTCGGAGACGGCCGACTTGTTGAAAAAAAAAAATTAAATTTATTTAAAACACTGGCATTAAATGTTTAAAGAATACTCAATACATCAATATAAAGAATTCTCAATACTTCAGTAGAAGACAACAACGACTTTATTTCGATTATTAAACTGAAAGGTTAGTAAACAAGTATCATATATTATCAAAAATACATTGTAATTACGCATCAGCATTTTTTCAAACAGTGGTGTAACCACTCTAGGTATACTATTTCTAAAACGAATATGTTGGCAATTGATAAAAATGTGTAAATAAGTGTTTAAATACAAAGATGCAGTTGAGGTACAGCAAACATCTATTTGGTTGGTACAATTTGGTAAGTTAATGTGGCTTTTATTGTAACAAAGTTTACATGTATAAGTGTATCTCAGAAAATAAACCTCACCATATCCAACTTGGACCAACAGACCCACATTAACCTCCTCACAACTACCAAATGTTTCAAGTAATAATTAACAGAATGTAAGATAAACTGTAGTACTTTTCACATAGTGGAACATAGAAAATAAAAAAGAAATAAAAAATGACAAATTTGGAGGCATTTGGAATGTAATCTTATACGTATTCCCCATAAGTTCTTCATATCATTTAATGCTACTTTTAGAGCTAATACCAATATTTGGCAAGGTAATGCTTGCATTAATCAACAATTTACTTGATATACAATGAAAAACAATAGATACATACCTTGGGCAGTACATCATTGCCAAGGAAGAGTAGTAACCTGAGGTTATGCCCAAAATGGCAGTCAATACCCAGTATGCCCAATCTGAGTCTATAAGGACTGGCATAATCCTGTCCACATTAACTGGATAAAAGTGGCACAATACAAATGCTGGGATAAGGAAGAGTCTCAGAAGTACAGGAATACAGAGGAATCTTGGGCTAGGCTGAAAGAGTGAGGAAATTTTTTTTTTCAAATTTACAGAAAATACAAACACAGGTAGAAAAATACTATACAGTAAATGTTTATATATTAAAACATTCTCCATCCAAGGGACTTAGCAAATGTATGCAACACCATTTAAATTTCTTAACTTACTTGGTCATATCTAGAAAATTTATTTTTACATGTCAAAATATACTGTAAAGTGGTACATTGACTTACGAGTACCCTAATTTACGAGTTTTCCGAGTTACGAGCCGTCGCTTGGTTGATTTTTTGTTTTGAGTTGTGAGCCAAAATCTGAGTCATGAGTGAGCTTCAGATACTCCGCCACTGGTTGGCGGTGTATCTGAGGCCAAATCCAACTCTGTACCCAGAGGAATGTCAGGTACTTCGTCCCGTCCCACATGCTCTTCCAAAACATAACTGGAAGAGTAATACTCCCACACTAATCCCAGACTGCAGTGAGGCACTTCGTCCCTTGTTTGGTTCTCGTATAAATCCAGGGAGGAGGTAACCTCTATTTCAACTCTCAGAGGTTTTTCCAGAAACATTAAGGTGGGTGGAGTACTTACAGTGGTTGGTGGAGTAGTCATGGTGATCAGTGGAGTGGTCATGGTGGTGGGTGGAGTAGTAATAGTGGTGGGTGGAGTAGTGATGGTGGTAGGTAGAGTAGTGATAGTGGTGGGTGGAGTTGTCATGGTGGTGGGTGGAGTAGTAATGGTGGTGGATGGAGTAGTGATTATGGTGGGTGGAGTAGTGAGGGTGGTGGGTGTAGTAGAGATGGTAGTGGGCGGAATATACAATATTTCTTATTTATAAATACATTTTTCTTATTTAAAAACCCATACCCCAAAAAATTGGGGTGGTTTTTTGGGGGCTAGAACGGATTAATGGCATTTCAATTAATTTCAATGAGGAAAATTGATTTGATATACTACAAGAAAATTGAGTTACGAGCTTGGTCACGGAACGAATTAAACTCGTAAGTCAAGGTACCACTGTAATACAGTTGTAGTACAATATTTAGTTTCATAATACTAAAGAATTGTTTATAACTGCAATACAACGATGATACAGATGTTGCGTAACGCAACAAATGCGACTAGCCAAAACAAATTTCCCCTGCTGTTTCGCTCACCCTACCACCCCCAAGCCAATGCATAGCCTCTAACAGCTACCACATGTAAATAAAAACATTTATAATTTTGGACACTAGTGACTGGAAGTTTTCATAGCATAGTATTGCTTCCAAAATTACAAACAGATCTCTCTAGTAATTCACAGAGCACAGTATTCTCAACTTTCATACTGAATTTGAACCTTAAAAATTTAATTTTGATTTTAGTTTTTATCAACAAACCGGCCATCTCCCACTGAGGCAGGGTGGCCCAAAAGAGAAGAAACACTTTCACCATTATTCATGCTATCACTATCTTGCCAAAGTGGCACTGATGATTCAGTTCAAAACTGCAAATATCCCCACTCCTTTTGAAATCTATCCATTTATTCAAATACAATACAAATACAAATTTTTATTTCTTTGCAAAAGTCACAATGTGTTATTTACATTTTATAAATTGTTGTTAAGCACAAACAAAGCCACTAGCATGCCTGAGCATCTTACGTCACAAGAAACCTAGAGAGAATTCCTTCCTACAGGAGCCAGATAATTTGCCCACCATCTAAATAATGTGAAAAAAAAAAAAAGATACTTGACTTACCCAGGTAAAGAGTCCTGGAAGCATATTTCCAAGCATGGCAAAGATATTGAATGTAAGGAAGCAGGTTATAGCCTGGAAATATTTTGGTGGCACTGGGAAGTTTTCTTCAGTTCTACAAGTATCTGGAAAGGAAGTAAAATGGAGAAGATTAATATTTTTACAAGTGACTAAACCACTCAGTGCTGTGCCATTTTCCAACTAATTCTAATATTTTTATTTACGTATTCATTAAACACACTTTGATAAGAGTAAAATAATAATGATTAGATTACAAAAAAAAAAAAAAAAATACAGAATAAAATGCAGGATTACAAAGGAAGAGTTTTGCAATGTGTTTTATTGTGTACTGTACAGTACAGTGGACCCCCGGTTAACGATTTTAATCCGTGCAAGAGGGCTCATCGTTATGCGAAATAATCGTTATGCGAATGAATTTTCCCCATAAGAAATAATGGAAATCAAATTAATCCGTGCAAGACGCCCAAAAGTATGAAAAAAATTTTTTTTTACCACATGAAATGTTAATTTTAATACACACAAACTGAAAAAGGCATGCACAATTAAATGACACTTACTTTTATTGAAGATCTGGTGATGATTGATGGGATGGGAGGAGGGGAGAGCATTATCTTCTTACTGTTTAGAAGGGGAATCCCCTTCCATTACGACTTGAGGTAGCAAGTCCTTTTCCGGGGTTACTTCCCTTCTTCTTTTAATGCCACTAGGACCAGCTTGAGAGTCACTGGACCTCTGTCGCACAACAAATCTGTCCATAGAGCTCTGTACCTCCCGTTCCTTTACGATTTGTCTAAAATGGGCCACAACATTGTCATTGAAATAGTCACCAGCACGGCTTGCAACAGCTGTGTCAGGGTGATTTTCATCTATAAAGGTTTGCAGTTCAACCCACTGTGCACACATTTCCTTAATCTTTGAAGTAGGCACAATGGATTCCACAACTGGCATAGGCTTCTCAGGGTTAGCCCCAAACCCTTCAAAATCTTTCTTAATTTCCATACTAATTCTCACCCTTTTTACCACAGGGTTGGCACTAGAAGCTTTCTTGGGGCCCATGGTCACTTATTTTCCAGAAACAGCACCGAAAACACTGTAATAATACGAAATATTCCGAGTGTATGCTTGGATGTTACCGCGGAGGCTGGCTGGTAAACAATGGGACGGCCGGCACATGTGAGGCTGGCTGAGGGCACATTGGACGCGTCTCGGACGAAAATCGGTAAGCGGGTTTTTAATCGGTATGCGCGGCAAAAATTTTGCGATAAAAGTAATCGGTATGCGGAAAAATCGCTATGTGATGCCATCGTTATGCGGGGGTCCACTGTATATGAAAATGGTATTAAACAGTTTATTATAAAAATCAGAAGCAGATAACACAAACAATTGTACTACAGCAGATGCTGGGAAAGAAAGGAACAACATATACATATGTAATCAATGCCTCACGTGCCCTAACTCATGAGCTAAGCAAATTTAGAATATGCAGTGGCAGTGTATAGTCTGCATCAACAGAAATATGATGAAGATAGAGTAGGATATGATGCAAAATGACTCCCAGAGTTTAATAGAAGACAAATGAGGAGCTATGATAACCATGTATAAGATCAAAAGAGAGAGATCAAGCACTCTTAGTACCATCAAAGGAGAGAACAAGAAGCCACAATTATGAACAGAGAAGAAAGTTTTCCCTCAGTGTTGGAATACTGGAATGTGAACCAAGAAGAGGTAGTAAATGCTACAACCACTAGAAAATTGAACACTACAGTTTTCACAAATAGTTGATAAATTAGACACATGTGCAACACCTGGGTATCTTTACTGTGGAAATGTTTCACCACACAGTGGCTTTCATCAGTAAATTACAAAGAAGAATGGTGAAGACCAGAAGGAGTTTGAGGGAACGATTACCTCAAACTCCTTTTGATCTTCACCATTCTTCTTTGTATTGGACTGGTGAAGCCACTGTGTGGCAAAATGCTTCCACAGTAAAGATACCCAAGTGCTGCATGTGTCAATTTATCAACTTGTCAGTTGTCTGTACGTATTGACACTTCACAAGTAGTGTTCACAAATAAGTATTAAGACAGTCTATACATCAATACAACATACCTGCAATTACAGCTGGGAAGACAGCAAGTGTGACAAAAAAGACCATGAAAACATTGAAAAGCTGAGGTGATGCTTTTCTGAAGATTTGCCAATAAGGTACTTTGGGTTTGCTGGGATCTCTCTTTGCCGCTTTTTGGGCTCTTTCATAGAGTGCCTCATGATACCTGAAAAAGCGCTGCAGAAGGAAATTTACTTTTAGTCAAACACTGTAAAGTTTACAAAATTTGTCAATGTAGTACTTACAATATCAAACACAGTATTCATTATCTCATTGCTTGTACATACTGCCAATACTTCAAAGATATTATTAGGTAATATTCAATACTAAATAAAACAAGAATGTTGTATAGGTTAAGATTTCTTCTGTGCATACATTATGACTATGAGATGTCATGTTCTGCTTAAACAATAAAATGGAGAATTAGACATATACAACATCTGGATATCTTTAATTTGTAGATGTTTTACCATTCCCACATGTTGCACGTGTCTAATTCTTCATCATGTTGGTATCATATACCATTCACATACGACATAAACAATAAGTTCTGGTAAAAATGGTATGTGATACCAACAGGTTGTTGGAAAAGACACAAAATGCCAACATTTTACTGGTGCTGAAAAGTTTCCAATGAAATGTCCTAGTGTTTACATTTTATGTATTTTTCCACCAATAAGAGTTCTGTCAATAAGACAAAGTAATGTGGAAGACTATGGGGTATAATAAACAGTTCTAGTTCTTTTTTTACTTTAAACACATCACCCATTTCCCACCAAGGAAGGGTGACCAGAAAAAGAAAAATCACTTTCATCATCACTCGCTCCCTCACTGTCAATATCTACTTCCCACCTCCAGGATTCAAATCTGGCTAACCACTTTCCCCAAATCCCTTCTAGTTTATATTTTTTTTTTTTCAACAAGTCGGCCATCTCCCACCGAGGCAGGGTGGCCCAAAAAGAAAGAAAATCCCCAAAAAGAAAATACTTTCATCATCATTCAACACTTTCACCTCACTCACACATAATCACTGTTTTTGCAGAGGTATTCAGAATACAACAGTTTAGAAGCATATACATATAAAGATACACAACATATCCCTCCAAACTGCTAATATCCCAAAACCCCTCCTTTAGAGTGCAGGCACTGTACTTCCCATTTCCAGGACTCAAGTCCGGCTATATAAAAATAACCGGTTTCCCTGAATCCCTTCACTAAATATTACCCTGCTCACACTCCAACAGACTGTAACGTCCCAAATACCATTCGTCTCCATTCACTCCTATCAAACACTCTATAAAAAAAAAAAACAGTCCTGGTTCATGTATAGGTTATGTCATTAAAAAACAGGGAATGAATTTACTAGCCAAATTATACAATAGTTAGCATGTTGTGATACTCACATTAAGAGGTAGAGCAAAGTAAGTGTCAAAGCATGCTAGGAGCACAAACAGTGCTGTGATGAAATAATAGATGGCTGAGGTTCTGATGTTTGGTGCCATGGCTATAGCAATAATATTAATCACAGCAGTAAATGTTCCACTGATGTTCTGAAATGTATGACAATGAGTCAGAATTCATGATGCACGAGTTCACACATGCATGCAAAAATACAAAAAAAATTAAGTGCATACTAACACCCCAGTAGTACACTAAAACTATACATGTATTTGAAGTTTTAAATATATATACTTCTCAACAAACTAGTCATATCCCACCGAGGCAGGGTGACCTAAAAAGAACAATAAAAGATTCTTCTTTTAAATTTAGTAATTTACAGAGGAGATGGGATTACTAGCCCCTTGCTCTTGGCATTTTTATCACCTCTTACAACACACACAACTTAAAGAAGAAAGAAGTACACATATATGACTTCCCTTTTTGACTACAGGATACTACAATGAGTTCCTATAAAGTGGTAGTGAATTTCTGTAAAGTGGTAAAAGTATGAATAAAAATACAAGTTCCTCTTGCATTATGCTAGTTTGTTTTACGTGAATATGCTGTTTTGTGATGATCAATTTGTATCAGTAATTCTGTATGTGCAATAACACATTCAATGTATGGGATCAGTATTTGCAAAAACGTATTAAACAGTCTAAATATATAGATCTGAATGCTGAGGGCTTGATTGATCTTAGTACAGCTGCCATGATCTGAAACACATGTACTCTATAAAGCAAGGTACACCTGCATGATGTAAATGCAAGAGAAATATTTCTCATTTAAATCTTGAAGACCTTATACTAAGAATAGCCCAGAATATACTTAGAATTTGAGTGGTAGCAGCATACCATTATTCATATTTGTATTTAGTCTAGTTAAAAGTCAATATGGATATTTAAACATGTCACAAAGTATACACAGCATAAACTACAAACTAAAAATTTTGAAAATAGGTTTGATGGAAGATACAAATTTTATAAAGGATATGAAAGCAGGTTAGAGAAGATTTTATGAAACAAACAACAGAAAAAGTTGCCACAATTCTGAATTGTGAAAAGAATATGCCTCTTTGTTACAATTCCTGCAAATTTCATAAATTACATAGCAAAACCAAAATGTGAAAATGTGAATATCCACAAAATGTTTTAATTTTCAAATTTGTAAAGATAATCTAAATGTTTTATCAACTTACGGAGCCTAGAACCACAGCGCCCGTGTATGAGAAGGGAAGCCTTGCTGCCATGCCATATACTGTATTTTGGTAGATGCCATTAGCAACTGTGGAGAAATTTATTTGTATTAGAATCTTACTTAGAATACATTTATCTACTCTATATTCTTATTAGTCTCGCTTAAGCATTATCTTCATACCTGTATTTGTACCATTTTCATAAAGACTAAAACTCATACAAAGTACACCTCAAAAGTATATCATACATTAAAATGATTATTTAACTCTCAGAGCTCATAATAAATGCAATATAAGCCAATGTAAGTAAACAGCATCAATATATATGAAAACCTAGGCCAAAGTAAGTCATTTTTATACACTCAGAGACAAAGACATGGGAAAAATCAGTATAACTCAAGCAATTAACAGATTTATTTTAGTTAACATCATTAGGCACATAGATACCTTTTATTCAACATTTAAATACATCCAGCAGGTACTGGAGTTTCATATACTCAGAGCCAGAAAGCTTTCTTAGACAGGATATAACATTCCAGCACATGACTGGGGTTTTCCAAAATATCTTTTCTTGGCTGTGATGCACAACCGTTGGGTAACAAACAAGTACCATATTGGAAATAATGGGGGAAATACTGAAGGAAATATTGATCCTTTTTACGACCCCACTGGTTTATGTCTGGAGAATGCAGTATTCAAGTGATGCTGAGCTAACTCCCCCACCCCCAATCCTGCTTCAAATCCTTGTTTGTCATATCATCTTCCCAGCATATATCGGTAAGGACACAATGGAGTTATTTGCAGCTGATGTTCTAATGTTTAAATTAAATTTGTTGTATTACCCTCTAATGTTTAACGGTATTTCACTGTTATAAACCAGTGTCTATGCACGTCTAAACCTTGATTAGGTTGTGGTTTGAGTCTGCCATCTTTGACACCATTACATCCCAGACCAGATCTGTATTATTTGAGAATACAAGGTCAAGTTTATTCCCTAGTCTGGTTACTTCCACTACCTGCTGGTTTAAGGTAAAGTTCTGCAGAATCCTAATAATTCAATAATGTGAGACTGTTCATGACACATAAATAAGTAAATAAATAACTACTGTTACTGAATAAATAAATAAACAAACAATTAATTAACTGTAATAAAGTTGGTAGAATTACCGACAATATGTAAAGTAAAAGGACACAAGTGCAACTAATGTGACATTTTATTGTGGTAACGTTTCGCTCTCCAAGAGCTTTGTCAAGCCATTACAAACAATACATGGACACAGAGGGTATATAAAGGCTCAGAGTGAGGTGCAATACTAGTGAGGTACCATTTCGATGTTCACTAGTGGTAGTAGTAGTAGTAGTAGTAGTAGTGACAAAAGTAATACAATATGGTAGAGCAATTAATTCGTACATGAGTAAAAGGATATAAAAGCTATTACTTGGGTAACATAAAAATAGGTTGGACAAATATAGACTGAGGCAGGTAGTTTCAGTGTTCACTCTCTGTAATGTGCTTTGTTGATAAAATTTATCAACATGTCGGTTCTCTGAACCATTCATCTACAAATGTGCTTTGTGTAGTATAACAGGAGAGACTATGTGATGGCAGGGTTTACTGTTTTCAGGAGGATTCTTGCCATCACATAGTCTCTCCTGTTATACTACACAAAGCACATTACAGAGAGTGAACACTGAAACTGCCTGCCTCTTTCCAGTCTATATTTGTCCAACTTATTTTTATGTTACCCAAGTAATAGCTTTTATATCCTTTTACTCATGTACGAATTAATTGCTCTACCATATTGTATTACTTTTGTCACTACTACTACTACTACTACCACTAGTGAACATCGAAATGGTACCTCACTAGTATTGCACCTCACTCAGAGCCTTTATATACCCTCTGTGTCCATGTATTGTTTGTAATGGCTTGATAAAGCTCCTGGAGAGCGAAACGTTGCCACAATAAAATGTCACATTAGTTGCACTTGTGTCCTTTTACTTTAATTAATTAACTAAATAACAGTAGTGAAAAGTAAATAAAGTTTATCTTATCAGTAAATGTACAGTATTGTACAGTACAAATGTGCATCATTTTTGTACCATCATAAATTCGAAATATTGTAAGTCGAACCATCATCAAATGAGTAGCATCTGTATTTGCCAAATTCCATCATGCCTTAAGTCACCAAGTAAAAGGATATTTGGAGCCAGGTACGATAGGTTTTCAAGAAAGCACTCGATTTTCAATAGATAGTCTCTGATCTGCTGGGAAGTAATACATGGTGATTTATATACAGGCATAACAACTAGATCCCAATTTTCAATGTGTTGCATTTAAATTATGATAAATAAGACATTTCAATAACTACTTTCCAGTATTCCTGCTATTAAAAATGTATTATACAATTACAAACTCTTCATTGACAAATTAATGTTAGTAGAGCTAATGCAAACTTACTATTAAGGATGACAACTGAAGAAATAGTTATCCAGAAGAAGACACCCGGCCAATCCGTCGAGTCAATCAT
Source organism: Cherax quadricarinatus (assembly GCF_038502225.1). Taxonomy (NCBI): domain Eukaryota; kingdom Metazoa; phylum Arthropoda; class Malacostraca; order Decapoda; family Parastacidae; genus Cherax; species Cherax quadricarinatus. The sequence goes on along the minus strand of NC_091347.1, from coordinate 25,825,178 downwards.
GGCTAAGATCACAGTGAACACGAACACGACCACTTCAATCAAGATACTCCATACAATTCTCGTTGTTAAGTTGCCTCTGCAATATTGGAGAAATGATTGGTTAACTTTTCAATCAGAAAACCTATAGTTTATTAATTAACTGTGCATACTCTATAATGATAAATAATAAAAGTTTCAGTAAGATATTCACTTAAAAATAAAAATTATATAACCTCATGTAGCTATTAATAATAACTGTTGAAATTAACTATTTGAATAGTTTTATAACTAGACAACAGGACATTGTAAAACTAAATTCAGCTAATGCAGAGGTTCTAGCAAGCAAGAATTGGAAACTTTAGTTAGACAATATTTTGCCTGTGCAGCTGGTCTTGTCAAAGATAATAGATCAAACTGGTGGTAGGACAATAAAGCACAATATAGTTAGGTGTAATTAATACAAGAATATGCAAATATTAGAGAGAAGCACTGTAGTAGGCCTGCCCAATAAAGGGCAGGCCCATAAATTTATTGGCATACTGTGTGGTGAGACTGATGTTAGTACTGTAGTAGTAATAGTAGTAGTACTTGGTAGTTTTTGGCAGTAAACTCGCTTTGATATATGTACTGTTAATGGTTTTATGAATTGGAAGCTACCCTGGTCCTATCTGATTCTTTGATGTCAAGATGAAAGAAATTTCATTGCATTTCTTTGTGTATTTTTCCCTTTTTTTTATTACGAGTTTTGAATCAGAATGTCATTAGATGGTTAGGTATGTAGATTCCTATGATGGACACATGCACTGTTCCTATTATGTTGAAAGCAGGTGGAGATAATGTATGGAATGTCTGAGATTCCATATATATACCATGTAAGAAAGAAGGGTTGGCAAGAGCATGTTTGACTTCTCTATACACAGGGAAGGACGTAACTGAAAGCAAGAATTATAAGGGAGCAAGAATTTTAAATCATATATGTGGCATAATTGTGACTGGTAGTAATTTATAAAAAACAAAGTTAATTGCAAAAAAAAAAAAAAGTTGAGATAGGGAAGATGAAATAAGTGAGCAATACCTCAATAAAGGAAAAAAAGCTTTGCCGCATTCATGGATTTGGAAAAGTTACATGAATGAGCTGAACAGGGTGAAATATGGCTATGGTTGCCAATACATATATGAAATAGTGATTTGTTAAGAGTCCAGTAACAGTGAGACTGACACACGAATGTATAGTATCTCTATGACAATTTACAGTTTATTGACGAGGTACAAAAAATTTGGAATAATATGTGAAGGAAGTTTTTTTTTTTGTTACTGTATTGGGTAGTATTGTACTTTACTGAGGAAGCTACTTAGCTTAATTATCTTTCCCAGTTTATATATTATCTTACTGGATTGAGCTTGATTACCTACCATTGCTAATGTTCCATGTGACTTACTATTTTAACACCTCGCTTCCATTACGACAATAACGATAATTACATAAGAGGCGGAGATATCATTTCAAAATGTCTCTACACTACTATGTGAATGAAAAACAGCAGACACAGGCTTAAAATAATTAGACATTTAGGTAATAAATAAATATAAACTAAGGTTAATACATACCCAAACTGGATAAAGATGTTGAGCCAGTTGAAGAGTACATTTGGTATTTGAGATGCATAGCCTATATAAGGCAGAAAATTGGTTACGTACGTTGACACTTCATCGTCACTTGTTTGAAGTTTGTAGTCCACAAAATACTGAAAAAAATGATGAATAATGGCTATTAATACATTGTACAATACAAAATAGTGTACATAATGCAAGTTATACATCTGCAAAACAGATATTTACAGACAAAGTGGCACAATCATGGGGGATCTACTGGAAATAAGGTTCTGCAGATGCAATTTTTTCTTATCAATGGCTAATTTTCAATGTCACACTGACCAGTGACCACAATAGCACAATAGTTTAAGAACTTTTTTTTTACACAGGCTCAGCTTATTTCAAAAGGTATATTACCAACCCTCAGGATGCAGCTCACAACAGCTGACTAACATCCAGGTACCTACTTACTCCTAGGTGGACAGAGCCAGCAAGTGTTTCCACTCTTGCCAGGGATTGAACCCCGCACACTCAAGTGTGTAGCTGAGTGCGCCCAGCCACGGGTCACCTCACACGCATACTTAAAATAATATATTTTTAAACACGATTTCTCTTGATTTTTTCAGCACTCTAGATTGAAAGACTGGCTTTGCTACTGCATAGACCCTACTAACAAACCCCGACTGAAACACTGTGAGGGGTACAAACTGAACACTCGTAAAAACTTCCGCTTCACAGACTTGCAAAAGTTACTGTAAATTTTCTCACTAAAAGGTGCTATCCAGTTTCCATCCTCAAAGCAGCCACATGACGTGCTTTACCTTCAAGGGGAAAGGGGAGCCAGTGAAATTCAAGCTACCCTCCCCTTCCTTTGATTAAACTTATACAGGAGGTTTATTATCCTTACTGGTTTATTTCTTTACAGTAAATGTAACAATGCTTGACATTTTTGCCACGTTAGTACTAGTTTCAGGGTTGATATTCACAATGCATAAAGTGAATCATTATACAATATAAGTGAATCATTATATAATAAACTGCACACTACATAACATTTTAAGAAAAAGGGAAAGGGAGGTAGGATAGACAGATGAAGGCAGATGGTGACAGGGAGACAGAGGGAGAGAGACAGATGCAGATACACACACACACACCAGTGAAGAGGCAGGACAGGGGCTATGAATCAACCCCTGTAACCACAATTAGGTGAGTGCACACATACAGGATCACAGTTGGAAATTGAAGACTCAGATGAATCACAGGGATGTTAGGAAGTATTTCTTTAGTCACAAACTTGTTGGGAAGTGGAATAATCTGGGAAGTGATGTAGTGGAAGCACGATCCATACATAGCTTTAAGAAGAGGTATGATAAAGCTCATGGAGCAGGAAGAGTGACCTAGTAGCGGCCAGCGAAGAGGCGGGGCCAGGAGCTGTGAATCGACCCATGCAACCACAACTAGGTGAGTACACACACACACACACACCATGTTAAGTCAACACAAAGTCACTTACATTTTACACAAAGTCACTTACATTTTTAGCTGTGATGAACATGTTCCATGGCATGAGGGTGCCCACACCGTGCAGCACCAGCGTCAGGAACACCAGCTTGTACCTTCAAATAAATAACCAACATTAGTACAAACCTTCACATCAAAATAAAGCAAACATCACAAGCCAAAAAATTAAATTCCATCAAATGCCATTTCGAAAATGGCATTTACAGATTAACATTGAGAAAGTTAATGGGTTCAGAAGACACATTTACACTCACGATTTACTTGATTTCAGTTCTGCATTTTAACCTTTTTTATTAAAATTATGTTGTTTACACTAATTATCTCAAAAGTTACAAGACTTGTCAAAGATCTCAAAAAAAAAAAAAACAATAATCTACAAAAAAACAAGTTTGTGAAGCTTTGCAAGCTCGAGAATGATTGTATATTGTGGGAGTTACTGGTCCACTTGGCAAGGTTCAAGGACGAGGAGCACACCACTAGTATAGAGGACACCTTTAATATAAAGGTCATCTCTAGTATAGAGCCTTAGATACTTCAGGTGGTCTAGTAGTCTTGTATACCTCAGGATGTCTGGTACAGAGCCTTATACACCTCAGATGGTCTAGTATAGAGCCTTATATATCTCAGGTGATCTAGTACAGAGCTTTATATACCTCAGGTGGTCTAGCACAGAGCCTTATATACCTCACGTGGTCTAATACAGAGCCTTATATACCTCACATGGCCTAGCAGAGCCTTATATACCTCAGGTGGTCTAGTAGAGCCTTATATATCTTAGGTGGTCTAGTGGAGCCTTATATACCTCAGGTGGTCTAGTAGAGCCTTATATACCTCAGGTGGTCTAGTAGAGCCTTATATACCTCAGGTGGTCTAGTAGAGCCTTATATACCTCAGGTGGTCTAGTGGAGCCTTATATACCTCAGGTGGTCTAGTAGAGCCTTATATACCTCAGGTGGTCTAGTAGAGCCTTATATACCTCAGGTGGTCTAGTAGAGCCTTATATACCTCAGGTGGTCTAGTAGAGCCTTATATACCTCAGGTGGTCTAGTAGAGCCTTATATTGCCGGGCCACCACTTAGAAGGGCCCGGGCCGGGAGAATACCGGCGAATCTTTAACAACAGTAGAGCCTTATATACCTCAGGTGGTCTAGTAGAGCCTTATATACCTCAGGTGGTCTACCTGGAGGTTACCTGGAGGTTATTCCGGGGATCAACGCCCCCGCGGCCCGGTCCATGACCAGGCCTCCCGATGGATCAGGGCCTCATCAACTAGGCTGTTACTGCTGGCCGCACGCAGTCCAACGTACGAGCCACAGCCTGGCTGATCCGGCACTGACTTTAGGTATCTGTCCAGCTCTCTCTTAAAGGCAGCCAGGGGCTTATTGGCAATTCCTCTAATGCTAGATGGGAGGCTGTTGAACAGTTTTGGGCCCCGGACACTTATGGTGTTTTCCCTTAGTGTACCAATGGCGCCCCTACTTTTTATTTGGGGCATTTTGCATCGCCTGCCCAGTCTTTTACTTTCGTAGGGAGTGATTTCTGTGTGCAGATTTGGGACCATTCCTTCCAAGATTTTCCAAGTGTAGATTATGATATATCTCTCCCTCCTGCGTTCCAACGAGTACAAGTCAAGTGCTTCCAAGCGTTCCCAGTAGTTAAGGTGCTTGACAGAACTTATACGTGCAGTAAAGGATCTCTGTACACTCTCTAGATCTGCGATTTCACCTGCTTTGAATGGAGATGTTAATGTACAGCAGTATTCCAGCCTAGAGAGAACAAGTGATTTGAAAAGGATCATCATTGGCTTGGCATCTCTCGTTTTGAAAGTTCTCATTATCCATCCTATCATTTTCTTTGCACGTGCGATCGTAGCACTGTTGTGATCCTTGAAAGTGAGATCCTCAGACATTACTACTCCCAGGTCCCTTACATTAGTTTTCCGCTCTATTGTATGGCCGGAGTCAGTAGTATACTCTGTTCTAGTTATTATCTCCTCCAGTTTTCCATAACGGAGTAGTTGGAATTTGTCCTCATTGAACATCATATTGTTTACCGTTGCCCACTGGAAAACTTTGTTTATATCTTCTTGGAGGTTAACCGCGTCCTCAGCAGATGACAGCCTCATGCAAATCCTAGTATCATCCGCAAAGGATGATACGGTGCTGTGATGTATATATCTGTATATCTAGTAGAGCCTTATATATCTCAGGTGGTCTAGTGGAGCCTTATATACCTCAGGTGGTCTAGTAGAGCCTTATATATCTCAGGTGGTCTAGTGGAGCCTTATATATCTCAGGTGGTCTAGTGGAGCCTTATATATCTCAGGTGGTCTAGTAGAGCCTTATATATCTCAGGTGGTCTAGTGGAGCCTTATATACCTCAGGTGGTCTAGTACAGCCTTATATACCTCAGGTGGTCTAGTAGAGCCTTATATACCTCAGGTGGTCTAGTAGAGCCTTATATACATCAGGTGGTCTAGTGGAGCCTTATATACCTCAGGTGGTCTAGTAGAGCCTTATATACCTCAGGTGGTCTAGTAGAGCCTTATATTCCTCAGGTGGTCTAGTAAAGTCTTATATACCTCAGGTGGTCAAGTAAAGTCTTATATACCTCAGGTGGTCTAGTGGAGCCTTATATATCTCAGGTGGTCTAGTAGAGCCTTATATATCTCAGGTGGTCTAGTGGAGCCTTATATACCTCAGGTGGTCTAGTAGAGCCTTATATACCTCAGGTGGTCTAGTAGAGCCTTATATACCTCAGGTGGTCTAGTAGAGCCTTATATACATCAGGTGGTCTAGTGGAGCCTTATATACCTCAGGTGGTCTAGTAGAGCCTTATATACCTCAGGTGGTCTAGTAGAGCCTTATATTCCTCAGGTGGTCTAGTAAAGTCTTATATACCTCAGGTGGTCAAGTAAAGTCTTATATACCTCAGGTGGTCTAGTAAAGCCTTATATACCTCAGGTGGTCAAGTACAGACCTCATATACCTCAGCCGTTCGCTGAATCGTGGCGATTCAATGGATCGGAATGTGGAGCAAGTAACCTAGCCTCTGGAAACACCACACTGTTGTTTATATAGATAGTTCAGAGCTGCAAAAGCCTGCCTACATTACTACCATATAAAAACCCTTGAATAACCACAAGAGTTTACTTTTCTTCCAACAAAATTATACTGATAATCCCACCCAGAAGAAAAAATTGAACATAAAAGGTAGGGAGGAATATTTCTGAATGTGAATCGAGCTTCTGTGGCTAAGAAGTGTCGACAAATATGTGCCCATTTTTTCAATTAAATTTATAATGGAGGAAACATGACAGATAACTGTTTTTAATTCTTAAATGCTTGCTGAGGGACCCCAGCAAACCCTATTATTATTATTATTATTATTATTATTATTATTATTATTATTATTATTATTCACAAATGAAGCAAACAAAGTTGATATAAAACTTACCTTAACACTAGTAGTAGATTCCTTCTGTTACTACAGCGAAGCAAGTTGACTCAGATAACAGACCTTATTACTAAGATAATCACTGTTTTCCTTCTAGTTTGTAAGTTTAAGATGAATTGTCAAATAATTGTTAGACTGCTGTAGATAAGGCATAGTGGACTATCACTGCCAGACAATCTCACATGGAAAAACCTTAACTTACCCGTCTGGAGTACGAGTGAAGGGCTCTTCATCTGAGGAATTGGAGTCAACTTCCCCTCTGAACCGAACATTATTATTTTCCATGCCCAAGGAGCTATATGACCCAGCACTCCCCATCAATATAATACTATACTTGTGGAAAACAAGTGGATCACTGAGCGTTAGTTTAAAATTTTAAACACGTGATCAAACACCAAGCTATATTAGAAAACGTTTAGAGTGATCAAAGTCCAACAACTGAAACGTTTTGTAATAAGTATGTCCTAGTTTTTGTCCACGAGTCTTTTTAAACTACTTTGTATCAATTACAAAGGTTTAAGTCTCATTGAGCGCTACTTACCGATCAGGAGGTCCGGTATCTTCCTCCGGCGTGGGTTGCAGAGGCGTGAGTACCGTTGGTTCCAAGGCTAGTTCATAGTCCTTGGAGTAGAGACTTGGGTCTTCCGGAGGCTCCCAGTTGGGGTCCTTAAGTGCGGGGTGCTTCTGGCGTGGCCTTGGGGACGGCGAGCCCCCAGGTGTGTTGACGCGAGAGAGATCTTCTACTGAGGCAAGTGGTGCCGTCAGGTAGTCAGATTCTCCGTACATGTTGATGGTGGCTGGCATGGTACTGCTGCTGTTGTTGCTGCTACTTCTGCTGCTGATGCTGATGCCACTGCTGCTGCTGCTGCCACTGCTCCTGCTAACACGTGAGCCGAGTACCTCCTGCCTTGCTCACAACGCCATCACGGGTAGTGAAAAAAAGAAGTACTCGATGTTCCGTCAACAGTGAGGCCAGGTCTGGGATCGGGCCGCAAGGGCGATGATCCCCGGAACCATCTACAGGTAACCTTCAGCTTTCCTCTTCCGTATTTCACTACTACATTCGTCAAACCTTCATAATTACTAACAGTTTCTACTATCACTCTCACACTTCATTACTTCTCGCTATTTTCGTTGTGTACGTCGGTGTAGCGATATTATCCACCGAATCTTTTTTTTCCCGAGCAACTGAAGTCGATTGAACTATGAAGGCAGGTTGGCAGTGGTAAGTTAGCGTGGAGGGTTCGTGTTGACTCACATGACGGCCGCTGCTAACTTTACACAGCTAAAGCAAACAAAGTAATGAGACACAGGTACCTTACAAAGCCATGTAATGTTCGTGTCTATATTTAAAGCGTACACTATCCAGTCAGTTCTCACGCCACACGTAGTAAACGTCGTAATTTTGACGATACATAAATTTTGTTTAATGCTTTCTTAAAATACACTTTTAGAGAACAATGCTGATTCAAAATTATGATAATTTGCGTGTTTTTACACAATATAACATCAATACTGCTGTCTAATGCCCATTGTAGCTATAATTTTCACGATATTATGCTCCCTTGAATTGTTCCACATAAGTTCAATGAATAGGCCTTGATGCTGATGAGGGGCACTTGATGCAAGGAATTGGAGCTATCGTCCCCCCTTCCCTGGATCAAACCCGAGTATCTCCCATTCCCCTGGCGATGTATAAAGCACTCGGCGATTCCTGTAAACGCATTACTAATAACTTTGTAACACTTCAGAACTCGCACTGGACACCTGTGATATACCTGTAACTAGTTTCGAGGGCTCTTCTACCCCCGCTGGGACCAGGTGTGCGAAACTTAGCACTGCTTTGTATAATTAGGTGCTAAGAATATAAAAGAGGGCTCGAAACTTGCAAAAACCATAAGCAATAACTAAAATGAAAATTCTCTCTTTCTTTCTCTCTCTCTCTCTCTCTCTCTCTCTCTCTCTCTCTCTCTCTCTCTCTCTCTCTCTCTCTCTCTCTCTCTCTCTCTCTCTCTCTCTCTCTCTCTCTCTCCTTGCTAAATCAATGTAGTCTATTTTTTTTATTGAAATAAAATACAGAATTGGAGGGTGGTGGGTTACCTTGTCAATGTTATATTCGCTTATATAAGACAATACCAATGTTAGCATAATATAAGACTAATGTTATCGTAGCTAATATAAGACTAAACTTTCCAGGTAACTCTCAAACCCTCCAGAGCCGCGGCTGATGGAAACTGCTCTTAACTTTCCATCGTGGACATCTGTTGCTGGTGCTGCTTGTGGTGGTCCTGCTGCTGGTGCTGCTTGTGGTGGTCCTGCTGCTGGTGCTGCTTGTGGTGGTCCTGCTGCTGGTGCTGCTTGTGGTGGTCCTGCTGCTGGTGCTGCTTGTGGTGGTCCTGCTGCTGGTGCTGCTTGTGCTGGTCCTGCTGCTGATGCTGCTTGTGGTGGTCCTGCTGCTGATGCTGCTTGTGGTGGTCCTGCTGCTGGTGCTGCTTGTGGTGGTCCTGCTGCTGATGCTGCTTGTGGTGGTCCTGCTGCTGGTGCTGCTTGTGGTGGTCCTGCTGCTGGTGCTGCTTGTGGTGGTCCTGCTGCTGGTGCTGCTTGTGGTGGTCCTGCTGCTGATGCTGCTTGTGGTGGTCCTGCTGCTGGTGCTGCTTGTGGTGGTCCTGCTGCTGGTGCTGCTTGTGGTGGTCCTGCTGCTGATGCTGCTTGTGGTGGTCCTGCTGCTGGTGCTGCTTGTGGTGGTCCTGCTGCTGGTGCTGCTTGTGGTGGTCCTGCTGCTGATGCTGCTTGTGGTGGTCCTGCTGCTGATGCTGCTTATGCTGGTCCTGCTGCTGATGCTGCTTGTGGTGGTCCTGCTGCTGGTGCTGCTTGTGGTGGTCCTGTTGCTGATGCTGCTTGTCGTGGTCCTGCTGCTGGTGCTGCTTGTGGTGGTCCTGCTGCTGGTGCTGCTTGTGGTGGTCCTGCTGCTGATGCTGCTTGTGGTGGTCCTGCTGCTGGTGCTGCTTGTCGTGGTCCTGTTGCTGGTGCTGCTTGAGGTGGTCCTGCTGCTGGTGCTGCTTGTGGTGGTCCTGCTGCTGATGCTGCTTGTGGTGGTCCTGCTGCTGGTGCTGCTTGTGGTGGTCCTGTTGCTGATGCTGCTTGTGGTGGTCCTGCTGCTGGTGCTGCTTGTGCTGGTCCTGCTGCTGTTTGTGCTGGTCCTGCTGCTGGTGCTGCTTGTGCTGGTCCTGCTGCTGATGCTGCTTGTGGTGGTCTTGCTGCTGGTGCTGCTTGTGGTGGTCCTGCTGCTGGTGCTGCTTGTGGTGGTCCTGCTGCTGGTGCTGCTTGTGGTGGTCCTGCTGCTGATGCTGCTTGTGGTGGTCCTGCTGCTGGTGCTGCTTGTGGTGGTTCTGCTGCTGGTGCTGCTTGTGGTGGTCCTGCTGCTGATGCCGCTTGTGGTGGTCCTACTGCTGGTGCTGCTGGTGCTGCTTGTGGTGGTCCTGCTGCTGATGCTGCTTGTGGTGGTCCTGCTGCTGATGCTGCTTGTGGTGGTCCTGCTGCTGATGCTGCTTGTGGTGGTCCTGCTGCTGCTGCTGCTTGTGGTGGTCCTGCTGCTGCTGCTGCTTGTGGTGGTCCTGCTGCTGCTGCTGCTGCTGCTGCTGCTTGTGCTGATCCTGCTGCTGCTGCTGCTGCTTGTGCTGATGCTGCTTGTGCTGGTCCTGCTGCTGATGCTATTTTTTCCTGCTTGTGTTGTTGCTGCTTCTTGTGCTGCTACTGTTTCTCATAATAGCAGTACTGCTGCTGCAGTCATTGTTATTTCTGCTTCTAGAACAGCAACTGTTGTTGTTTCTGTTTTCAGTTCTGCTGTTTCTCCTCTTCTTTAAAAGTACGTATGCTCGGCGAGGGTATGACACACGAGGTAGACAAAAGGAATGTAAGATAGAGAAAAAGATAATCGGAAATCCAAGGACAGGAGACAGTGGAAATCTAACTTAAATGTGGAGGGTGATGACCGTAGACTTACACAAGGGTGTACATCACCGTGAAGCAACACTGGTGTACTCTACACCAGTGATCATGACTGCCTCTCCCAGTACACCGGAGTAGCAACGCCAGCATCACTGTGGTATACTCTACACCAGTGATCATGACTGCCTCTCCCAGTACACCAGAGTAGCAACACCAGCATCACTGTGGTATACTCTACACCAGTGCTCATGACTGTCTCTCCCAGTACACCAGAGAGTAGCAACACCAGCATCACTGCGGTACACTCTACACCAGTGATCATGGCTGCTTTACCTTAAGCCTAAGTCAAAGCTTCCCTCTGCTGCGTTACCATGACAACTGACATCCGAGGGGAGGTGGTTAAGACGTGACCTCTCTGGCAACACATAACTCTACTACACGATGCCAACACTCGTATCATACCCACACTAACAAAACACTACACACGGTGACAACACTTGTATCATGCACACACACACACACACTACCAACACAAAATTAACGTTTACAACACTTGCATCACACACGTTACCAACACTAAACACACTGATAGCACTTGCACCATACCCATACTACCAACACAAAACAAACGTTTACAACACTCTACCTTAAATTCTCTACCCTATTATTGACATCAAAACATCCGTGTTACCCATAATCCTCCACATGATCACAATATTTGGTTTCTAAGTATTTCTTCTTTCATAAGCCTGAGATTCTGCGAGGGAAAGGGAGGTAGAGGATTGAAGTTTATCTCCTGGTCCCTTCTCTTAACTCTCCGCCAACAGACGTGAAATAACCCCTGTGTGTACGTATTTTTAAACCCTCTGCGTGTAGTCCAATCCTGAAACTGTGTAATGGGATTACTTTCACATGTAATACGTTAGCTGAAAACCTGCTGATGGTTTCAGGGGTCACCGCCCCCCACAAACTGACCAACCAGGCCTCTTCGTTGCTAGTCTGGTCAAGTAGGCTATTTGTGCTGTTAGCACAGGTGACGTTCATCCCCCAGACTGGTGTCCAGTCTTTATGTCCCACAGTTCGGATACAAGACTGGTGTCCGGTCTTTATGTCCCACAGTTCGGATACAAGACTGGTGTCCAGTCTTTATGTCCCACAGTTCGAGTACAAGACTGGTGTCCGGTCTTTATGTCCCACAGTTCGGATATAAGACTGGTGTCCAGTATTTATGTCCCACAGTTCGGATATAAGACTAGTGTCCAGTCTTTATGTCCCACAGTTCGGGTATAAGACTGGTGTCCAGTCTTTATGTCCCACAGTTCGGGTATAAGACTGGTGTCCAGTCTTTATGTCCCACAGTTCGGGTATAAGACTAGTGTCCAGTCTTTATGTCCCACAGTTCGGGTATAAGACTAGTGTCCAGTCTTTATGTCCCACAGTTCGGGTATAAGACTGGTGTCCAGTCTTTTCCTATTAATTTATTCTGTTATTATGATTCACTTATCTATAAATCTGTTTGTTTCTTGAGTATTCTCCTGTTATCTACGGAGGTTCTCCAGGCTAGAGATACTGACGTACTGTACTCGCCTAATTGTAGCTGCAGGGGTAGTGGCTCAGCTCCTGGTAGCGCCTCTACACTGATCGCTACAACAGTCGAGGAAACAGACATGTTGCAGAACAGGCTTTAACTAGGACAACGTTTCGCTCTACAAAGAGCGAAACAATGTTCGGATAAAAGCTTGTTCTGCAACCTACGTCTTTCTTTCACTGCCCTCTAAATTTTTAATAAATTTTCCATTCGGTACCTCTCTAATCCGTCTCACTTTCTCAACCTTGCTACACAGCTTCAAGAACAAGTATATCTTTCTCATATATGAGGATTATTTGTGTATTGTGTAAAGACGCCAGATCTTGAGACTTGACCCCCTAGAGCACAATTTCACGAGGTGCTAGATCAACTAGGCTGTGATGGATATGTGGGCCACGGGCCACCAGCAGCAACAGCCTGGTTGACCAAGTCAGTAGAAAATTTTTCGAGTCTTCTCATCAAAGGTACTGTTCTATATACCAATAACGTACGTACGTGTGTGTGTGTGTGTGTGTGTGTGTGTGTGTGTGTGTGTGTGTGTGTGTGTGTGTGTGTGTGTGTGTGTGTGTGTGTGTGTGCCCTAAGGAACATTATGAAAAAAATATTTGTATATTATGCAGGGACAGATAAATAAAGAAGTAACTTCTGCCACTGTGGGTATGGCCCGTGTGGGTGTTCAGCTTCAACTTACGCTCCGTGCGTATCTAACTATACATAGTTCCAGCGGTGAGTTGTACTCGTATTCTCTCTTCTATAAATACTCTGCATATACCTTTGATGTACATCTGATGACTTCCCAGTTTTTTTTTTTACTCTCGGAGCCCGGCCATGGGCCAGTTTCTGGACGGTGGTCATGCCCACTCACGGCAACACCACAGCTTCAAGAAGAGGCATGGCAAGGTAAGTGTTGGTTAACGTAGTTCGCGAGGCCAGGTGGGGGGCAGGAGCTGTGGCTCATTTTCTTTCGACCTTCCGTTTTCCATTTTTTCAGTCCTCGAACTTTTCTTCTCCCCCCCCCCTCCCTGCCTCTCTTTGCCCCCTCCCCTTAAACATCCCTGCGGCTTCTTTCCCACTTCATTAATTTTCATCGAGGACGTGATCCATGGCATATCACAGAGAGAGAGAGAGAGAGAGAGAGAGCGGGGGGGAGGCAATATGGCGAATGGGGGCAGAAGAGGGCAAGCAATAAGATGGGCGGGGCAGTGTGAGTAGTGAGAGCAATATGGGATGTTGTGGAGGAGGGAAAGGAAGGCTAACATGATGAAAGGAGGGGGGAGGCAATAGAGTAGGTGGAGGGGGGAGGGGGAACGTTACGAAATACAAAATACAAGTAATTTCAGGTGCAAAATAAATCCACTAACATGTGGTGCGTCAGGACACGTGCTTGTCCAGTCCCAGGATACCTAGTGGCTGAGGCAACAATCATACACAGTTTCAGGAGCAGGTATGATCGGGCCCTTGAGGCCAGGAATCGGTAAAGCAGATCGACGGTGATTAAGAGGAGGAGCCAAGAGCTACGACTCGACCCTGAGTACTCTTAAGTACATCTAGATACATAAAAACACAAATTATACAGAACATTGTAAACACTCCAGGGCAGCCAAAAATACAGCTTGACTTCTGTGATTAGAAATGATAAACAACAACAGGGCACAATACCGTGACTGGAACATTACGCAAGTGACCCGCACATAGGAGAGGGAAACTTATAACGACGTTTCGGTCCGACTTGGACCATTTACAAAGTCACAGTGACTTTGTAAACGGTCCGAGTCGGACCGAAACATCGTCGTAAGCTTCTAGTTCCTATGCAGGTTTTGTACTTAAAATAGGCAAACAAATAGGTAATTTAACGCGAAGAGACATGAGCCAGTGGAATCCCATTCTCCCTCAGCACAAACAGGGAGGTTGATCAATAAGAGCCACCCTAGCAACCAATGAGTGGACTGCTCCTCTCACTCTCACTCCACACGCTCCCTTCATTGGCCAGACGCGTTTTGGCGGGCAAGTGACGCCATAAAACGTATGTGAAAGCGCCAGATTTTTCAAAATAGCTTGTTGTTATAGTGGGTTTTATCTCGCCCTAACGGCTACGTTTGCTGTACAAAAACAGGTGAGAGCCGCAATCATAAACTCACACACGGACGCTTGTTACACTCTAGTATATCCGGTATTAAAATCGTGTATGAGCAAAGAAATGCTTAATAATGAACAAACACGGATGCTGAGAACTTACATGGATAGAAGAGAGGATAGGGAGACTCAAGATGTCTTGAACAGACTGTAAATAAGGTCAGAAAAGTGCCTACTTGACTAACTCCAAGAAGTGTAATGATAAAAGGGGGAAGAGGGAGAAAACCGAGCACTGAATAAAAAACTGGAAGGTGCGACGCTGCAGACAACGCACCTGGAGAAAGATCTGGGGGCAAGCATCACACCAAGCATATCACCAGAAGTACATATCAACTAAATAACTTCAGCGGCATATGTAAATTAGGTAACCGAACAGCTCCTGTCATGACCTTTTACAAAGAGTCATTAAGACTTATACAAAATTGGAAATTCTGTTTTACGAAGGATAATGAATTTGCTGTGTCCTCAATAGATGCCGCTCTCAGGTTCTAGTATCGCCTGAGCAGGATGCATTGTGATTTGTATTTCTGTCTACGTCAGCTGTGTAAATAAAAAAAAAGGTAACTAGGGAGACTACTGTGCCTTGACTAACAAAGCTTCTTACTCTGGCAGCCTCTGGTTTTACGTTGTTGACTGTTTCTCTTTTGAGTAAGATTTGTTAGAAAGCTGAAGAGTCATTTTTTTCACACTTCAAGTTGTTCTCATTGTGTGTTGTTTCACCATGATCACACTTCTTGAAGGCTTTCACAAAGTCCGTGTACAATGCATCATCATTCTGTTCACTATTCAGTGTGTCCCAAACCACCTCACTGTGGTCCAGCAACTGTGAGAGGTATAAGAGGTCTGAAACTAGTGGTTAGATCTTACTAGGACACCTTCAAGGTTAATTAGGGGACTGATTACCTCATTTCCTACTGCTTCCAATTAATGACCTCTGTGTTGAACTGATAAAGTCAATGGATGGCAAAACATCTTCAAAATAAAGATACCTAGGTGATGCACATCTGTCTAATTCACCATTAAATTTCAACACGTGAAGTTAAATTTAGACACACTTGATGTTAAATACCTGACGAAAGAATTACCATGTTATGTTAATTTAGCACTATGACAACATTAGCCATTGTTTTATTTTGGCGAGCTTATTCAAAGGGAGTTGTTGCACGAAACAGCGGAAGTCTTTTGTTAAGTACTTACCTTCTTCTGTGGTTCACTCACCCCAGCACTCTCCGTGTCGTCGTGTTTACATTTAAATTCACGTATGTAGCTGGCCTGGACAAGTTCATTCACTGGAGGCATTCCACGCTATACTAGATGTGATTATCTTCAGCCTTCACTCTGTTTACCTGTTTACCTGGGAAGGACTTCTCAACACCTTCATGCTATACAAGTTGTGATCCTCCCTTTGAGCCTTCTAAAGTTTCTACTCCCGCAGCTCTACCACACTGTTACTCGCAGGTCTGCAGTCATCACAACTTCGTTGATCAAGAATAGTCAGCCTTGAAGGAACTAGTCCGCTTTTCCCTTTGATATACCTCTGATGAATTCCGAGAGTCTTTCTACTCCATGAGCCAGGCCATGACCCAGGCAAATCTGGTGTTAGCCTGGTCAACCAGGCTTCCTTCTGGTAGAAGGAAGAAGAGTCCTGGATCACGGATGTTGAATTAGTGTTATTTTACTGTGCCTATATTGGCCCCGCTGCTTTTCACCGAGTTTATTCTGATGGTGTGCAGGTTTTAGTGAGTATGTTTCGCGAAATCGCAATGACGTGACTGGAGATTACATTCCGATTACTGTGAGGTGGTTACAATAGCTAAAATGTCTTGGTGATTCAATGGGAATAGTAAATGATCTATACACAAGAGACTGATTACCTCATCTTTTGTAAATAGTTCTACTGTCTTCCAAATATGTCCTTGAATTTGTACTGTGTGAGGGAAAAGTGGGTTTAGGGCACCATTAGCGAGTTACGTCGCGCACCTCCCCTCCTCTGGCGGGCTGGGGCGAAACTCTAGTTCCTGGTGTCTGATTTGTTTCAATTTCTACTCCTGGTAGTATTGACCTTACCTGGTGTGGGTTGAAGTTTGGAGAGTCACTTCACCTTCACTCTTCTCCTGATCAGGTAAGGTGGTCTACCAGGAGTATTACTGTTCTTTTCTTTCTGTTGTTTGTCGGTTACCAGTAATGATTTTGCCATTTACCATTCTTTTTCATTCTTAAATGTTATATTATCACAACCATTGGTAACCAGTTTATTTTTTATTACCAGCTCTGTTCCTGGCGTGGTCATCCAGGGTAGACGCCAGATTAAGGAGCAAGACACTTGTTAATTAGACTTATTAACATTATTCGACTACTACCGGCCCTTATTTATTATACTTGTGGTGCTCCAACCAAGTGATTGAGATTGCAAAACATCGGACTGTTACCATCCGCCCAGGATAACCTACATCATCTTCATCAGAGACCTGTCCAGGGCCTTACCTACTCCTGCCCAACTAAACCACCAGACCAAAAGGCCATTTTTATCATTTTTAAACTTAAAGTAAAATCCTAGAGTCGTTTTTTATTTTTCCATTAGTTTTTTTGTTCAGATGGAAGGCGTTCCACTGACATACTGATAAGCCACTGGATGGCGAAACCTCTACAATAAAGATACCCAGATGTTACCTGGAGGTTACCTGTTGCACATGTCTTAATTTTCATTGTACACACATAGGATAGAGAAGCTTACAACGACGTTTCAGTCCGACTTGGACCATTTACAGTCACACTAATACAAAAGATAGGTTAGGTAGGTTCGTCAGGAAACAAGACAAACGGTTTCCTGACGCGGGTATTAGTCATATCACCCGCAGCTGGAGCTTTTGGTCACCTGACTGGGGCCTTCCACTGGCCTACCGGTCCACCAGTTTTCCAGTGGGCAACGGTAAACAATATGATGTTCAATGAGGACAAATTCCAACTGCTCCGTTATGGAAAACTGGAGGAGATAATAACTAGAACAGAGTATACTACAGACTCTGGTCATACAATAGAGCGGAAAAATAATGTAAGGGACCTGGGAGTATTAATGTCTGAGGATCTCGCTTCCAAGGATTACAACAGTGCCACGATCGCACGTGCAAAGAAAATGATACGATGGATAATGAGAACTTTCAAAACGAGAGATGCCAAGCCCATGATGATCCTTTTCAAACCACTTGTTCTCTATAGGCTGGAATACTGCTGTACATTAACATCTCCATTCAAAGCAGGTGAAATCGTAGATATAGAGTGTACAGAGATCCTTTACTGCACGTATAAGTTCTGTCAAGCACCTTAACTACTGGGAACGCTTGGAAGCACTTGACTTGTACTCGTTGGAACGCAGGAGGGAGAGATGTATCATAATTTACACTTGGAAAATCCTGGAAGGAATGGTGCCAAATCTGCACACAGAAAACACTCCCTACGAAACTAAAAGACTGGGCAGGCGATGCAAAATGCCCCCAATAAAAAGTAGGGGCGCCATGGGTACACTAAAAGAAAACACCATAAGTGTCCGGGGCCCAAGACTGTTCAACAGCCTCCCACCAAGCATTAGGGGAATTGCCAATAAACCCCTGGCTGCCTTCAAGAGAGAGCTGGACAGATACCTAAAGTCAGTGCCGGATCAGCCGGGCTGTGACTCGTACGTTGGACTGCGTGCGGCCAGCAGTAACAGCCTAGTTGATCAGGCCCTGATCCATCGGGAGGCCTGGTCATGGACCGGGCCGCGGGGGCGTTGATCCCCGGAATAACCTCCAGGTAACCACTTTAAAAATTATGGTTACTAACACGAAAGAGTAAAGCAGCCTATATATACTGGCTCCCTCACTCTTTCGTGTCAGTGTGACTTTGTAAATGGTCCAAGTCGGACGGAAAAGCCGTCGTGGTAAGCTCCTCATTCCTATATTTTGATTATTTACGTGTTCCAGTCACGGTATTGTGCCTATTTGTTCTTCAGTAAATGATCTCTACGCTTTCTGTTGTAGCCTGGATAGCTCGCCTGCCCTCATAGGCGTGAGGACAATAATATTCTAGGAACAAGTCCAAGCGTTCTGAAAGTACGATTCGCCCTAACATTTTCCTGACCTGGGTAATATTTTAGGCCTTGTGCTTCCTCTGTTAGGTCATGTATGAACATTGATAGATATTTTAAGTTTCCTGCCGTTCTCTGATCCCTCTCTTTTGAAGAGTTCTTCCTTCATTCCCTCCCTCTCTCCTCTCCAGTCTTGAGGTTTTTCTTTTCTCCATCTCCCTTTGGGTTCTTCGTTTGTTCCCTGTCTCTCCCTTCCGTCTCCTCCCCTCACGCGGTCTCAGTCCTTTCCTCTGCCTCCATCTCGCTTTAAGAGATATGGAGGCAGCATCAAGAACAGCATCAACAGCAGCAGGAAGAGGGGAAGTCCCAGAGGCAAGAAGAGTCGAGGATAAGAGGGAGTAACCCCCACCCTCTCTCTCGTTCTCTATCACCCTACCTCCCTCCTCCACTTCAGCTTCCCATATCATTTCCGGCAGACGCAGTCTCAACAATGAGGAATGGGGGAGAGGCTGCTGAGACACGACGTTAAGAATCCTGAATTACGAGGAACCGGATTTTCCTCAACTACCAGCAGCCGGATTTTCTTGAAATAAGTTGCGACTTTAGGGCAAAACGATCGTAGTCGAATAAACAAGTCGGGAATTTTTCTCAGCAACCATAAGTGTCCGGGGCCCAAAACTGTTCAACAGCCTCCCATCAAGCATTAGGGGAATTGCCAACAAACCCCTGGCTGCCTTCAAGAGAGAGCTGGATCAGCCGGGCTGTGGCTCGTACGTTGGATTGCGTGCGGCCAGCAGTAACAGCCTAGTTTATCAGGCCCTGATCCATCGGGAGGCCTGGTCATGGACCGGGCCGCGGGGGCGTTGATCCCCGGAATAACCTCCAGGTAACCTTCCCCAACCCATGTAAGCCAGGAGAGCGGGTTAGGTAGGAAGGGCAGCGGGTATTATACCAACGGTCCTTGATAAAATGTTAATTATTAATCAGATTTAAGCAACCGTAAAATTGTGTTGTTAATATGAATAAGAGCGAAACGTCGAACGTATGGATGAACAATACATAAATAACCCGCACATAGGTGAGAGAAGCATACGACGACGTTTCGGTCCGACTTTGTAAATGGTCCAAATCGGACTGAAACGTCGTGGTAAGCTCCTCTCTCTCCTAATGTGCGGGTTATTTGTGTATTGTTCCAGTCACGGTATTGTCTTTTTGATCTTGTGTGTGAACTACTGACGAACTGATGCACAAATAAGGATGACTGGCTGAAGAACGGGAAGAATATTTGGATGAGAGACGGATGCAAATACGGATGGCTACCTGGAGGTTGACGAACGGGCGAAAATGCGAACCACGGGCTGATAAACTATCAGCAAGACGACTGACTAGCTGACGAACGGAGATCGCCAACGAGATGAACAAACTCAGTTCTCATACCCACCTTCAAACTCTCTCTCCCCTGTGTGACCAGCGGTAACAGCCTGGTTGACCAGGCTGTGATCCACCGGGAGGTCTGGTCAAGGACCGGGCCCCAGGGTCGTTGACCCCAGGAACACTCCTCATCAACCCACAATGGTCCTTAACCACCCACCACCCCCTATAGCCTCTCCCCTCGCTTGGATAAGCTAGCCACCACCCCTACCTCTCCTACACTAATCCTGGAGTAGTGTGGGTGTCCCACGCGCGGGTATCTGCGGCTGGACCACACACACCACCTCGGCTGCATAGAAACATAACAGTGTTGGGGTAACAGAAATAAACTCTCTTGTTTTCTCTCACTCTCCTCCTTACTCTCAAGACGCTGGGCAGGCGCCTACTCTAAAGTGAGCGTGGTGGGTGGGGGCATGGAGACAGTGGGCGTGGGAGCCTGGAGACGCGAGTGTAGAGGGCGTGTCAACGTAGAAAAGCGTGGCATTCCTCCTGTCGTAGAGAAGGGCGTTCAGAGTATATAAAGGATCATCACACGTGCCTTGTCTAGAAGACCAGGATTACTCTCTCAACCTGCTCACGTAGGAGGGTAAAGCAGCAGCAGCAGCAGCAGCAGCAGCAACAGCAACAACAGCAACAACAGCAACAACAGCAACAACAGCAACATCAACAACAGCAACAGCAGCAACAGCAACAACAACAGCAGCAGCAACAACAACAACAACAGCAACAGCAACAACAACAGCAACAACAACAGCAACAACAACAGCAACAACAACAGCAACAACAACAGCAACAACAACAACAACAACAACAACAACAACAACAACAACAACCAACAACAACAACAACAATTTCCCCCCTCCCAAACACGCTCGTACTTGTGATACACGAATGCTAATAAGACTTAATTTACAACTATTTTTATTTGAAACTCGTCAGAATTTTAATTAGTCAAAAACTACATTTAATTTGTTTTTTTTTTATTTCAAACCGGTAAGAAGTTGAATTAAATTCGCCAATTAAGGCTTCCTGCCTCGGTCCACTATCATCACTCCATATCTGACGTTACAACCGTGACCAGCGTCGCGGACTCTACACTCATCAACCTTTGACGAGTCTCGAGTCTCTCTCTACTCCCGGAGCCCGGCCATGGGCCAGGCTCAATTTTCGTATATTCTACAAGAGTGACCTTCTACCATCTACACTGTTGCTGGCATATGTCTTTGCATATTTCTGTGTACGTACCTGTGTGTATACCTGTGTTATGTTGGAAAATGAGCGATGGCTTTCCAATGGCCAAGTTAGTTAACCTCACTCAAGGATAACCCCATTTAAAGTGTCCAACCACAATCGTATAAAACAGAACCCCCCCCCCCCAATGCAATCCCACTCGTAATTTAGCCAAACCGACTCATAAAACAGCTAAACCCACTCATAAATCAACCAAACCCACTCACCTGGCAGTCAAGCTTCAAGACATCTGAAACGCAGATGACAGAGTTTCAAAACTAAGACTCTCAAGATATCGATGCACAGATAATACGCAAGGGAAGAAGGGGAATACTAAGTGAGGGGGTGGGGAGAAATGGAGGTGACGAAGCTCGAAAGGAGAGATTGCTGAAGGAGACTTACACAAGCAAGGAACCTGGAGGTTATTCCGGGGATCAACGCCCCCGCGGCCCGGTCCATGACCAGGCCTCCCGAGGAACCTAGGGGGCTATGTAAGTTTATTTAGGCATAGGTACACATAAGTACAATTATGGATGAATGGTTCAGAGAACCGACATGTTGATAAATTAGACACATGTGCAACTCTTGGGTATCTTTATTGAGGAAACGTTTCGCCACACAATGGCTTCATCAGTCCATACGTAGGAGAAACTTGAAGAACAGGAGGAGAATGAGGTAATCAGTCCCTCAACCTTGAGTCGATGTGTTCAGTCCATCAATCTTGATGGACTGAACACACATTCAGTCCATCAAGATTGATGGACTGAACACACATTCAGTCCATCAAGATTGATGGACTGAACACATCGACTCAAGGTTGAGGGACTGATTACCTCATTCTCCTCCTGTTCTTCAAGTTTCTCCTACGTATGGACTGATGAAGCCATTGTGTGGCGAAACGTTTCCTCAATAAAGATACCCAAGAGTTGCAGATGTGTCTAATTTATCAAGTACAATTATCATAGTGTAAATTACCTAGTGACTTATTTCCATTGGAGAGGACCTATGGATGAGGGGGGAGACCTGGGAGGGACATAATAAATAGGAGATATACAGAAAAGAGAGAGCTACGGAGGATAGGATGTAAGGAGAGGAAACAGATATACGATGAGGTGGACATAAGAAGCAGAAGAGAGGTGGCAGCTAGAGAGAAGGATGAGTATATAAGGAGAGGAGAGGGTAGAGGGTATGGAAATAAATGGTATAAACTACCGACACAATGGAAATATAAACACATATGCAGTATAATGTGATCCTTTATTGACAACGTTTCGCCCACACAGTGGGCTTTTTCATGTCACAAACAGGGGTGGAAGGTACGCGAGTATTTATAGTCAGGTTCAGAATGCTGAGGTCAGGTGGAGAATGCTGCATCTGATGATGTACCGAGTGGGGTTATAGAGTCTAAAATCTTGGGTAGCTTGGAAGGGAGATTGGATAAGTTTGTGAGTAAACCTTCTGCGATGTTCTTCCATTCCTATGCTCTTATGTGGGATATAAGGAGGGTATAAGGAAAAGAGCCCGCTTGCGGGACTAGGAGAACTCTCGAAACCCTTCAAAGGCACATCACAAGTAAGGGGACAGAAGAAAATGAGGGGTAGTGGTAAAGATAAGAGAGGATCGTCAAAGAGGTGGAAGGGGCAGACTGATCCTTAAGAGCTAAATCCGGGATGATTTGCTCTGGGAAGAACATGGGCAGGAAAGAGGGTAGATAGAGGGAGAGGAGGTAAGAAAAGAGGAATGGGGGGGGGAGTGGAAGGAAGATGGAAATGGGATAAGAGGGAGGAAAGGATGGGTTGGTGTAAGAGGGAGTTTACCTGGAGTTTACCTGGAGAGAGTTCCGGGGGTCAACCCCCCCGCGGCCCGGTCTGTGACCAGGCCTCCTGGTGGATCAGAGCCTGATCAACCAGGCTGTTGCTGCTGGCTGCACGCAAACCAACGTACGAGCCACAGCCCGGCTGATCAGGAACTGACTTTAGGTGCTTGTCCAGTGCCAGCTTTAAGACTGCCAGGGGTCTGTTGGTAATCCCCCTTATGTGTGCTGGGAGGCAGTTGAACAGTCTCGGGCCCCTGACACTTATTGTATGGTCTCTTAACGTGCTAGTGACACCCCTGCTTTTCATTGGGGGGATGGTGCATCGTCTGCCAAGTCTTTTGCTTTCGTAGTGAGTGATTTTCGTGTGCAAGTTCGGTACTAGTCCCTCTAGGATTTTCCAGGTGTATATAATCATGTATCTCTCCCTCCTGCATTCCAGGGAATACAGGTTTAGGAACCTCAAGCGCTCCCAGTAATTGAGGTGTTTTATCTCCGTTATGCGCGCCGTGAAAGTTCTCTGTACATTTTCTAGGTCGGCAATTTCACCTGCCTTGAAAGGTGCTGTTAGTGTGCAGCAATACTCCAGCCTAAGAGATAAGATAAGATAAGATTTCGTTCGGATTTTTAACCTCGGAGGGTTAGCCACCCAGGATAACCCAAGAAAGTCAGTGCGTCATCGAGGACTGTCTAACTTATTTCCATTGGGGTCCTTAATCTTGTCCCCCAGGATGCGACCCACACCAGTCGACTAACACCCAGGTACCTATTTGCTGCTAGGTGAACAGGACAACAGGTGTAAGGAAACGTGTCGAAATGTTTCCACCCGCCGGGAATCGAACCCGGGCCCTCCGTGTGTGAAGCGGGAGCTTTAGCCACCAGGCCACCAGCCTAGATAGAACAAGTGACCTGAAGAGTGTCATCATGGGCTTGGCCTCCCTAGTTTTGAAGGTTCTCATTATCCATCCTGTCATTTTTCTAGCAGATGCGATTGATACAATGTTATGGTCCTTGGGAAGGGAAAACAGTAGAATAAATTAAAACTGCTTAGATATGGTGGGTTAAAACTGAAGATTTGAGAATAAACACAGGATACAATACCCTGGCAGACCATCTCATAACACAAGATACAACACCCTGACAGACCATCCCACAACACAAGATACAACACCCTGACAGACCATCCCACAACACAAGATACAACACCCTGACAGATCATCCCACAACACAAGATACAACACCCTGACAGACCATCCCACAACACAAGATACAACACCCTGACAGATCATCCCACAACACAAGATACAACACCCTGACAGACCATCCCACAACAAAAGAAATATTAATATCAGAGAACATGTCGTTGGAGATCAAGACAAACGCATGAAACGCCAATAAAACGTCCAGCTGGAGTATTATGACAACTTCCACAATGATAGTAGTCAGGCTGAAGAGGAACTCTCAAATCAATTGTGCTTTCGTAACTAGAAGAGGGGAGATAGCCGAGCTGGAAAGTGTAGAGAGATCGTTTACTGCCTCCAATAGTCAATAAAGCGTCTAAACTACTGGGAACAAATTAAAGCACTTGAAATACACTCTCTGGAAAATGTATCCCTGGAAGATCCTGGAGGGTGAGGGCTCCCATGAGGGGCTCCCAATCTATACACTACCATAACTCAGCGGAGTGCGAGATACGGGAGAAGTGGAGAATAAACCTCATGAGAAGCAGGACTGGCCTCAGGCCAGAGTTTATTGTTGTTATAAAACACAAACAGAAATACTGGAGGATACCTCAAGAATGTTTTGGGGGATCAGCGCCCCCGCGGCCCGGTCCCAGACTGCTGGCGGTACGTAGTCCAACGTACAAATCACAGCTCAGTTGATCAGGAACTGACTTAAGGGCCCTATCAAGTTCCCTCTTGAAGACAGCCAGGGGTCTGTTGGTAATCCTCCTTATGTATGAAGGGATGGTGTTGCAAATTCTTGGGCCACTTACACTTACTGTGTTATCTCTTACTGTACCCATGGTACATCTGCTTTTCATTTAGGGGTATTTTACATTTTCTGCAAAGAATCTTGCTTTTCGACAGTTCAAAAATTATTTAGAAGCAAAGACAAACACTGAAATATCCCGATGTACCGTAAAATGCCCTTAGAGAAAAATAAGGTTGCAGTAACTCAACCAACAAGACTTTATATTTTAAACACTTCCTTCTAAACTAAGAGGAATTTCTCAATATTTGCACAATCGAGAGCAGCACGGGTATAGAGCAGGTCGCTCCTGCCTCTCGTAATTACTGCACCATTATGAATGACTCTCTTGGAAGACATGTGCGATCATGGTGTAATAACGCACAAAATGCATTTTGTAACGATCAGAACACAAGACGTAAGAGTGAAATCAGAGGCTGCCATAGTGAAAAGCTCTGTTCCCCAAGGCACAGTACTGGTCCCTGTTCTCTCTCTCATTCTCATGTCCGACACAGAGGTACAAACGATACTAAAATCTATGGGAGACCAACATCCAATGACGGGACAGCAAACCTCCAAGCTGACATACAGTCTTCCAGTGGACCACTGCCAACATTACGATGTTCACTGGGACAAGTTTCAGTTACTCCGTTATGGAAAGATTTGGGAAATAAAGACTGTGAGAGACCTGGGAGTGATGTTCTCCGAAGATCCCACCTTCAAGAAATACTATAGTATCACTATCAGAACCGCAAGGTAAATGATAAGCTGGATAACTAGAACCTTCAAAACAAAGAATGCCACAATACTCTTCAAGTCACCTATTCTCTCTTGGCTGGAGTACTGTTGTACTCTAACAGCTCCATTCAGGGCAGGAAAATGGTAGACCTGGAGAATGTGCAGAGAACTTTCAATACTCGCACTGATTAAATTAAACAACTACATTACTGGGAACGTTTAAAGCTCCTCGACATGTACTCCTTGGAACGTAGGCGAGAGCGGTACATTATAATCTACATCCGGAAAATTCTAGAGGGACTGACTCCAAGTCTGCACACACAAATCATTCCCCATAAAAGTAAGAGGCCTGGCAGATGGTGCAAAATACCCCCAGTGAAAAACAGGGATGTAATGAGTACAATAAGGAAAAAAATCAAATATTATGAAGGGACCAAGACTTTTCAACGTCCCCCCTTCATACATACAGTAAGAGGGATTAACAATAGTCCCTGGCTGGCTTCAAGAAAGAATTGGACGAGTTTCTCACAGTTAGTGCCTGAACAACCAGTCTGTGGCGCTTATGACAGACTTCTAGTAGCTAGCACCAACAGCCTGGTTGATCAGGTCATCCACCGGGAGGCTCCGTCTGGGACTGGGCCGTGAGGGCGTTGACCCTGGAAACACTCTCTAGGTAGTCCCCTAGCTGTATAGCCCTTGTGGTTTAGCGCTTCTTTTTTATTATATATATATAATAATAATAATAACAATATCTTCAAGACGGAACTAGCAAGTGCCTGAAAATCCGTGCGTAACCAGCCCAGCAGCTGCTTACATGAGGCTGGAAGCACTAAAGCACTCTGGTGAGAGGCAGCACCTCGGGGGCGGTGATCCCCTGAAGCACTTCAAGGTAGATTCATGGTTATGTTCCCTGCCAAATTCAGTTATAGCAGGATGAGGGGAAGAGGGACGGGGAAGAGGGAGAGGGAGGGAGGGAGAGAGAGAGAGAGAGAGAGAGGGAGGAAGGAAGGAAGGGAGGGAGAGAGAGAGAGAGGGAGGGAGGGAGGAAGGAGAGAGAGAGAGAGAGAGAGAGAGAGAGAGAGAGAGAGAGAGAGAGAGAGAGAGAGAGAGAGAGAGAGAGAGAGAGAGAGAGAGAGAGTGAGAGTTTGAGTTTACCACACTTGAACCATCCTCAGGAGGTCCTCCCACCAGAGCCGCTCTAGAGACGCCTCGTCTCACAGTGAGGGCGTTAAGAAGGCAGGAAACAACTACACCGACGATGAAGCAGATACCCAAATGAAGATGGAAGTTTTCGGCGTGATGGAAGAAGTATAGCAGCGAAGGGAAAAAGAAGAAGAGTAACGGAGGAGGACGAGACGTGGAAGATGATAAAGCAGTAAGAGATTAAGTAGAAAACTAACATGATAAACACGACCAAGGTTACACACATAATCCCGGAAGCTAGAAGTCAGCAGAACCTATCGATAAATGTACCAAGAAGATAAAAAAAGGTCCCCAACCCCCCAAAAAGGATTGGGATGGCGAAAGAGGGGAAAAAAGACGTTCGTTTTATTGGTTTTTCATCGAGAACAAACGTGTGATGCTTCCCAAGGGATCAACAGTTTAGGTTTAATAACCTCAGGGGGTCAAAATGGGATTGGGAAATTACCGGCGGATGGTGCTGGAGGGAGGCGACCCGAGGGAGAGAGGATAAAGGTAGATAGGGATAGTAAGTAGAGTAGCTAGAGGGGGTAGGGAGGAGATAGGTGATAGGAGGGAAGCGAAGGAAGTGGAAGGATAGAAATAGATAGGGAGGAGAGGAGAGACAGGAAGGAAAATGGAGGATGGGAAGGAAATGGAGAAACAGGACGGAGAAATGGAGGGATGGGAGGTGCAAGTATATTTGCAGTTTACCTCTAATTGCACCTACAGCTTGATCGATCAGGGCCAGTAACCGGGAAGCCTGGTCATCTGGAGGTCATCACTGCAAGGGGTGATGACCTCTAGAAGCAACTCCAGGTTAATTCTGAGGGTCATCGTCCCAGCGGCTCAGTCCCAGATCAGACCTCCTGGTTGACAGAGATTGATCAATGAAACTATGAAACTAATGGTGCCAACAACAATATTTCCAATGAGAGCACCACAGCCCGGCTGATAAAGAACTGACTTAATTAGCTTGTCAAATTCCCTCTTGAAGACAACTAGTATGTGACCATGATATATGATATATAAAGAGAGGGTGGTGATATATGAAGGGAGGGTGCTGTGATATATGAAGGGAGGGTGCTGTGGTATATGAAGGGAGGGTGCTGTGATATATGAAGGGAGGGTGCTGTGGTATATGAAGGGAGGGTACTAAGTTATATGAAGGGAGGGTGCTGTGATATATGAAGGGAGGGTGCTGTGATATATGAAGGGAGGGTGTGTGGTATATGAAGGGAGGGTAGTGATATATGAAGGGAGGGTACTATGATATATGAAGGGAGGGTACTATGATATATGAAGGGAGGGTGCTGTGATATATGAAGGGAGGGTGCTGTGATATATGAAGGGAGGGTGCTGTGATATATGAAGGGAGGGTGCTGTGGTATATGAAGGGAGGGTGCTGTGATATATGAAGGGAGGGTGCTGTGATATATGAAGGGAGGGTGCTGTGATATATGAAGGGAGGGTGCTGTGATATATGAAGGGAGGGTGCTGTGATATATGAAGGGAGGGTGCTGTGGTATATGAAGGGAAGCTGTCTTGATATAAGAAGGGAGGGTGCTGGAAATAGAATTTGGCGACAGCTGTAGGAAAAACAAGTTAGGGATTGGTGGCCTACACGAAGGTTTTCAACATTTTACCCGGACAAAAATTAATCCACAAAGTGACTGGAAACACAGGAGGAAAGAGAGTGTTCAACTGGTTGAGGGAATACCTGGAAGACAGAAAAATAAGCAAGTCTCGAGGAATAGGCATCACAGTGGACGAGTGGGGTCCCACGAGGACTGCTCTTCACTCCAATGTATACGTGAATTGCCTTTGAGATCACGAGATCAGACCAAATCTTTCCTGTCAGTGTTTTCTGATGTCAAACTACTGGTAAGGAAAAGAAAAGGTACAAGGTACCTGACTCAGTTGAGTGATATACCTTTGATGAGTTTCGAGAATCTACTCCCAGAACCCGGCCACAGGCCAGGCTCGTCTGATGCTACCCTGGTCAATCAGGCTGCTGCTGCTATAGACTCACTGCCCCACATATTTATCACAGCCTACTTGGAGGGTCTACCTGGAGGGTATTCTAAGGATCAACACCCCCGCGGCCCAGGCCATGACCAGGCCTCCCGGTGGATCAGGGCCTGATCAACTAGGCTGTTACAGCTGCCCGCACGTAGTTCAACAGCCTGGTTGAGTGCGTTTTATACTCTACTCCAGTTTGTATTTCTTGTTTTCCATGTCGGTGTAACTAAATTTTCTCTTCAATGAACAACATATTGTTTGCTGTAACCTACTGGAAAACTTGGTTTACATCAGCCTGGAGATTTGCAGTCGTCAATAGCAACCACTCTCAACTCTCAACAAATTCTACTTATCGCCTGTACAGGATGATAAAATGCTATGATTTATACTTCTATATAAGATATGAGAATGAAAACTGGGGACTGTACTGTGCAATGGGAATGTTCCCTGTGGGTAAAGACACACACACACACAAAGGTATGTTAGGAAGTATTTCTTCAGTCATAGAGTAGTCAGGAAGTAGAATAGTCTAGCAAGTGAGGTAGTGAAGGCAGGAACCATACATAGCTTTAAGATGAGGTATGATAAAGCTCACGGAGCAGGGAGAAGATCTAGTAGCGCTCAGTGAAGAGGCGGGGCCAGGAGCTGAGTCTCGACCCATGCAACTACAATTAGGTGAGTACACACACACACATTTTTAAGAAAGGAGATAGACACGAGGCACTAAACTACAGACAAGTGTCACTGACCTGTATAGTATACAAAGTCATGGATAAGATTATCAGGAGAGTGGTGGAGCACCTAGAACGGAATAAGCTTATAAACGACAACCAGCAAGGATTCATGGAAGGTAAATCCTGTGTCACAAACCTACTGGAGTTTTATGACGAGGTAACGGAAGTAAGACACGAGAGAGAAGGTTGGATAGATTGCATTTTCTTAAACTGCAAGAAGGCCTTCGACACAGTTCCTCACAAGAGATTAGTGCAAAAGCTAGAGAATCAGGAAGGGCAGTGCAATGAATCAGAGAGTATCTGACAGGAAGGCAACACCGAGTAATGGTACGTGACGAGGTATCAGAGTGGGCACGTGTGACGAGCGGGGTTCCACAGGGGTCAGTCCTAGGACCAGTGCTATTTTTGGTATACGTGAATGACGAAAGTGATAGACTCGATGTGAAGTTAACAAGGAGAATTAAATCGGATGAGGATCAGGCAGGACTACAGAGAGACTTGGACAGGCTGGAAGTTTGGTCCAGCAACTGGCTCCTCGAATTTAACCCCGCCAAATGCAACATCATGAAGGTCGGGGGAAGGGCAAAGAAGACCGTAGACAGAGTATAGGCTAGGTGGTCAAAAACTGTAAACCTCACTCAAGGAAAAGGATCTTGGGGTGAGTATAATACCGAGCACATCTCCTGAGGCGCACATCAACCAGATAACTGCTGCAGCATATGGGAGCCTGGCAAACCTGAGAATAAGGAATCGTTCAAGACTCTGTACACTGTGTACGTCAGGCTTGTATAGGAGTATGCAGCACCAGTTTGGAGCCCACATCTGATCAAGCAGGTCAAGAAATTTAGAGAAATTGCAAAGGTTTGCAACAAGGCTAGTTCTAGAGCTAAGTGGAATGTCCTACAAGAAGGGTTAAGGGAAATCGGCTTGACGACACTGAAGGACAGGAGGGTTGGGGGAGACATAACGACATACAAAATATTGCGAGGAATTGACAAGGTGAACAGAGACAAGATGTTCCAGAGATGAGACACAGAAACAAGGGGTCACAATTGGAAGCTGAAGACTCAGATTAGTCAAAGAGATGTTAGGAAGTATATATTTAGTCGTAGAGTTGTCAGGAAGTGGAATAGTCTGGGGAAGTGACGTAGTGGAGACAGGAACCGTACATAATTTTAAGACGAGGTATAAGAACATAAGAACATAAGAACGAAGGAACACTGCAGAAGGCCTACTGGCCCATGCGAGGCAGGTCCAAGTCTCCTACCGGCTTAAGCCAATGGACCCAACCTAGTCAGGTCAGGTCACATTGACTTAAGGGAGGAACACGGCAACCGACCTGGTAGCACAAGCTATCAGGTCTAACTCACACCCACCCACATCCACTCATGTATTTATCCAACCTATTTTTAAAGCTACACAACGTTCTAGCCTCTATAACGGTACTTGGGAGTTTGTTCCACTCATCCACAACTCTATTACCAAACCAGTACTTTCCTATATCCTTCCTGAATCTGAATTTTTCCAACTTAAAACCATTGCTGCGAGTCCTGTCTAGGCTAGATATTTTCAGCACACTATTTACATCCCCTTTATTTATTCCTGTCTTCCACTTATACACCTCAATCATATCCCCCCTAATTCTACGTCTTTCTAGAGAGTGCAGTTTCAGGGCCCTTAGTCTATCCTCATAGGGAAGGTTTCT
This sequence comes from Cherax quadricarinatus, assembly GCF_038502225.1. NCBI lineage: Eukaryota > Metazoa > Arthropoda > Malacostraca > Decapoda > Parastacidae > Cherax > Cherax quadricarinatus. The sequence goes on along the minus strand of NC_091347.1, from coordinate 25,794,074 downwards.
GATACATGGGATCAACTTTGTCATCCTCCTTTGTACATTTTCCAGAGAATTTATATCCATTCTGTAATACGGTGACCAAAACTGTGCAGCATAATCTAAATGAGGCCTAACCAAGGATGTATAGAGTTGAAGAACAACCTGAGGACTCCTATTATTTATGCTTCTTGATATGAAGCCAAGGATTCTATTAGCTTTATTGCGAACACTTATGCACTGTTGTCTTGGTTTCAGATTACTGCTAACCAGAACTCCTAAATCTTTTTCGCAATCCGTAATATTAAGATCTACATTATTTAGTTTATATGTGGCATGGTTATTGTCCTGTCCAACATTTAGAACTTTGCATTTGTCTATATTAAACTGCATCTGCCACTTCTCCGACCACTGCATCAGTCTATTCAAATCTTCCTGGAGTGCTCGAATGTCCTCGTCAGAATGAATTCGACGGCCTATTTTGGTGTCATCGGCAAACTTGCCGATGTCGCTCTTTATGCCCTCATCTATGTCGTTTATGTAGATTGTGAACAGCAGGGGGCCCAACACTGACCCCTGTGGAACACCGCTCGTGACACTTCCCCACTCTGATTTCTCCCCATTTATGCAAACTCTCTGCTGCCTATTTGTCAACCATGCCTCTATCCAGGAAAAAATTTCTCCTCCTATTCCATGTGCTTTAATTTTCCTCAACAGTCTCTGATGTGGGACCCTGTCAAAAGCCTTACTGAAGTCCATATACACAATATCATATTCATTACCATGATCTACCTCCTCAAATACCTTAGTGAAAAAAGTTAATAAATTCGTAAGGCAGGAACGCCCCTTTGTAAAACCATGCTGAGATTCGTTGATTAATTTATGCTTTTCAAGGTGGCTACGAACTGCCTCGGCAATTATTGATTCCATAAATTTTCATGGAGCAGTAAGAGAGAGGACCTAGTAGCGATCAGCGAAGAGACGGGGCCAGGAGCTATGTCTCGACCCCTGCAACCACAAATAGGTGAGCACACACACACACACACATATATATAAAAGGCCAAGTGTCTATCGACAAGTGCCTTTGACAAGTGGTAACTACACACATACACACCAATACTTGCGTTACAGGCTTGCAGTACCGGTTAGTGCTTTAAGCCTCGGCCAGTCACAATATGAAGAGGAAGTCAACTGTTTAATATACAAAGTATAGAAGTCAACACAAGCCAATTCAAGAGTGATAAACAGTGAGTACTGTCAACAGTAAACAGTATATAGGTCATAAGGAGCCGATGAGTTGCAATATGCTGTGCATCAGGTGATGGACTAAAAGTGTCTACCTTGAATAATGACCTGAAGTAATCAAACCATCCACTCAACCCTCCCCTGGTGGGTCAGAATGCCCCAGCACACCTAACCATCACAAGACCATCTAGGTTTGTATGGCATCATTAGTTGGCTCTGATCACCGTGCTTGAGCTGGCAAAGATGATCGCACGATTATGGTCTTGTGTGCAGTCAACACACATAGCCGGTGTATGCAACAGAAATGCAGCCAGAAACAGAGATGTAACAGATATGTAGCAAGAAACAGATATGTAGCCATAAACAGAAATACAAGAGAGATAGAGCCAGAAACTTGTCTAAACTGATATCATAAAATAAAAATAAAGTGAAATGAATGCAGAAGCAACACTCAACAGTAGACGAGTATTTTATGCAAAGTACTGAGGAAGGGAAGAGTATCATCCGTAAGTCTGTTGCTACTCTCTCTATCTTCCCTCCTGTTCTCCCTCACTCGCTCTCATTTTTAGAGTTGACAAGTGAAGGAGGGCTAGAGGCCCTCCTTCACTTTTCAACTTTCTCCCTCTCACTTTCTTAAAATTCTTTCCCCTTCATGTTCCTTTGTTTAGGCGATTCTGATAGACACCAGCACACCACCACGGAACACCAAGCCTACCATTAGCACCACCAATACCACTACCACACTACCACGTATCACAAAATCTACCATTACCACCACCAATACTACTACCACACCACCACGTATCACCAGATACACCACTATCACAGCACCACATTCCTCCATCTCTACCATTACCAGCACCAGTCAAGGGGTCCCAGCGGGTTAGAGCTCAAAGAGTCCGACGGGGAAGTCAAATGTTAATGAGATACGTATCATTTACCAGCCTCCCCAGCCAGAGCCCCAGCCCTGACTTCAACCTCAGCCCTGACTTCAACCCCGGTCCTCACCTCAACCCCAGCACGGAAAACACTGTTTCAAACTCACTCTGGCAACCCCCAGTTTTAGATTTAGATTTTACCGCAAAAGCGGCAAGTTTAATGATCATCCCGCATCTATCCCATGGAGGGTGGCACAACAACATATGGATACACAAAAGGCCGAGGAACTAAATCCCAAAACGGTTAACAGGAGCGCATCTGGAGTTATAAGTATAGTTCACTTATCTGTTGCAGGCAAATTTAGGAAATTTACTTAATGTGTCTGGTATCTTATTTTAATTAATAAGATATCTTGACATATCACACAGGTTAGTATACTATCTCTATATTCCTCGATAAGTGGACAATAAAGCACGCAGTGTTCAAGATAGTGACCATAAAACTAGCTACACACTTAGTATTTGGTTTGATCATTATCTGTGTGTCTGTCAAAGTGACATAGGTACTGGAGTTTTGAGACTCTCTGACCGCGGGTTCAAACCCTCCCCGTGGTATGGTTTGTTTGTAATCGTGTCATTACGATTTCGTGAGTCATAGGTACTGTACTTGTAACCAAGCCTAAGCCTGGCCACTACAACATTCCAGGTATCTATGTTCATGTTATCATAGTCATAGTGGATGCTAAATCTACTCAGGCTTCTAATAGCATTCAATTTCGTTGTTAACCAGTGATACTCGTGCAAATATAAATGTTTCCTGGTTCTACTTAACCACTGCCTTGCCAGGCTGGTACAGCCATTTATTTATTGCATTCCACGTTTTCCTAATATATTTATAGACTACGTGTTGCCTGCAGTAACAGCCTAGTTCATCAGGTCTTGATCCTCCAGGAGACCTGGTCTGGAGCTGGGCCGCGGGGGCGCTGACCCCCGGAAATGTCCTTCAGATATCCCAATCAATCAAAAAACACGGAGACTACCATTTGTAAATTTAAAAGGAGCCTCAAACACTGAGAACTACGGGAATTGGCTGAGAACATGAGGGTATAGAAATGACGACTGTTTGCACAGTGTCCCGTAACTTGGTTGGCAGCCCACTTAGCTCACACATGGAGGTCCGAGGTTCAATCCCCGATATGGATGGAAACACTGGGGCATATTTCCTTAAGACACTTGCTGTCCCTATTCGCCTAGCAGTAAGTAGGTACCTGGGTATTAGCCGACCGGTGTTGAGTCGCATCCTGGGGACAAAATTAACCTAAGTTGCTCGAAATGCTCTGCATAACAAGGGGCTTTCTATATAGTATATGTCACTGATGTCAGCTATGTTCTGTATAAGTTGTATCATGTACTTGTAGAAATAAACATTATTATTATTATTATTATTATTATTATTACAGTATCACAGAGAAAACATACACAGATGTGTAACATTTAGTTCGGATACAAAATGGAAAGGTCAAAATATCGAGGTTGGAACAACGAACCAAACACTCGCACTTAGGAGAGGAACTAGGTGTATACTGAATATATTTACAAGACTGAAAGATTTACCTATCATCTTGCACCTTCATGAGGCAGAGCATATAAACCAGAAACCCTGATAGAGTGCAAAACGTTTACCAGGCTTCCGTTCCATACTTATGCCAGGGCGTAAGTACCTCCCTGGATGGTTACTGTTCGCCAACATAGAACGTAATTTGGTGGAGAGAGAGAGAGAGAGAGAGAGAGAGAGAGAGAGAGAGAGAGAGAGAGAGAGAGAGAGAGAGAGAGAGAGAGAGAGAGAGAGAGAGAGATTAAACTCTCAATATAAATGTTAATTCAATTTCTCTGTTCTGGGTCAGTGGCCGCGGCTGATGAAGCTGCACTCAGAGACCAATTAGGAAGTCTAAACTGAGACCGGGCAGAGACCAAACAGCAAGATAAATATTACTATAACAGAGGTCAAAAAAGAGAAGCTTGGTCTAGGACCGGGAGGCAGGGGTGATTATTCCCACAACACTACTGGTAAAGAGGAGGTTAACCTCAGACTTAACAGAAGCTAACGGGAGGAGCAAACAGTCGCACCAACAGACACACAATGTCAGCACAAACAGAAACATCTAGAGAGTGAAACGTTGCCGTAATGAGAGCGAATATTGTGGTAATGGTATTACCACCACCATTACAGTGGTGGTACACTGTGGTATCCAACAAATACCACCACATAACCTGTAATTTACTAGTGACCAGTTTCAAGAGTTATTCAACTTTTGGCCTGAAGACTGGAGGAGGGGTAGTCTACCTGGAGGGCATTCCGGGGATCAACGCCCCCGCGGCCCGGTCCATGACCAGGACTCACAAACAATACAAAAAGGGTAGGGGATTGTAACAACGGTGGCGTTAACGGTAAGCCAACAGGGGATGCAAGTTTTTCCACAGCATTCTTCTCCTCCTTCCCCATTATAAACAGGAATTCAGATGTAAACTGCCGACAACTTGGAAGATTAGCGAAATATCCAACATTGATTCTCCTCACTAACGTGATCAGCTAGACTGTGTTTGCTGGTCACAGAATTCCTGAACAAATTTATCAAATTTCCCCAATGAAGATTGTTAGGGATCTACTGATAAAACTTTTGTTTAATGGAGGATATTTAAAAAAAAAAAACTACCCTACGGGGTAGCTCAGTGGTGAGAGTTATGCCTCTCACCACTTGAGTCCAGGGTTCGAAACCCAGCAGAACTACTATTAAAAAAAAAAGGCTTAGGGTCTTTTATGTTGAGTGCGGAAGCTTACGATGTCGATAAAAAAATGTCCAGATGCTAGTCTGGAGATTTATTACTGAACTGGAATATAAAAACTGTACACAGGAAGGAAGAGTGTCGCTGTACTGCTCACAAAACTGCACACGACCTGTACATTACATGAAGATACTTCCCAGGGTCACCGTCCTAGCGACCAGATCCCAGGCTAGACTTCCTGGTTGAAGACCTGATCAATCAGAATTGGTGCTGGACCTTGTTACACTGGTCTAACTTGGACAACCCTCTTTCTCCACAGCCCAGCTGATTATTAGCTGAATTGAGAAATTTATCAAGGTTCCTCCTGAAGACTGGTGGTTGGCTGGTAATTCTTTCTAAGCACGAAGAAAGGGTGTTGAAATGTCTTGGTCCCTTTACACTTATTAAGTTTTCTCTTAAGTGTAATCATGGCGCCCCTGAGGATATTTTGCACCGTCTGCCAAGACTCTTGCTGTCGAAGGAAGTGATTAGTGTGTACAGATGTGTTGTGATTCCCTCTACAATTTTCAAGGTGTAAATTATGATGTATCTTCCCGGATTACGTTTTAAAGGAGCACAGTTTGATCACTTCAAGTGTTCCCTGTAAGCTCTACAAGGAAAGACTCTCAAGAACGAGAGGATTGGGATCCCCTCGATCCTAGTGAAGTGCTCTTGATCTAAGGAAATAGAACTACTCTCTTCTTGAACGAAACCTGATTGTCTCCCATACCTTCGGGCGGTATATAACTCCCATGGGTTTAGCAGAGAAACATACAAACCACAGCTCTGTGTTATCTACCGAGATCCAAAAAATAAAGAAACTGCCTCAGTAGCAGACAATGCTAAATGACTCACGAAATCGTAACGACATGGTTGTAAACACACCACGGTACGGGTGGGGACTTACGCGCTGGCCTGGAGTTTTACGCCTCACTTGCCGCGAGTTCACTTGCCGCGAGTTCAATCCCCACCAGTGCCGTAGTTTTTCGTTGTACTTTGATATGGAAAAAATCACAGAATTCAGAACACCAGAGAATATAAAACACGAACCTGGTCATAGAACGGAAGAAACTGGGGCAAAATGTTTATATGTGTATAAACTATAAACTAGTTTATATGTGTATAAACTATAAAAACAAAATGCACACAACAAACATTAACTGGGTCAAAGTTTCGCTCATGGTGTTAACCGACTGGTGTGGGTGGCACCCTGGGGAACAAGACTGAAGGACCACAATGGAAATAAGACAGAGTCCTTGATGAGGCACTGACTTCCTTGGGTTATCCTGGGTGGCTAACCCTCCCAACCTCGGGTTAAAAATCCTAACGAACTCTCTTATCTTACCCCAAGTGATAGAATTAGACTTTGCCGCGGAACTGTGCACCCCTGGTCACAGACCGAACCCCGGGGGCGTTGACCCCCGTAACACTCTCCAGGTATACTCCTGGTACACCCCACAGCCATCCTACGGACAGAAGTAAGAAGATACGGACACATAAAATACCTATAAACCAGGGCCCCCAAAAAGAGGTTTAACGGGAGTATATATGGACACACATCAACAATTTCGGTCCAAATAAATACTTTATTCTGTCTTACAATAATGAGTTCTGTTGGAAATAGTATAAAATACCGATAAGTTGATAATTACAACACAGGTGCAACAATAAATATATCCAACTGTTTCACATGCATCTTTAATCATCAACACTGAGTTATTTTGCCCAGATAAACCTCGGGTTCTCAGATGTACTCCCGTAAACCCTTTTTGGGTTCCAGTTCTTGTGTATCCACATGCTCTAGCGATACCATCCACAGGATGGATATCGGGGCGTACAATAGACTAGCCACTTCGGTGGTAAAATCTCAATTTCGCTCTCAGGGGATACAGTCAGAGGCTCAGAACCCCAGACATTTTCGAGATATAAATTCTAATCTTCTCTTCGTCCCTCCAGGTGTGCTATTTTAGTCACCCCAGTAGTTGGGTGTGAGTAGAAAGTGAACGTCCTCTAGACTGGAAGCTGAATGTTCTCTAGTGTGGAAGCTGAGTGTGAACGTTCTCTAGACTGGAAGCCGAATGTTCTCTAGATTGGAAGCTGAGAGTGAACGTTTTCTAGACTGGAAGCTGAATGTTCTCTAGACTAGAAGCTGCGAGTGAACGTCCTCTAGACTGGAAGCTGAATGTTCTCTAGACTAGAAGCTGCGAGTGAACGTCCTCTAGACTGGAAGCTGAATGTTCTCAAGACTGGAAGCTGAGAGTGAACACCCTCTAGACTGGAAGTTGAATATTCTCCTGACTGGTAGCTGAGAGTGAACGTTCTCTAGACTGGAAGCCGAATGTTCTTTAGATTGGAAGCTGAGAGTGAACGTCCTCTTGACTGGAAGCTGAATGTTCTCAAGACTGGAAGCTGAGAGTGAACACCCTCTAGACTGGAAGTTGAATATTCTCCTGACTGGAAGCTGAGAGTGAACGTCCTCTTGACTGGAAGCTGAGAGTGAACGTCCTCTAGATTTTAGAGGCTTTCAGTAGCCGGAGAGTTGGAATGACCGAGTTGTGTTTACGAAGGCTGAGACTCAGCTCTTGGTCCCCGCCTCCTAGATACTTCGACGAACATCAGTGATTTCTTGTCTCTTGGGCATTATCATATTTCCTCTCCACCCTGTGAAGCCGTGTCGATAAGTGTAAAAAGTGAGTGACTTGAACGTAGGGGGGACTTGAACGTAGGGGGGACTTGAACGTAGGGGGGACTTGAACGTAGGGGGGACTTGAACGTAGGGGGGACTTGAACGTAGGGGGGACTTGAACGTAGGGGGGACTTGAACGTAGGGGGGACTTGAACGTAGGGGGGACTTGAACGTAGGGGGGACTTGAACGTAGGGGACTTGAACGTAGGGGGGACTTGAACGTAGGGGGGACTTGAACGTAGGGGGGACTTGAACGTAGGGGGGACTTGAACGTAGGGGACTTGAACGTAGGGGGGACTTGAACGTGGGGGACTTGAACGTAGGGGGGACTTGAACGTGGGGGACTTGAACGTAGGGGGGACTTGAACGTGGGGGACTTGAACGTAGGGGGGACTTGAACGTGGGGGACTTGAACGTAGGGGGGACTTGAACGTGGGGGACTTGAACGTAGGGGGGACTTGAACGTGGGGGACTTGAACGTAGGGGGGACTTGAACGTGGGGGACTTGAACGTAGGGGGGACTTGAACGTGGGGGACTTGAACGTAGGGGGGACTTGAACGTGGGGGACTTGAACGTAGGGGGGACTTGAACGTGGGGTCTTGGGCATAAGAAACTCAGACGTGGGAGCAACTCGGGGCGCGCTGAAAGGATTTGGTCCAGGGAAGGAATTAAGCGGATATAACGTGGGCGTGATGGGGCGTGGGAGGGTGGGTGTGAAGGGGCATGGGAGGGGGCGTGGGAGGGTGAGTGTGAAGGGGCATGGGAGGGGGCGTGGGAGGGTGGGTGTCGTGAGAATGGCAAGTAAGCTAGGCATTGATCGGTGAAGGGAAGGAGTAAGGGGGCGTGGCACGTGAAGTATGATCCCAACCCACCACCCACATAGTGTTATAACCCCACCCACCGCCCACATAGTGTTATAACCCCACCCACAGCCCACCTACTGCTCTACCAACACAATCATTCTTAAACTAATGCCCCGGCAACAGCCTTGTTCTCCCAGGAGTAAAAGTAGGTACGTGTGTGTGTGTGCCAATTATTGTGGGTTGCATCCTGGGGGATCATTTACACGAAAAGATCCAGTACTGCTGTCAGTGGTTGATAAAACCTCGTGTTAGCCAAACCTAGTTTTAACAAAGGTCATGAAGGTGACACGTAGTTTTAACAAAGGTCATCTTGTGCTGTGTGTGCTGGAAGTCATACTTCCTCCCCTTCCACCCTGCCTCCTTGCTCCCTCCCCTTCCACCCTGCCTCCTTGCTCCCTCCCCTTCCACCCTGCCTCCTTGCTCCCTCCCCTTCCACCCTGCCTCCTTGCTCCCTCCCCTTCCACCCTGCCTCCTTGCTCCCTCCCCTTCCACCCTGCCTCCTTGCTCCCTCCCCTTCCACCCTGCCTCCTTGCTCCCTCCCCTTCCACCCTGCCTCCTTACCTGGAGGTTATTCCGGGGATCAACGCCCCCGCGGCCCGGTCCATGACCAGGCCTCCCTCCCCTTCCACCCTGCCTCCTTGCTCCCTCCCCTTCCACCCTGCCTCCTTGCTCCCTCCCCTTCCACCCTGCCTCCATGCTCCCTCCCCTTCCACCCTGCCCCCATCACTTCCATCTTGCCCCTTCCCCTGCCACCCGCCCCTCCCCTTCCACCCTGCCTCCTTGCTCCCTCCCCTTCCACCCTGCCTCAATCACTTCCATCTTGCCCCTTCCCCTTCCACCCTACCACCACGCCCCTCTCCTGCTACCCAGCCCCCCTCCCCTGTCACTACCACTCATTCCCTTCCACCCTGCCCCCTCCACTCCCCAGCCACCCCCTCCACTCCCCGGCCACCCCCTCCACTCCCCGGCCACCCCCTCCACTCCCCGGCCACCTCCTCCACTCCCCGGCCACCCCCTCCACTCCCCGGCCACCCCCTCCACTCCCCGGCCACCCCCTCCACTCCCCGGCCACCCCCTCCACTCCCCAGCCACCCCCTCCACTCCCCGGCCACCCCCTCCACTCCCCGGCCACCCCCTCCACTCCCCGGCCACCCCCTCCACGAGATGTACGCAAAAAAATCTATGGTTTACACAAATAACGCGTACACAGGAGAGAAGCTTATGACGACGTTTCGGCCTGACTTGGACCATTTACAAGTTACACTAACACACGAAGGTGAGGGAGCCAGTGTATATACATATATATTGGAGAAAGGGACAGGGACGGGACAAAGAGAGGAAGGAAGCGGAGTAGTGGTGGAAGTAATGCTGGTAGTGGATGTAACGGTGGTAGTAGTAGTAGTAGTAGTAGTAGTAGTAGTAGTAGTAGTAGTAGTAGTAGTAGTAGTAGTAGTAGTAGCAGGGACCGGGTGGCGGGAGTGGTCTCCAGTGTCGACATAGGAAGAAAAGTCTAAACTGGATGTTGTTGTGATCTTGGACCTCAGTGTGTTGTGGTCTTGGACCTCAGGGTGTTGTGGTCTTGGACCTCAGGGTGTTGTGGTCTTGGACCTCAGGGTGTTGTGGTCTTGGACCTCAGGGTGTTGTGGTCTTGGACCTCAGGGTGTTGTGATCTTGGACTTTAGAGTGTTATGGCCTTGGACCTTAGGGTGTTGTGGTCTTGGATCTCAGGGTGTTGTGGTCTTGGACCTCAGGGTGTTGTGGTCTTGGACCTCAGGGTGTTGTGGTCTTGGACCTCAGGGTGTTGTGGTCTTGGACCTCAGGGTGTTGTGGTCTTGGACCTCAGGGTGTTGTGGTCTTGGACCTCAGGGTGTTGTGGTCTTGGACTTTAGAGTGTTATGGCCTTGGACCTTAGGGTGTTGTGGTCTTGGATCTCAGGGTGTTGTGGTCTTGGACCTCAGGGTGTTGTGGTCTTGGACCTCAGGGTGTTGTGGTCTTGGACCTCAGGGTGTTGTGGTCTTGGACCTCAGGGTGTTGTGGTCTTGGACCTCAGGGTGTTGTGGTCTTGGACCTCAGGGTGTTGTGGTCTTGGACCTCAGGGTGTTGTGGTCTTGGACCTCAGGGTGTTGTGGTCTTGGACTTTAGAGTGTTATGGCCTTGGACCTTAGGGTGTTGTGGTCTTGGATCTCAGGGTGTTGTGGTCTTGGACCTCAGGGTGTTGTGGTCTTGGACCTCAGGGTGTTGTGGTCTTGGACCTCAGGGTGTTGTGGTCTTGGACCTCAGGGTGTTGTGGTCTTGGACTTTAGAGTGTTATGGCCTTGGACCTTAGGGTGTTGTGGTCTTGGATCTCAGGGTGTTGTGGTCTTGGACCTCAGGGTGTTGTGGTCTTGGACCTCAGGGTGTTGTGGTCTTGGACCTCAGGGTGTTGTGGTCTTGGACTTTAGAGTGTTATGGCCTTGGACCTTAGGGTGTTGTGGTCTTGGATCTCAGGGTGTTGTGGTCTTGGACCTCAGGGTGTTGCAGTCTTGGACCTCAGAGTGTTGTGGTCTTGGATCTCAGGGTGTTGCGGTCTTGGACCTCAGGGTGTTGTGGTCTTGGACCTTAGGGTGTTGTAGTCTTGACCTTTAGGGTGCTGTGGTCTTGGACCTCAGGGTGTTGTGGTCTTGGACCTCAGGGTGTTGTGGTCTTGGACCTCAGGGTGTTGTGGTCTTGGACCTCAGGGTGTTGTGGTCTTGGACCTTGGGGTGTTGTGGTCTTGGACCTTGGGGTATTGTGGTCTTGGACCTTGCAGTCCAAATGGCTGAACATTTCGTATGCTGCTGCTCTAGTATAATTAGTATTGCAATGCTGTAATCTCAAAATATTTGACCTTCGTATTCTGCTGCCATGCCTGAGTGCATGCGTGCATGTATGCCGAGTGCGTGCGTGCGTGTATGCTGAATGCGTGCGTGAGTGTATGCTCTCCTATATGCTTTTGCTGGGGTCGAGTCCTTGCTCCTCAGCTTATCATACCTCCCCATCCCACTCATTCCTATTCTCTGTATCGCAGCCCCCGCCAAGCGGCAGATCAACCAGGCTCTGATGGATGCCAACAGGAACATCCTATCTGACACACCGAACTTACTGCAGGAGTGTGCGTAACACCATCTGGCAGACGTGAAGACCTGTCTGCAGGAAGCACTTCTGCACAGGTATGCGTGTGTTACGTATGAGGAGGAATTAGTAAGAGAGCATAGGTATGCGTGTGTTAGAAGAATATGTCTGCGTCATCCACAGTAATAACACAGCCACCCTGGGAAGCTTGATGAAGTCACTCTTGTAAAGTCAATGAGGATCTATGTTAGGTAGCTGGTCCAGAGAAGCTACCACCACAGCTACCTTAGAATAGGCAAAATGCATTGCCATTAGTTGTAACCAGTCTACCAGGAGTGTGTTCCGGGGGGTCAAGGCCCCCGTGGCCCGATCCCCGAACAGGCTTCCCGGTGGTTCGAAGCCTGTTCAACCAGGCTGTTACTGCTGCACCGCACGCAGTACATTTTAACTACTACGCATTCTAAAAAAAAGAATGCCTCTATTTACCTTTTATCAACACCAGCACCCACAACACTGCCAGTTTCACCATCTCGGAGGTTTTAGCTAAATTAATTCTGCCCCATCATGACCCTGTAATCACAGGGGTAGGAAGCCTCGCTCCTCTTTCTCTCTCTCTCTCTCTACCACTATATAACCCCTGTTTTGTACATCAGTGGTTATACCCACAAGGTTTTCGTAAAATGAATTAAACTGCTTGGTAGACGTCTGCTCAATATAATCCCATAATCCGAACACTGTGTCTTAGCAAACCTTGATTTTCTCTTCTCTTTTCTTCGCATACATTAGATTAATAATAAAACGCCTATGAGTAAAACGTCTCAGTAGTAAATATCCTGGTACTCCATATATCTTATTTACGCAGGTGTCCGTATTTTATACCATGTTTTGCATGAGTATCATGCACGTATGTGCCGCTGATTCCAGGGGGTCATAGCCCCCGTGTCCCGGTCCCAGACAAGGCCTTCTGGTTCTTAGCCTGATCAGTTAGGCTACTGGTGCTAGAGGCACATATTCACTTCAGCTTAAACACCACAGCCCCGATGATCAAACGCTGAACATGTGGTATGAAGTCAGTGTAGAGACTCGACATATAGATACAAACATAATTATTTACCCGTGATTCACCTGTGACCTGATTCCAGAGTTCTCCTACTCTCGCGGCCCGACCAATCAGTGAACTGAGTTACGAAACTGGAAGTCACTCTTAGCAAACTCAAAACAGGTTAGTGCAAATACGTGATTACTCTCATGTAGACATGCAACCCCACTAATTAGGTGGAAACCATCAGATTGCCCAAATTCCGGTGTGGCAAGAGAGTGGCCCTCGTTTCCCCTCAGATACTCATGCAAAGGCAATTAGCGTGAGGTAAGACAGGTAAACACGGGGGACCAGCAGTCTCCTTCTGTCGTCAGTCAGCCCTCTCATGATGACACTCTAATTGAAGACTGGTGTTTGCTGCCTCAACACAGGAACACCCACCTTGATGACCTCTACTGTCCATGCACCCAGACACCAGCAGGAATACCCACCCTCCAGACCACTACTGTCCATGCACCCAGACACCAGCAGGAATACCCACCCTCCAGATCACTACTGTCCATGCACCCAGACACCAGCAGGAATACCCACCCTCCAGACCACTACTGTCCATGCACCCAGACACCAGCAGGAATACCCACCCTCCAGACCACTACTGTCCATGCACCCAGACACCAGCAGGAATACCCACCCTCCAGATCACTACTGTCCATGCACCCAGACACCAGCAGGAATACCCACCCTCCAGACTACTACTGTCCATGCACCCAGATACCAGCAGGAATACCCACCCTCCAGACCACTACTGTCCATGCACCCAGATACCAGCAGGAATACCCACCCTCCAGATCACTACTGTCCATGCACCCAGATACCAGCAGGAATACCCACCTTCCAGCAGGAAGAACCACCTTCCTGTACCGGCAGTGTGTCTGATATCTTATGGTAAGATATTAAATAATCCAGGACGAGGTTGATTGATACAGTATTATCTTATATACCGTTACCTCTAAACCGTCCCTGTTTTTCACTGCCTTTACATTTTCTCCCTGTAGGAGGCAGTGATCCAGTTTACCCTCGAAGACTTGTACATTCATTCCAGCAATATTTCTGATATTTGCTGGAAACTAACTGAACAGTTTTGGGCCACGGATGTTGACACTATTCACTTTCTGTGGCCATGACTTCTTTTGCTTTTCATTGGTCTACTTCTACACTTCTTCCCCCTATCTCTCACTCCACTAAGTTTTTTTATGGTAATGTTTATATTAGTAACCTGGTCCTCCATGTACATTAACATGCTGTGACAGGGCCAACAAGGCACTCTAGGAGTATGACCGCGTCGTTAATGAATGAATGAACAGCGATCCACAGCCCCACCAATGTCAGCAATCAGGTGAGAGTGTAGATGATCGCATGAGGCTTCAAAATGAACACAAAGGATCGCGTGGATCCTCCCTTCCCCCCTCCCCAAGTGAACACAGAAGACTGGCTTGGTAACTGTGCACTTGTTCTCAATGAGAATCAGGGCAAAGCCAAGCCTACCTGACTCGTCGACCGGTTAATAAGACCCGATCCTAGTTTGTCAAGTACCTGATCCTCGCTAGTCCAGTCCCTGATCTTTATTAGACAAGACTATGATCTTCGTTATTCAAGGTTATGATCCTAGCTACTCAAGACCCTGATCCTCGTTACTGAGGACCTTGATCCCCGTTAGGAAAGACTCTGATCCTCGCTAGTCGAGAAATTGATCCTCGAAACATGAACTAAATCATGCTCAAAAGAAATTAGTCAAGTTCATAAGTGAGACGAGGGGAAAGACGGAGAATGGCAAAGGGGAGAGGGAGAGACGATGGGAAGAAAAGAGGAGGATGAGAAAAGAGATACTGATTTATCTCAATAAGAGAGAGAGGTGAGAAAATCCAGAGTTGCCTCATTTATTCGAAGAAATTAAAACTAGTTTTTATTTTTTCCAGAGACCCAGTTTTTTCTGAAAGAGGCGAGAGAACATGTGGTTAAAATGTTGTTCTTGATATTTATTTGCCGAGTCACTTATTATCAACATCTATTAATATCACCATCAAGAGTTCAGTACAAAAAGATTAATGGTTCAATTAACGTCGTTATATTAGCATAACAAAAGTCACTATAGCTTTACATGTGGTTATTATAAATAGCCGGTGTACGTGTGGATATATATATATATATATATATATATATATATATATATATATATATATATATATATATATATATATATATATATATATATATATATATATATATATATATATATATATATATGCAATAAGATCACAGTAAACAGGTGATATCACAATATGCAAAACAACCAATGTGAAAAAAATAGGGAAACTGCAAGCGCTTTCGTGATTTCTCACATTATCAAGGACCTTGATAATGTGTGTGTGTGAGAGAGAGAGAGGGAGAGATAGATAGATAGAGAGGGAGAGAGAGAAATGAGAAATACAAGCGTAAGTGAGGGCGACAGCAAATCAGTGAGCAGTGGGTGAGCATCCATCACAATCATGCACGCAGAAACAGGCAACAGCGTGCAACGAACGCTCAGGCAACATTAGTGACGGGGGAGGGGGGTGTCAGACCTGCAAGTTCTGACCAGCTGACACGCACACGCACACACACACACACACACACACACACAAACACACACACACACACAAACACACACACACAAACACACACACAAACACACACACACACACACACACGTGTGCAATGCCACGACCACCCGGTGCCAACAGCTGATCGATAAATCACGTGTAGAAACTAGCAGAAAGTTCCAAAAATTTCCAACGAAACTTGTCCTGGGAAATTTTTATGGACTATTTGTATTATTTTGGAAAAACACGATAGCTATTAAAAAAAAACAATAACGAAAAATGTGCTAAAACGGTACTGTACTGCATATTTCGACTATTAAATTTGGTTTATGTACCCGAAGTCTATCTGGAGGGTTTTCCGGGGGTCAACGCCCCCGCGGTCCAGTCCTTGATCAGGTTAAAGCATTTTTTTTTTTACACAGGGTTTGACAAGGTTAAGGATCCCTAGCTTTATTGACAGCTATATTACAGGTTAAGGATTCCTAACTTTATTGGCAAGCTAAGAGCTGTTACCTACATCAGCTCATTTGAAAGCATTTTTATTGTTATGAGACATACAAGTACGGGACAGGATGAAGTTGGAGCCATCTGTGGGCCAGCATTTTCATTTGATCAACTGACATATCTCAATTTTTAGTTAAATTACACAAAGAAATCATTGTAAAAACAGTTAAGGTTTACTGAAGAACACTTTTGTTCTCCAAGATAATGTTCTGGTGTGATTCAGTCGTGCGATACCTGATAAATGGGTATGAGAGGATGCCAGGTGCCGGGAACTTGATAACTGGGTGTCAGAACCTAGTGTGCCCCGGGTATGAGACCGCTGAGACCCGGGTATCAGGTCTGGGTGGGAGAGCGTGAAGGGCATGACCAGTGGCCTTGTGGGTGATGCTGGACCAGCTCCAAGAACGACCACCAGAGGCCCTGGGAGAGGGAATGGAGGAGAGAGAGAGAGAGAGAAAGAGAGAGAGAGAGAGAGAGAGAGAGAGAGAGAGAGAGAGAGAGAGAGAGAGAGAGAGAGAGAGATTAGATTTTTTTTTAGATTTTGCCACCGAAGTGGCTAGTTTATTGTGCACCCCATATCCATCCTGTGGACGGTAGCGCGAGAGCATGTGGATACACAAAAGGCCTAGGAACTAGGCCCCAAAGGGTTAACAGGAATACATATGGATTTATATCTACATATCTATAGTTCACTTATCTGTTACAAGCAAATTTAGGAAATTTGCTTAGTATATCTGGTATCTTATTTTCATTAATAAGATATCTTGACATGTCACATAGGTTATTATACTGTCTGTCTCTGAGAGAGAGAGAGAGTCGACTTATTTTGTTTTTTTCCTAGATAAGCTACACTATGTATGATAATTGTAGTTATGTACCTGTGCCTAAATAAACTTAATTAATAATGTCACCCGCGTTCGTAAGTAAACCCACTCAGGGGTTCTGTAGTCACTATCACGCTAAAGAGAGATACTGGCCTATGGCCGGGGTCCGGGAGTAGAAAGACTCCTGAAATTCATCAAAGGTATATCAGCATATACACTCACTCGGTTGGTTTCTTAAGAGTCAGTCCAGGTAACCTCCAGGCGTTTGTGCACAGAGCAGGGGAAACTTGGCTGTTAAATGATTTTGACTCTGGCACTGATGGTAGATAGCATCCATCCAGGAAGGAACTACCGTCCTCTCGAATGAGTGTGGAACATAAGCTTGTTAAATGTTTTGCACTCTGGTAGGACTGCTCAACCAGACAGTTCTTGACCAGGTTAAAACAGACCAGACAGTGCTTGACCAGGTTAAGACAGACCAGGCAGTGCTTGACCAGGTTAAGACAGACCAGACAGTGCTTGACCAGGCTAAGACAGACCAGACGGTGCTTGACCAGGTTAAGACAGACCAGACAGTGCTTGACCAGGTTAAGACAGACCAGACAGTGCTTGACCAGGTTAAGACAGACCAGACAGTGCTTGACCAGGTTAAGACAGACCAGACAGTGCTTGACCAGGTTAAGACAGACCAGACAGCGCTTGACCAGATTAAGACAGACCAGACAGTGCTTGACCAGGTTAAGACAGACCAGACAGCGCTTGACCAGGTTAAGACAGACCAGACAGCGCTTGACCAGGTTAAGACAGACCAGACAGCGCTTGACCAGATTAAGACAGACCAGACCAAACATGGGAGCAAGAGATAGTGTATCAAAAAATGCAGAATGTCCATACCACAACAGATGACTCGAAACTATCTAGTCACCCACATGGTGCTAAGCCAGACCCATCCCCCAGTCATAGCACTAATACCCACAGTGCTGGTGCTGGCCCAGGCTCCCCCAGGCATAGCACCAATACCCACAGTGCTGGTGCTGGCCCAGGCTCCCCCAGGCATAGCACCAATACCCACAGTGCTGGTGCTGGCCCAGGCTCCCCCAGTCATAGCACTAATACCACAGTGCTGGTGCTGGCCCAGGCTCCCCCAGGAATAGCACCAATACCCACAGTGCTGGTGCTGGCCCAGGCTCCCCCAGTCACAGCACTAATACCCTCAGTGCTGGTGCTGGCCCAGGCTCCCCCAGGCATAGCACCAATACCCACAGTGCTGGTGCTGGCCCAGGCTCCCCCAGTCATAGCACTAATACCCACAGTGCTGGTGCTGGCCCAGGCTCCCCCAGGCATAGCACCAATACCCACAGTGATGGTGCTGGCCCAGGATCCCCAGTCATAGCACTAATACCCACAGTGCTGGTGCTGGCCCAGGCTCCCCCAGGCATAGCACCAATACCCACAGTGCTGGTGCTGGCCCAGGCTCCCCCAGTCATAGCACTAATACCCTCAGTGCTGGTGCTGGCCCAGGCTCCCCCAGGCATAGCACCAATACCCACAGTGCTGGTGCTGGCCCAGGCTCCCCCAGTCATAGCACTAATACCCACAGTGCTGGTGCTGGCCCAGGCTCCCCCAGGCATAGCACCAATACCCACAGTGCTGGTGCTGGCCCCCCAGGCTCCCCCAGTCATAGCACTAATACCCACAGTGCTGGTGCTGGCCCAGGCTCCCCCAGGCATAGCACCAATACCCACAGTGCTGGTGCTGGCCCAGGCTCCCCCAGTCATAGCACTAATACCCACAGTGCTGGTGCTGGCCCAGGCCCAGCTGCTGACCCAGGCCCAGCTGCTGACCCAGACCCAGCCCCAGCCCCCAGCCCCAGTGCTGACCCAGACCCAACCCCCAGCCTTACTGCCAGCCCAGACTCTCCTAGGGACACTACCAAAACTACCACAAAAACAGTAAATATACAACCATCTAAAACCGTAAATATACAACCATCATTGCACAAGACCGTGGCCCACAGTACAGATGTTGGAGAGGAGTCTCCTCCTTCTTCCTCTACTGGGAAAAGTAGATGGAATCCAGGATGGGGTGGCCCTGGCTTGAATACTGAGGATTATAGTGCAGTCCCAGAACCTGCAGAAATTGACAACACACCTCCCAACAATTCTCAACCAAAGGTGAATTTGTGCAAATATTATGCTTGGGGCATCTGTAAGCATGGAATAACAGGGGAAAAAATTGGGACATGCAACTTTGATAATCCCAAAAAATGTAGCGACCTCCTATCTAAAGGAGTGTGTCGTTCTTCTTCCTGTACTTTCTTTCACCCAAAAATGTGCCACTCCTCTGTCCTCCAGAAGCAGTGTTACAACATCGAGTGCCCTGCATACCATCTAAAAGGGACCAGGAGGCACAGACCCCACAAGACAAACAATAGTAGCTACGACAACCCAACTCCAGGTGATTTTTTAGTGGCAGGAAACGAAAAAAGAAAATGGAAGGAAATAACAAAAATAGTCCACCACCTTGGAGCCTTGTTGGACTGGAGGTGCAGCCAGTGGCCACCCATGGCCTTCCAGAATTACAACTACTGATGCCAATAACAAAATCCCCCCCAACAAACACAGAATACAACCTCGTTCATATTTGCTAATATACAGGGCCTTAAACCATCCACCAACAACAAAATACCTTTTATCAGTGGACTTCTAGTGGAGTCTAATGCAATGTTTGCAGCCTTCACAGAGACTCACAAAAGATCACTTTGACAGTGAAATATGGATATGTGGTTACAACCTTTTTAGATGCAACAGAAAAAACAGGCAACAAGGGGGGGTTGGCCTGTATGTCAAAGAGTCCCTTATCTGCAGGGAGTTGCTGAACACCACAAATGAGGTAGTTGAAGTTCTATCAATAAAGATCGAGAACCAAAACCTAGTCATTGTGGTTGTATACAAGCCACCAGATGTAACCTCACAACAGTTCAAGGAACAGCTACTGAAAATCGATTACTGTTTGGAAAACCTTCCAGCTCCATCCCCAAACATCTTACTGCTTGGTGATTTCAACCTAAGGCATACAAAATGGAAGAATGTAGCAAATAATGTTATAGCTGAAACAATCCCCGGAGGTAGCGCAGATGAAAGGTCACACACACATGAGCTACTAAGTCTCTGCGAAAAACACACCTTAAGCCAGCAGATAGTGGAGCCAACAAGACTAGAAAACACATTTGACCTTATCTTCACAAATAATGAGGACCTGATAAGAGACATAAGAATATCAAAAACAACTAATTCCGATCACAATCTAATCGAAGTCCAGACGTACATGCATAGGGGTCCTGATCAGCAGAATGCATGTACCTGTGAAGGTGTCTTCACAAAATACAATTTCAACAACAAGAACATCAACTGGGACCAGGTAAACCATGTCCTAAACGAAACATGTTGGGAAGATGTCTTAAATGACATGGATCCAAACCAGTGCCTTGAAAGGATCAACTTCCTGGTAGCCGAAGCATGTTCTAGGCATATTCCCCTAAGAAAGAAGAAGAGCAGGAGTAAACTGGAGAGAAAAAGA
This sequence comes from Cherax quadricarinatus, assembly GCF_038502225.1. Classification (NCBI taxonomy): domain Eukaryota; kingdom Metazoa; phylum Arthropoda; class Malacostraca; order Decapoda; family Parastacidae; genus Cherax; species Cherax quadricarinatus. The sequence continues at coordinate 25,773,930 of NC_091347.1, read as the reverse complement.
CGCTCCCTCTACAGAAGACGACGAAGAGTCACTGAGCTCCTCAGGAGTGCTAGAATATCTGATACACGAAAGGAGGCACTGACCAGGGAAGTGGAAACTATCGAACTTAAGCTAAATGACTCTTACAGGAACCAGGAGAGGCAGGAGGAGCTTAAAGCTATTAGTGAAATTGAAAGAAATTCAAAATATTTCTTTTCATATGCCAAAAACAAGGCAAATACCACATCTAGTATCGGGCCCTTACTCAGACAGGATGGGACTTACACAGATGACAACAAGGAAATGAGTGAAATATTGAAATCCCAGTACGACTCTGTGTTTAGTGAACCACTAATCGGTCTGAGGATCGACGACCCAAATGATTTCTTCATGAATGAGCCTCAAAACTCCATAAATGTATGCCAGATTTCCGACATTACCCTAACTCCGATAGATTTCGAAAAAGCCATTGACAACATGCCTATGCACTCAGCCCCGGGCCCAGACTCGTGGAACTCTGTTTTCATTAAGAACTGCAAGAAACCCCTCTCACGTGCCCTAAGTACACTATGGAGGAGGAGCTTGGACATGGGTGAAATTCTACAGTCACTTAAAACAACGGATATAGCCCCACTCCATAAAGGTGGCAGCAAAGCATTAGCTAAGAACTATAGACCAATAGCTCTGACGTCCCACATCATAAAAATCTTTGAAAGAGTGCTAAGAAGCAGGATTGCAAATCACCTGGATTCCCAAAATCTGCACAATCCAGGGCAACATGGGTTCAGGGCAGGTCGCTCCTGCCTCTCACAACTACTGGATCACTATGACATGGCCTTGGATGCACTGGAAGAAAATCAGAATGCAGATGTAATATACACAGACTTTGCAAAAGCATTTGACAAATGCGATCATGGCGTAATAGCCCATAAAATACGTGCTAAAGGAATAACTGGGAAAGTGGGGAGATGGATCTTCAACTTCCTAACAAATCGAACACAAAGAGTAGTGGTCAACAGAGTTAAATCGGAGGCTGCCATAGTGAAGAGCTCTGTTCCACAAGGCACAGTACTCGCCCCCATCTTATTCCTTATCCTCATATCAGACATAAACAGAGATATACACCACAGCACCGTATCATCCTTTGCGGATGATACTAGGATCTGCATGAGGCTGTCATCTGCTGAGGACGCGGTTAATCTCCAAGAAGATATAAACAAAGTTTTCCAATGGGCAACGGTAAACAATATGATGTTCAATGAGGACAAATTCCAACTACTCCGTTATGGAAAACTGGAGGAGATAATAACTAGAACAGAGTATACTACTGACTCCGGCCATACAATAGAGCGGAAAACTAATGTAAGGGACCTGGGAGTAGTAATGTCTGAGGATCTCACTTTCAAGGATCACAACAGTGCCACGATCGCACGTGCAAAGAAAATGATAGGATGGATAATGAGAACTTTCAAAACGAGAGATGCCAAGCCCATGATGATCCTTTTCAAATCACTTGTTCTCTCTAGGCTGGAATACTGCTGTACATTAACATCTCCATTCAAAGCAGGTGAAATCGCAGATCTAGAGAGTGTACAGAGATCCTTTACTGCACGTATAAGTTCTGTCAAGCACCTTAACTACTGGGAACGCTTGGAAGCACTTGACTTGTACTCGTTGGAACGCAGGAGGGAGAGATATATCATAATATACACTTGGAAAATCTTGGAAGGAATGGTCCCAAATCTGCACACAGAAATCACTCCCTACGAAAGTAAAAGACTGGGCAGGCGATGCAAAATGCCCCTAATAAAAAGTAGGGGCGCCATTGGTACACTAAGGGAAAACACCATAAGTGTCCGGGGCCCAAAACTGTTTAACAGCCTCCCATCAAGCATTAGGGGAATTGCCAATAAACCCCTGGCTGCCTTCAAGAGAGAGCTGGACAGATACCTAAAGTCAGTGCCGGATCAGCCGGGCTGTGGCTCGTACGTTGGACTGCGTGCGGCCAGCAGTAACAGCCTAGTTGATCAGGCCCTGATCCATCGGGAGGCCTGGTCATGGACCGGGCCGCGGGGGCGTTGATCCCCGGAATAACCTCCAGGTAACCTCCAGGTAAGACAGACCAGACAGTGCTTGACCAGGTTAAGACAGACCAGACAGTGCTTGATCAGGTTAAGACAGACCAGACAGTGCTTGACCAGGTTAAGACAGACCAGACGGTGCTTGACCAGGTTAAGACAGACCAGACAGTGCTTGACCAGGCTAAGACAGACCAGACAGTGCTTGACCAGGTTAAGACAGACCAGACAGTGCTTGACCAGGTTAAGACAGACCAGACAGTGCTTGACCAGGCTAAGACAGACCAGACAGTGCTTGACCAGGTTAAGACAGACCAGACAGTGCTTGACCAGGTTAAGATAGACTAGACAGCGCTTGACCAGATTAAGACAGACCAGACAGTGCTTGACCAGGTTAAGACAGACCAGACAGCGCTTGACCAGATTAAGACAGACCAGACAGCGCTTGACCAGATTAAGACAGACCAGACAGTGCTTGACCAGATTAAGACAGACCAGACAGCGCTTGACCAGATTAAGACAGACCAGACGGTGCTTGACCAGATTAAGACAGACCAGACAGTGCTTGACCAGATTAAGACAGACCAGACAGCGCTTGACCAGATTAAGACAGACCAGACGGTGCTTGACCAGATTAAGACAGACCAGACAGTGCTTGAGAGCAGAACATTCTTCAACACACGCACCACGCTCCACTGTAAAGAATATATTGATTAGTCGCACCTGTTCTGACGTCCAGCTAGAGAATTCTATACACATACACTCCTTCAACCCCCTCCCCCATGCAATACACTCCCCCTTACTTCTATACACACTCCCTCTCCCCCTGTCTATATACACTCCCTTTCCTATACACGCTCCAAACTGACCTCTAGAGATTTTTCCATTGCATTTCATTAATTTCCTCATACTGGAAGCTCCTGATGACGTGCTCGAGACAATGCGAAAGGCCTAGAGATATCTAACTCCCTTATGGCTTTGTTATAGGATGATCCCAGAAGGGAATCGAAATATACAGACCAATTAATCTTCTCTCTCTCTCTCTCTCTCTCTCTCTCTCTCTCTCTCTCTCTCTTTCATCAAGTCGGTTTAAGTTTTCCAAAAGCAAAAGAAATCTTTCTAAATTTCAGTGCGACTAACAAGGTAACTGAGTTACTATCATGTCCGCTGGATATTTAAGAGGTGGCACTACCATAAGTACTCACAAGACGGCACTACCATAGGTACTCACACGACGGCACTACCATAAGTACTCACACGACGGCACTACCATAGGTACTCACACGACGGCACTACCATAAGTACTCACACGACGGCACTACCATAGGTACTCACACTACGGCACTACCATAAGTACTCACACGACGGCACTACCATAAGTACTCACACTACGGCACTACCATAAGTACTCACAAGACGGCACTACCACAAGTACTCACACTACGGCACTACCATTAGTACTCACAAGACGGCACTACCATAAATACTCACAAGACGGCACCACCATAAGTACTCGCACGACGGTACTACCATAAGTACTCACACGACGGCACTACCATAAGTACTCACAAGACGGCACTACCAAAGTACTCACAAGACGGCACTACTAAGTACTCACACGACGGCACTACCAAAGTACTCACATGACGGCACTACCAAAGTACTCACACGACGGCACTACCATAAGTACTCACACGACGGCTCTACCATAAGTACTCACAAGACGGCACTACCATAAGTACTCACAAGACGGCACTACCAAAGTACTCACAAGACGGCACTACCAAAGTACTCACAAGACGGCACTACCATAAGTACTCACAAGACGGCACTACCAAAGTACTCACAAGACGGCACTACCATAAGTACTCACAAGACGGCACTACCATAAGTACTCACAAGACGGCACTACCATAAGTACTCACAAGACGGCACTACCATAAGTACTCACACGACGGCACTACCATAAGTACTCACAAGACGGCACTACCATAAGTACTCACAAGACGGCACTACCATAAGTACTCACAAGACGGCACTACCATAAGTACTCACACTACGGCACTACCATAAGTACTCACACTACGGCACTACCATAAGTACTCACACTACGGCACTACCATAAGTACTCACAAGACGGCACTACCATAAGTACTCACACTACGGCACTACCATAAGTACTCACACTACGGCACTACCATAAGTACTCACACTACGGCACTACCATAAGTACTCACACTACGGCACTACCATAAGTACTCACACTACGGCACTACCATAAGTACTCACACTACGGCACTACCATAAGTACTCACACTACGGCACTACCATAAGTACTCACACTACGGCACTACCATAAGTACTCACACTACGGCACTACCATAAGTACTCACACTACGGCACTACCATAAGTACTCACAAGACGGCACTACCATAAGTACTCACAAGACGGCACTACCTTAAGTTCTCAAAGATGACAGCATTTCTATCAATACTCTTACGTGGCACTACTACGTATGCTCACAGGAGAGCATTACCAAAAGTACTCACAGAATATGTACACTAAGAGGTGTATATATATATATATATATATATATATATATATATATATATATATATATATATATATATATATATATATATATATATATATTCTTGAACGGTGTAGCTTGTAGGCTTTAAACGTAATTTCCGGACGAAGAGCAGGGAAGAAGACCAGTGTAACACCCAAACACAGGTGACCAGCCAACACAAACTTGCTGCTGCTGTCAGCAAACCTTTGATGGATTTCGATAGAATTTCTCGGAGCCCGGCCATAGGCCAGGCTTTTCTGGTGTTTGTCTGGTCAACCAGGCTGTTGCAGCTGGCGGCCCTCTGGCCCCAGGTAACATTCCATAGGAAGAAAGGAAGAACGGAGCCTTTTCCGGATGTTCTTGCTGAAAAACATCAGTGGTTCCGGCAACACAAAACACACATAAGGTCACGTAATTTAACAAGTAACAACAACAACAAAAGCACGACAAAAATAATATTTAATCGCAGGAAATTAACTAAGATTAGTTATGTGTTGACATTTCTACTTCACTGACTCATGGTCTGGGACCAGGTCGTGGGGGGCGGTGACCCCGAAATCGAGTCCAGGCAGACTCAAGTTCCCCCCCCCAGGTCCCTAAAGGCACCCTAGTAATTATAAAAACTACGAAACCGTGGGGCAGTTAAAATATGTTAAACCCGTGACAACTCTCATCAGCATGTATTCCAACTGCGACACACCTGTCGTCAAGATGCCACAGGTGACGGGGGGGGAGGAAGAACACCTGTAAGTAGGTGGTTATACGTCAGAGTGATGTGGCAGAGCCACACCCTAAACAGAATCATCTCAGAGATGATTCCTGTAGACCCATGCTAGAAGGCTGGTTCCACTCACACCCACAGGAGAGAAGACATTCTGACTACTACTACTACTACTATTATTATTACTACTATTACTACTACCACTCCCTCCTCCCGACCTGTCTTCTGGTTTTCTCTGCTACTATTCGCTTACTTGTGACTTGACAATGGTTTTCAAGACCACACTGGTGGACCAGCAAAACTAAGATACAGAGACCTTATCTCAAAGACTACAATGGTGGAGGCCAGACCTAGTCTTCAAGACCACAGTGGTGAGACCAGCAACACTGATATACACGGACCTGGTCTTCAAGACCACAGTGGTGAGACCAGCAACACTGATATACACGGACCTGGTCTTCAAGACCACAGTGGTGAGACCAGCAACACTGATATACACGGACCTGGTCTTCAAGACCACAGTGGTGAAACCAGCAACACTGATATACACGGACCTGGTCTTCAAGACCACAGTGGTGAGACCAGCAACACTGAAATACACGGACCTGGTCTTCAAGATCACACTGGTGGGACCAGCAACACTGATACCCACGGACTTGATCTTCAAGACCACGCTAGGAGAAATACCTGCAAATCACCCTCAACCCTTGACCCCCAACACACGTACACGCACACACGAGTACACACATGTGTACACTCATGTACACACTCCCGCGTCCTCACAGTGTCCTTCAGTTTAAACTCTGGGCATTCAAGACAGTGAAAGAAAAACTTGTTTAGGGAGGTGAAGAAGACAGAATAAAGCAAGTGAGAGAGAAGGAACAAAGTGAGTGAGAAAGGAGGAACAGAGAGAAGGAGGGGAAATACGGCAAGTGAGAGAGAGAGAGAGAGAATAAAGCAAATAAAAGGGGGAACAGAGAGAGGAGGTGGAGAGAATACGGTGGAGTGAGAGAGATAGAGAAAGATAGAGAAGAAAGGGTAGGGGTGAACAATGGGTGAGCAACAGAACAAGTGAGAGACTGGGGGAAGAGAGAGACTGAGAAGGGAGTGAGAGACAGTAGGGAGGGGAAGGAAGGAGGGGGTCGATGCTCTCAGATCTGTTATACATATAACTGGAGAATTTATTTAATTAAAGAGAAAGAGAGAGAAAGAGAGAGAGAGAGAGAGAGAGAGAGAGAGAGAGAGAGAGAGAGAGAGAGAACTAACAGCCCATCAAACAGTGTAATAATCATCAACACAGCGGGTCAGCAAATGGTTAATACACACTACAGAGTACTGGCCTCTGATCACTCCCTCCAGGCGGTCTGCACTTCATAAAAAAAAATCATCACTACAGAATAAAATAAATAACTTTCATACATAAAAACTGTGCTAGGGAAGCCTTTTTATTTTGTACAACATAAAAACAATGCGTTACTCTCTATTATTATATATCCCCGAGACTGTCTCATCCAAATGGATTATTAAAATTCTCAACATTAGTGTACGGTAACACAGACAAAATTCTTGGAACAAGTAGCATGTTAATATAATCTACGTAGAGCCAGGAAAGCATTTAAATTACTGGGAACGCCTGAAAGCCATAAATATGTACTTGCTGGAGTGGAGCAGAGATACATTATAATTTATAAGGGGAAAGTACTTAAGGGCTTTGTACCAAATAATCTCAGTGAAAAGCATGGGCGCCGTGGGCACCATCAGGGAACACTATCAACATCCGTGATCCCAGTCTAACATCTTACCGGAAGATATCAGAAACACTGCTGGAATAAGTGCAGAAGTCTTCAAGAGGAAACTGGACAAATATCTCCACCAAGTGCCAGATTAACCAGGCTGTGCCGAATATGTGGGCCAGCAGGTCGACAGCAGCAACAGCCTCACAGGTATATCAAGGGTAAAAGTGTGACCAAAGCTGTTCAACTATCTCTGATACATGTAAATAACTTGCTAGAGGGGATTAATCCTACGTGTTCCTTCATCTGAATATAGAAAAACTCTCGAAACTCATCAAAGGCACATCAAAGATATTCATACTCTTTCAGTCTATTGGAGGTAGTGACCCCTGAAACCATCAACAGGTAGTCCTGCCCCACTACCACTTACCCGCCTTTGATGAGTTTCGAGTCTTACTACTACTGGAGCCCGGCCATGGGCCAGGCTCGTCTATTACACGATACTTACCCCAAGCGTCATCACCTGGTTAGTAACGGTACCTACACACCTGTACGTCACACCTGTGATCACTATGATCAACAGGTGTTGTTTGAACTCTTCTCCAGGCTGAGGGACTGACCACCTCAAATACTATTTCTCCAAGATTGATGGACTGATTACATCTTCATTTCACTACTACACCTGCTTCTGCATTTGACTGAAGAAGCCTACTGTGTAGGCGAAACGTTTCAACAATAAAGATACCCAACTGTTGTACATGTGTCTGAATCATCAGGATTCAGAGAATCAAGCTGGTCTAAGACCGGGCTGCAGGGTCGATGATCCACAGGGAGAACTATTATTAAACGCCAGAGGAAAGTAACTACAAAATTGCCCAACAATGACACAAGCATCCTGCCATCTCCCTCTCTCACACAAACTTCCTGCCATCTCCCTCTCTCACACACAAACTTCCTGCCATCTCCCTCTCTCACACAAACTTCCTGCCATCTCCCTCTCTCACACACAGACACACATACTGCCATACATCTCCCTCTCTCACACACAAACCATTCTGTAACAATCGCAGGTCAATACACGTCAGTGCGTGCTGTTTTTTCCCTTATACACACACACTGTATCCTCCACCCTTATTGGCTCCCCTCGCCTCGTTCATCAAGTAAACGAGACAATTAGCATCCCCCATACCCTGTATTACCCATGTACACTGCAGAGATAAAGGTCGAGAAAAGTAGCGAGGGGAGTCAAGAGGGAGAGAAGAGGGTAGTCAGAGGGAGAGAAGACGGTAGTCAGAGGGAGAGAAGATGGTAGTCACAGGGAGAGAAGACGGTAGTCAGAGGGAGAGAAGATGGCAGTCACAGGGAGAGAAGATGGTAGTCAGAGGAAGAAAAGATGATAGTCAGAGGAGGCAGAGAGGGCCATGGAGGGTTTAAGTCTGACAGGGGTTCTTAACATTTTTACAGTTACAGACTCCCAATGGACTGGCCAATATGTGCTCATACCACCTTCACCAGACTGTGGAAATTATCACCACAATCACCAAGAGGGAGAGAAGGTACCAGTATGACTTAAAAGATGACAACAGCTGGGTTTCATTTTACATATGGACAGCTAGCAACACAACACCTGAAAGAAAATCATATTGATTTTATCATAAAGAAAAAACGAGAAATTGTTCTGAGATGGAGTCCCACCCCAATTATTTTGTTCCCATTCCCCCAGGGGGTATAGATACTCCCTGTACAGAACCCCTGAGGAGAGATGGAGGGTTTAAGATGAGAGGGAAAACAGGACATTTTTGTAAATAGGTGTTAAAAATTCTGGAGGACTGGTCCCAAATCATTAAGAATGAGTTTCGAGAGATGGAGGGTTTAAGATTACCTGGAGGTTATTCCGGGGATCAACGCCCCCGCGGCCCGGTCCACGACCAGGCCTCCCGATGGATCAGGGCCTGATCAACTAGGCTGTTACTGCTGGCCGCACGCAGTCCAACGTACGAGCCACAGCCCGGCTGATCCGGCACTGACTTTAGGTATCTGTCCAGCTCTCTCTTGAAGGCAGCCAGGGGTTTATTGGCAATTCCCCTAATGCTTGATGGGAGGCTGTTAAACAGTTTTGGGCCCCGGACACTTATGGTGTTTTCTCTTAGTGTACCAATGGCGCCCCTACTTTTTATTGGGGGCATTTTGCATCGCCTGCCCAGTCTTTTACTTTCGTAGGGAGTGATTTCTGTGTGCAGATTTGGGACCATTCCTTCCAAGATTTTCCAAGTGTAGATTATGATATATCTCTCCCTCCTGCGTTCCAACGAGTACAAGTCAAGTGCTTCCAAGCGTTCCCAGTAGTTAAGGTGCTTGACAGAACTTATACGTGCAGTAAAGGATCTCTGTACACTCTCTAGATCTGCGATTTCACCTGCTTTGAATGGAGATGTTAATGTACAGCAGTATTCCAGCCTAGAGAGAACAAGTGATTTGAATAGGTTCATCATGGGCTTGGCATCTCTCGTTTTGAAAGTTCTCATTATCCATCCTATCATTTTCTTTGCACGTGCGATCGTGGCACTGTTGTGATCCTTGAAAGTGAGATCCTCAGACATTACTACTCCCAGGTCCCTTACATTATTTTTCCGCTCTATTGTATGGCCGGAGTCAGTAGTATACTCTGTTCTAGTTATTATCTCCTCCAGTTTTCCATAACGGAGTAGTTGGAATTTGTCCTCATTGAACATCATATTGTTTACCGTTGCCCACTGGAAAACTTTGTTTATATCTTCTTGGAGATTAACCGCGTCCTCAGGTAGGTGTGAATCTCCACCCCTAACGGCCTTAGACCATTTAACAACAATGAATGGTCTTATTATTTCTGGTGGGTCTCCAGACCCTATTAACACCACCATTATACATGGAGACTCTCTCCATATGGCAGTCTCCAATGCACATGCGGTGGCGCAGTTGCCTCTCCATATGGCCATCAGCGTCGACCCCAACAATGCAGGGTTAGCACCACCACCACCACGCTGCTGCAACATGTGCCATACTGTGGTTGCTGGTATGCAGACCACCTGATTACATGCTAATTCACATCTGGCTGCTATCGATTTTCCCCTCCTTATCTGCACCACCAGCAGTTTCTGCCGGTCTAAACGTAAACCTGACGAGCGAACGTGAGCCAAAAACCAGGCGATGGAAAGTGAGCCACAAAGAAACCAGGCGAGCGAATGTGAGCCACAAGGAAACCAGGCGAGCGAATGTGAGCCACAATAGAACCAGGCGAGCGAATGTGAGCCACAATAGAACCAGGCGAGCGAATGTGAGCCACAAGGAAACCAGGCGAGCGAATGTGAGCCACAAGGAAACCAGGCGAGCGAATGTGAGCCACAATAGAACCAGGCGAGCGAATGTGAGCCACAAGGAAACCAGGCGAGCGAATGTGAGCCACAAGGAAACCAGGTGATCGAATGTGAGCCACAAGGAAACCAGGCAAGCGAATATGAGCCACAATAGAACCAGGCGAGCGAATGTGAGCCACAATAAAACCAGGCGAGCTAATGTGAGCCACAAGGAAACCAGGTGAGCGAATGTGAGCCACAATAGAACCAGGCGAGCGAATGTGAGCCACAATAGAACCAGGCGAGCGAATGTGAGCCACAATAGAACCAGGCGAGCGAATGTGAGCCACAAGGAAACCAGGCGAGCGAATGTGAGCCACAAGGAAACCAGGCGAGCGAATGTGAGCCACAAGGAAACCAGGTGAGGAAATGTGAGCCACAAGGAAACCAGGTGAGGGAATGTGAGCCACAAGGAAACCAGGCGAGCGAATGTGAGCCACAAGGAAACCAGGTGAGGGAATGTGAGCCACAAGGAAACCAGGCGAGCGAATGTGAGCCACAAGGAAACCAGGCGAGCGAATGTGAGCCGCAAGGAAACCAGGCGAGCGAATGTGAGCCACAAGGAAACCAGGTGAGCGAATGTGAGCCACAATAGAACCAGGCGAGCGAATGTGAGCCACAATAGAACCAGGCGAGCGAATGTGAGCCACAAGGAAACCAGGTGAGCGAATGTGAGCCACAATAGAACCAGGCGAGCGAATGTGAGCCACAAGGAAACCAGGTGAGCGAATGTGAGCCACAATAGAACCAGGCGAGCGAATGTGAGCCACAATAGAACCAGGCGAGCGAATGTGAGCCACAATAGAACCAGGCGAGCGAATGTGAGCCACAAGGAAACCAGGTGAGCGAATGTGAGCCACAATAGAACCAGGTGAGTGAATGTGAGCCACAAGGAAACCAGGCGAGCGAATGTGAGCCACATGGAAACCGCACAAGCAAATATGAGCCGCAAGCAAAGCAGACGATCAAACATCATCCACAACTATGCCAGGCCATCAGACATCACTCACAACCCAACCAGACGATCAAGCATCACCCACAACCAAACCAGACGAACGAACGTGAACCGCAAATAAACTAAACAAGGGAATATGAGCCGCCAGCAAACACAGACGAACAACTGACAGCAGCAAGCAAACAAAACAAGCGATCTGGCAGAAGAAACACCAGTCCCACAAACACACCGGGATTGAAACACACTATTGGATTACAATCGCAGTAACTTGCAGCAGCAGCACACTATTCCAAGGTTGTATTAACATGAAGTTCGAGAGATTAAGTGACTGTGATATTAGTGGAAACTACGGTGTTCCCAGGGCGGGAATCGAATTGGTGTCACAGTAAATTTGGTGTTATTGCTGGCACAAGCACCCACAACCCGCTTAGCATAAAGTGGTCCTTAAAGATGAACTTTTATATATAAATATGTCGTGCCGAATAGGTAAAACTTGCAATTTTTTTGCTTAAATAGCAACGCTCTTCTTGATGAGTAAGGCAGGGCGAAAATTTGTGTATGAAATAATCTCGCAAAAATCATTTTGAACCTAACGAAAAAAATATATTTCATTGTGTTTGTTTATTATTAAATTATTATAAACTTACCTAAAACATATTTAGTTGGATTAGGCTAAATTAAACTGCGCTTGTTATAATAAGGTTAGGTAGGTTTTCTAAGATTCTTTTGGTACAAAATTATAATTTTTACATTAACATAAATGAAAAAATATATCTTTAAACGTATAAGATAATTTTTTAGAAAGAACTTAATTTTAAATGAGATCTTGCTAAGTGGCCAGTTTTACCTATTCGGCACGACATTGCACAGCTCCTGATGACTCACTGAGAAGTGTGAAAGTACTTGAGCTAAAGATTTCCACGCCCTCCCGTGGCTTATCCTGCATAATTAAGATCGTCCGTCTGCGATTGTTTGCATATATATATATATATATATATATATATATATATATATATATATATATATATATATATATATATATATATATATATATATGTAAAGACAAAATACATTGACGAAACATTCACAAAAATATGATACAAAGTAAAACAACATAGGTAACTCAGAGCTACATCTCGAATACTTCGTCCAGCTCCCCTGCGGTGGGCCGCGTGCCCTGAATGCTGCAGGCATTTCCTCTCTGGATCGCATCAAGTGGTTCGTGGATTCGAACCTGCGCACTCTACATCAAAGTGCAAAGTATTTTCGCAAGAACCAAACCCCGAAAAGTATGGGCGCCTAGCTGAGGCTAGGTTATATTTTCCCACACCCCGGGAGCACCAGGTTTTTGATATGTTATTTCATCTCATTCTGCCAAATGCATTGAACTTCAAAAGAGATTTTGGAATGCGCAGCAATTTATAAATAGATAGGCGCCCATACTTTCCGGGGTCTGGTTGTGTGGCAGAGTGCACAAGTTCGAATCCTCTTCCGGACTAAGAGATAATGTTTGTAAATAATTTCGGAACGTGTTACTGAAATATTCCAACACCTGTGATGCTTTGCACCTACATTGTGGGGGATGGTGATGAGGAGAGGGCAGGAAGGTGTGCGGGTGGAGGGGAAGGAGTGAGAGTGAGGGGGCAGAAGGGAAGGAGTGAGAGTGAGGGGGCAGAAGGGAAGGAGTGAGAGTGAGGGGGCAGGAGGGAAGGAGTGAGAGTAAGGGGGCAGGAGGGAAGGAGTGAGAGTAAGGAGGCAGGAGGGAAGGGAGGGGGGTTAAATGTCCCGGTTGACTGCATTACAACAAGCATTGCAGTCATCTGTGTGACATGTGTTTGCTGACGTGAAGGTGCTGCATAATACTGTGACAAACAGATTTAGACGGGATACATGGAGGTACTGGTGTAACAACAGAGTTACAGATAAGCGGAACAATCTTTCAGGCAGTGTTAACGAAGCAAGAACCTTGTTGACTTTTAAAAATAGTTTGGACAAGCACATGAGTGGGTGTGACTTGGGCCCGCCTAACATGGACCAATAGGCCTACTGAAGTGTTCCTTCATTATTATTGCTGGATACGTGGTCCACTGGCCCACGTATCGAACAGAGCCTCAGTTCAATGAGGACAAATTCCAACTACTCCGTTATGGAAAACTGGAGGAGATAATAACTAGAACAGAGTATACTACTGACTCCGGCCATACAATAGAGCGGAAAACTAATGTAAGGGACCTGGGAGTAGTAATGTCTGAGGATCTCACTTTCAAGGATCACAACAGTGCCACGATCGCACGTGCAAAGAAAATGATAGGATGGATAATGAGAACTTTCAAAACGAGAGATGCCAAGCCCATGATGATCCTTTTCAAATCACTTGTTCTCTCTAGGCTGAAATACTGCTGTACATTAACATCTCCATTCAAAGCAGGTGAAATCGCAGATCTAGAGAGTGTACAGAGATCCTTTACTGCACGTATAAGTTCTGTCAACTGCTGGGAACGCTTGGAAGCACTTGACTTGTACTCGTTGGAACGCAGGAGGGAGAGATATATCATAATCTACACTTGGAAAATCTTGGAAGGAATGGTCCCAAATCTGCACACAGAAATCACTCCCTACGAAAGTAAAAGACTGGGCAGGCGATGCAAAATGCCTCCAATAAAAAGTAGGGGCGCCATTGGTACACTAAGGGAAAACACCATAAGTGTCCAGGGCCCAAAACTGTTTAACAGCCTCCCATCAAGCATTAGGGGAATTGCCAATAAACCCCTGGCTGCCTTCAAGAGAGAGCTGGACAGATACCTAAAGTCAGTGCCGGATCAGCCGGGCTGTGGCTCGTACGTTGGACTGCGTGCGGCCAGCAGTAACAGCCTAGTTGATCAGGCCCTGATCCATCGGGAGGCCTGGTCATGGACCGGGCCGCGGGGGCGTTGATCCCCGGAATAACCTCCAGGTAACCAAACCTCCTGGTTAATCTACCTGAGTCTACCTGGAGGGTATTCCGGGGATCAATCTGAGAATCTGCCAATACCTACCTGGAGTCTACCTGGAGAGCATTCCGGGGATCAACGCCCCCGCGGCCTCGTCCATGACCAGGCCTCCTGATAGATCAGGGTCTATTCAACGAGACTATCACTCCTGGCCGCACGTAGTCCAACGTACGAACCACAGCCCGGCTGATCCAGCACCAACTTTAGGTATCTGTCCAGCTCCCTCTTGAACGCATATCATTTGTTCAGTCTTACAATGTTCTTCAAGTTCCTGGTAATGAGTGATGTTGCTGTCACCTCGGCCCAATGATCAAGTTAATATGTAATGGCATACCATACCTTCAAGTTGATAGGTAAGATATATGTGCAACACACCGAAACGCTTCGCCTACACAGTAGGCTTCTTTAGCCTCTGTATTCGACTGAAGAAGCCTACTGTGTAGGCGAAACGTTTCGGAATAAAGATACCTAACTGTTGCACATGTGTGTCACTTATCAAAGGCTAGCCATGTTTTCCGTCATATTCCATGAAACGAGATTGCTTCCATACATTAAGTATTAAAATCTGACAGTCTGAGCTGGGAGACTTCAGCGGGGTGATGAGGATACCATCAAGTATTCCACTGAAGGTCATCAGCTACGGGAGCTTCAAGGGTGTGGTTCCAGCAGAGCTGGAGTTACTATTACTGAACAGGGAGGGAGTGGGAGTGGGAGGGATGGAGGGGGAAAGGAAGGAAGGGAAGGTTGCGGTCATTTCCCCCCTCCCATCCTCACTAAACAATGCCTAAGTTTTCCCTTCCCTGCTGGCCCGTTACCAACCGGATACCATGAGGAAGAGACATTCCACATCCTGTAAATCACCTCACATATGTCAACCCAACTGTCGAGTACTTGGTACCAGCGTGAAGCCCGACAGGAAGAAGGTCGAGAGATCAGATAGATTTCTAGGCTGGTCGCGACGAAAGGGTACATGAGCTACCAGAGAAGACTAAAGAGAATAATATCAAACAGTAAAGAAACACTTACCTGGAGGTTATTCCGGGGATCAACGCCCCCGCGGCCCGGTCCATGACCAGGCCTCCCGATGGATCAGGGCCTGATCAACTAGGCTGTTACTGCTGGCCGCACGCAGTCCAACGTACGAGCCACAGCCCGGCTGATCCGGCACTGACTTTAGGTATCTGTCTAGCTCTCTCTTGAAGGCAGCCAGGGGTTTATTGGCAATTCCCCTAATGCTTGATGGGAGGCTGTTGGACAGTTTTGGGCCCCGGACACTTATGGTGTACCAATGGCGCCCCTACTTTTTATTGGCGGCATTTTGCATCGCCTGCCCAGTCTTTTACTTTCGTAGGGAGTGATTTCTGTGTGCAGATTTGGGACCATTCCTTCCAAGATTTTCCAAGTGTAGATTATGATATATCTCTCCCTCCCGCGTTCCAACGAGTACAAGTCAAGTGCTTCCAAGCGTTCCCAGTAGTTAAGGTGCTTGACAGAACTTATACGTGCAGTAAAGGATCTCTGTACACTCTCTAGATCTGCGATTTCACCTGCTTTGAATGGAGATGTTAATGTACAGCAGCATTCCAGCCTAGAGAGAACAAGTGATTTGAAAAGGATCATCATGGGCTTGGCATCTCTCGTTTTGAAAGTTCTCATTATCCATCCTATCATTTTCTTTGCACGTGCGATCGTGACACTGTTGTGATCCTTGAAAGTGAGATCCTCAGACATTACTACTCCCAGGTCCCTTACATTATTTTTCCGCTCTATTGTATGGCCGGAGTCAGTAGTATACTCTGTTCTAGTTATTATCTCCTCCAGTTTTCCATAACGGAGTAGTTGGAATTTGTCCTCATTGAACATCATATTGTTTACCGTTGCCCGTTGGAAAACTTTGTTTATATCTTCTTGGAGGTTAACCGCGTCCTCAGCAGATGACAGCCTCATGCAGATCCTAGTATCATCCGCAAAGGATGATACGGTGCTGTGTTGTATATCTTGTACATGAATGGTATACAATACCGACAAGATGAAAATTAAGACACGTGTGCAACATCTGGGTATCTTTATAATAGACGTTTCGCCCTCCAGTGACTTTATTAATACAAATTGAAGGACATGAATGTCTTTGAATTTTGTATATAGTTCTACTGTCTTCCATTCATGTCCTTGAATTGTATTGATAAAGCCACTAGATGGCGAAACGTCTACAAAAGATACCCAGATGTTGCACACGTCTTAATTTTCAAAAAAACACATGATCACAGAGGGCTCTTGATCCATGGAATTTGAGATCCTCCCCTTCGCTGAATCGAACCTGATTACCTTCCATTCCCACTACCTACCTACCTGGAGGGTATTCCGGGGATCAGGAGGCGCTAGATTTAAAGCCTCATGAATATATCAACAAGAATAGGCAAGGAGGTCGAGGAAGTCAACTCCATATAAGAGAACTAAAAAAAGCTGAGATTAATGGTTAAGAATCTTATCTCTGTAGACATAGCTAGGTTAGTGTACACACACACACACACACACACACACACACACACACACACACACACACACACACACACACACAGGGAAGTTAGGAAGCATTTCTTCAATCACAGAGTCGTCAGGAAGAGGAAAAATCTGGAAAATGATGTAGTGGAGGCAGAATCCATACACAGGTTTGGAGCACTGAGATAGTGGACCTAGTAGCGATCAGCGATATGGCGGGGCCAGGAGCTGTGAATCGACCCATGCAACCACAAATAGGTGAGTACACACACTCAGGAACTAGAGAGAAGCCTTCTATGGGACTATCCCACCATCAAGACACCTCAGCATCCCTCCCTCCCCTCCTCTCCTGCCAATAACCCCACTACAGATCTTCTTTCACAGGTTCACATGAGTCTCGTGTTTCAATTGTTCCGAGGGATTTGTCCAGATTTACGAGAGGGAGCGGAGGGTTGGACCTCTTAGCGATGCTCACGCTGCTGCGTTGGTCATCCCCAGCATTTACCACCTTAACGCCGTTACCAAAGTTAACATATTAATAAATCAGAGTTGTATGTTACCTGTAGTCGCTTCCAGAGGTCACCAGCCCTGCTGTGACCTAATAATAATAATAATAATAATAATAATAATAATAATAATAATAATAATAATAATAATAATAAGACACATGGGCAATAGTTAGGCAACTTTATTCCGAAATGTTTCGCCTACACAGTAGGCTTCTTCAGTCAAGTACAGAGGAAGCAGCAGAAGCAGTAGAGTTGTAAAGATTATGTAATCAGTCCATCACCCTTGAAGACGTAGTTTTAAGGTGGTCAGTCCCTCAGCCAGGAGATGAGTACTGCTCCATAGTCTGGAACATTGTTCCAGGTTGAGGGACTGACCACCTCGAAACTACGTCTTCAATAGTGATGGACTGATTACATGGTCTTTACATCTCTATTGCTTCTGCTGCCTCCTCTGTACTCGACTGAAGAAGCCCACTGTGTAGGCGAAACGTTTCAGAATAAAGTTAGAACTAACTGTTCCACATGTCTTACTTATCAAGGCGTAACTTGTTTAAATTTCCATCAGAAGATCAGATTAATTCATGTTAAACAGAGGTGATTATACAGTTGCGCAGTGGGTGCACTGCTTAACTGTATGCGCAGTGGGTGCACTGCTTAACTGTATGCGCAGTGGGTGCACTGCTTAACTGTATGCGCAGTGGGTGCACTGCTTAACTGTATGCGCAGTGGGTGCACTGCTTAACTGTATGCGCAGTGGGTGCACTGCTTAACCGTATGCGCAGTGGGTGCACTGCTTAACCGTATGCGCAGTGGGTGCACTGCGCATACGGTTCCTATAAACAGTCTTGTTACATTACGA
Organism: Cherax quadricarinatus; assembly: GCF_038502225.1. Lineage (NCBI taxonomy): Eukaryota > Metazoa > Arthropoda > Malacostraca > Decapoda > Parastacidae > Cherax > Cherax quadricarinatus. Next base: position 25,755,642 of record NC_091347.1, on the reverse strand, counting down.
AATTTTAACTATTTAACCTCACAAAATCAAGGTAAATTATTTGAATTTGAGCGGCATAAAGTATGCTCTTCTGTGAGCCGATTATTTTATTAATTATATCAAGTAAATTAGTATTTTAATTACAAGCTATTAAACCATCTACCTGGAGGGTGTTCCGGGGTCAACTCCCCCGCGGCCCAGTCCTTGACCAGGCCTCCCAGTGGATTACACGTTGGCCGCACGTAGTCCAATGAAAGAACCACAGCCCGGCTGATCGGGGGGACATTAGGCATCTGTCCAGCTCCCTCTTGAAGACAGCCAGGGGTCTACTGGTAATTCCCCTTATACTTGGTGGAAGGCTGCTGAACAGTCTTGGGTTCCGGACACTTCCTATGTTGTATCTTAATGGTGCCCCTACTTTTCATTGGTGGTATGTTGCACCGTCTGTCTAGTTTTGATTTACTGCCTCATGTACATTATCTTTGTGCAATGTGAGAGTTTGTCAAGTCAGCTCCTGATCAGTCAGACTGTGGTGCACAAGTTGGACTGCAGGAACCAACAGCTTAGCTGATCAAGCCAGCAACCAGGAGGCCTGGTCTGCGACTAGCCCGCCGGAGTAGAGGTAACCTTACAGGTAAAACACACACACACACACACACACACACACACACACACACACGTGGGGGCCTGTGACGAGTGGGGTTCCACAGGGGTCAGTCCTAGGACCTGTGTTGTTTCTGTCATTTGTGAACGACATGAGGGAAGGAATAGACTCCGAAGTGTTACTGTGCTGCAACCCTTTTGAAATCTCTATAATAATACTTACATTATTAAGCAACAGCTGTGTAATATAAGTAGTAATGAAGATACATAACCGTTACTCATGTATCTTACTCATCATTTTAATGAGTCTCTTGTAACTTTTACCAGGTGAATGAATAAACTCCAGATAAACAACATTTTAAAATATGTTGAGAGTGAAAAAATGTGTAAAATCAGGTAGAGTTTGATGGTAGCAACTCTGACGTAACTGATACAATTGCAAGTGAAGGACGGCCATTACGTTTTTGTCAACACTCGTGACAATAATCATCGCGTCCCTCCACCACCTGGTTATACTGATTTATTATCTTTGCATTATTCTCCACACACTGTGTCAAAGTACAGAGTGCTTTCACCACTCAGCCAGATCCTAGAAAAGTACTGTGTACTTTGATACCGAGTGTGCAGGTTCGAATCCTGCTGTGGACTGAGAGATGATGTTTGTTAAGGTTCGCCCCCTTTGCGAATTGTTAAGCATATTGTGTGTGTGTGTGTGTGTGTCTGTATATATATATATATATATATATATATATATATATATATATATATATATATATATATATATATATATGTATGTCTGTGTGTGTGTGTGTGTGTGTGTGTGTGTGTGTGTGTGTGTGTGTGTGTGTGTGTGTGTATGTGTACTCACCTAGTTGTACCCACCTAGTTGTGGTTGCAGGTATGTCGTTATCATGTCCCCCCTATCTCTCCTGTCCTCCAGTGTCGTTAGGTTGATTTCCCTTAACCTCTCCTCGTACGACATACTTCTTAGCTCTGGGACTAGTCTTATTGCAAACCTTTGCAGTTTCTCTAGTTTCTTTACGTGCTTGGCTAGGTGTGGGTTCCAAAATGGTGCCGCATACTCCAATATGGGCCTAACGTACACGGTGTACAGGGTCCTGAACGATTCCTTATTAAGATCTCGGATTGCTAGGCGCCCATATGCTGCAGCAGTTATTTGGTTGATGTGCGCCTCAGGAGATGTGCCTGGTGTTATACTCACCCCAAGATCTTTTTCCTTGAGTGAAGTTTGTAGTCTCTGGCCCCCCTAGACTGTACTCCGTCTGCGGTCTTCTTTGCCCTTCCCCAATCTTCATGACTTTGCACTTGGTGGGGTTGAACTTCAGGAGCCAATTGCTGGACCAGGTCTGCAGCCTGTCCAGATCCCTTTGTAGTTCTGTGTGTGTGTGTGTGTGTGTGTGTGTGTGTGTGTGTGTGTGTCCAGGATTCGAACCTGAGGACTCTGCACCAAGAAAGAGAGACTGGCCAACATGTGAAAATGACACAAATACACAAACTGGACGATTTTCCAAACTGCGAGGGAGAGGAAGAACACAATTTCAGTGGGGGGAAAGTTACCTTGGCATCACACAGGAGATTAGCCATTTGTCGACCCCCTCCCCACGCTGCTGCTGCTGCTCTCCAATTCCCCCTCCCCACCCCACTACACGCACAACAAGTCTTCCACAACGATCTATTGTCCCCTCACCAATAACACTCACCGTGGACGTTACCATCAATGGGATTTTCGACCCTACCTGCCACAGCAGGAGTAGCACTGATGTCAACCCTCGTCTTGCAGCACAATGAACGATGGGTAACATTATGAGTTTCGTCCGGGGGGATGGGATATAGAGATTTTTCGACAGCATCCGGCACCAACAGCGAGAACTTTGTTACAAAATAGTGGGAAAATGAGCAGTGTTGGGCCACACAATGTACACAATGATAGGTAAGGTAGTGACGCCCGTGAGGTCACCCCGCTTTTCGCAATGTTTTTAAAGAGGCGTCAACTACCAGTTTTTTTTTTAAGCCACTTAATACATGCTGAAATTTATAACCCTGAGCTCCTGAACCAGTGATGATACACACCTGTGCCACAACTGTAATTTCCCCAGCGTGGCCTGTGGCCAAGTTTCCCAGTGATCAACCTCGGCCCTCAGGCCAGCACAGCCATCATAATCTGGCACCAACTTGCCTATTTTCTTGAAAACTAAATACGTCCGGGCAATATTTCATATATCTGCTGGTAGCTAGTTGAAGAGCCTTGGGCCATGCATGTTGATAGGGTTTCCTAATGGTACCTATGATCCCTCTGCTTTTTCCATTAAGTAACCTTTCTTGTTGACGAATGAGACACTTGTGCAACATTTCGGAATCTTTACTGAGGAAACGTTTCGCCACACAGTGGCTTCATCAGTCTATTATAAAGAGCAGTGGATAAAGTGGAAGAGTTTGAGGCAATCAGTCCCTCAGCCTGGAATCGATGTGATTCTAGGCTGAGGGACTGATTACCTCAAACTCTATCTTTTTCACTGTTCTTCTCTGTATTGGACTGATGAAGCCACTGTGTAGCGAAACGTTTCATCAATAAAGATTCGGTTTTCTAAACCCTTTATAACATCTCTTGTTTTGGGAAAAAATAGCGTCATTGTTATCTTCCTTTCTTTGGCTATCTTATATTGCTCGCCAAACTTGGCGTCTTGGTCGATGCCCCGATCAACAGGGCTGTTGGTGCTCAGAACACCAACACACGCACTACAAGTAAAATTAGTACTTAACAGAAACTACTTGTGTGTGTGCGCAGTTCGTCGTTCTTGTAACGGGAAACTGAACAGATTCCCGGCGTCCGTTGTTAATTCCTCCCTGGTAATGGTGAACGGCTGTCAGGCGTTGCCCCATAAACCACATGTGGAAATTATCACAGAGACCGGTCCACGACCGAGGGAGGGGGGGGACTACCCCCTTAACCCTCTCCTTTGGTCCACGACCGAGGGAGAGGGGGGGAGTACCTTCCCTCACCCATATATGCCTCCACCCACATCCCAAATCTGCACAATGTCATAACATTGAAGTGAGAGATATCGGAGGAAGTGTAAAATAAACCCATTGTGCCTTAGGCACAATAACAGAACACTATGTCAACATCCGTGGTTCCAGATTATTCAACACTTTAACACTGCAGGAACAAGTGTTGAAGTCGTCACGAGGAAACTAGACAAGTATCTTCAAGTGCCAGATCAATGAGGCTGTGGTGGATATGTGGGCCAGAGGGCCACCAGCAGCAACAGCCTGGTTGACCAAACAAGCCTGGCCCAGGGCAGGGCTGCAAGAGTATGAAAACTCTCGAAAAACGTTAAAGGTAAATGCACCCATCCTTCTCCAACACTGGTGCAGTCTTCCCCACTACTGTGATTCAGTCTTCTCCACCACTGCAACGCAGTCTTCTCCACCACTGTAACGCAGTCTTCCCCACCACTGTGATGCAGTCTTCCCCAACATCTACCACTAATCATTCAACAGCTGACACGCTATCCATTACTCAACACCTGTCGTTCACTTGTCTCCTGTTAATTACCCAACAACCTATCACAAACACTGAAGCAATATCCCACAACACTCGGAAAAAAGAACACAATGGAGCGTATAATTACCCTTGAAAATGAATTTAATAGGTAATTAGCAAGCTCATTATATTTTATTTCTCTTCAAGAGAAAGTTAAACCTGAAACACTGAGAATGTAACACAAAAGTTTGTAACACTCTTTCACTGAACATTTCAGAAGTGTTGTATAACTCAGGAAGCAGGAACAACACAGGCGCTGCATGCTAACAGGGTGTTGTATTTTCCGGCATATAAGGCGCACGACAGTAATCATATTCGAGGGCTAATTACCCTCTTACTTTACGCTATAGCGTAACCCAAAGCTTACCCTTGACCCTGATCTTGAGCATATAAGGCGCGCCTTATATGCCGGAAAATGTGATTTTCCATGTATTTTTCAAGGCAGCATGACTGTTGAAGTTAATATAGTCCTCGGCCAGCAGTAACAACCTGGTTGATCAGGCCCTGATATACTAAGAGGCCTGGTCAAGGACTGGGCCGCAGAGGCGTTGACCCCCAGAACATCCTCCAGGTAGGTTGGGAAACTGACCTGATGTGGCTCTTCTGACACACAACATATCGTGACTATCGTACCTATGAGACCTCTAAAGATATTAGTCATGAGCCTTGAGAACACGATCCAAGGGGAATTGCTAGGTGCAATAACTCCATCATCAAGCATTTGATTGATCAATTCTTCTGCGACAGCAAATACGATGGGACAATAAGTTCTGACACACAACATACTTCTTCCTCTCTTGGTCCCGTCCCTTGTCCCCTCGCCTATATATACTGGCTCCCTGACTCTTCTGTGTTAGTGTGACTTTGTAAATGGTCGAAGTCGGACCGAAACGTCATCGCAAGCTTCTCTCTCCTACGTGCGGGTCGTGTATAAGCGAGACGCTCAAAGGTGAAGTTAAAATCCATCTAAAATTGGCTTTATCGCGAGGTAACACGCTCAGAGGTGCCGCTAAAATTCCCCTGACGTGTAATCTAAGCAAGATATGACACGCTCAAAGAATCTGTTAACTTCCTTTCCTCCGGGAAGCCAGGAGTAAAAAATATAGCCATCACGAGGTGCTGATGTTGACGGTCGCGTGAAACCTTCCCGGGGGAAGCTCTTCGTGAAGCACTGAGCGGTGCATCACATGATCAACCCCCGCATCAGCTGATTGTATCTGACGATGAATAAACCAACAACAACAGTGATGTAGATAACTGGTTCACTGAACCGACAGGTTGAGGAATTAAGACACATGTGCAACACTTGGGTATCTTTGTTGTGGAAACGTTTCGCCACACTGTGGCTTCATTAGTCCCTTACAGAGAAGAATGGTTGAAGATTAGAAGGAGTTTGAGGTAATCAAATTACCTCAAACTCCTGATCTTCAACCATTCGTCTCTGTATTAGACTGGGTTACACAAGTGTCTAATTCATCAACAACAATGATGTTTATAAACGCATATGTAAACCTGGGAAACTTTTGGTCCTACAGTGGATACCCGTTACCTGGTCAGGAGTTTACTTACAGATGGACATGACTGCCACTGATATAACTTTAAACATAACCGGAGTTTCTCACACATTTACAATGCAACTGTGATACTTCATTTGTTTTTGTTTAGCAAAACTGGATAAATCAGCAGTATGCTACTACCCTATTTTACACAATAATGGGAAGAACTCGTAATAGGGATGGGATTTCACCGCACGAGGAGACACACTCAGATATTGTTGAGGCTTTACTCTCCACTATTACACGCTGAAATTACTACTTAAGAACACAAGAGGCTTGGCAGACGGGGCAGGATACCTCCAAGGAAAAGCAGGGGAGCGACAAGTACAGTGAGAGAGAACTCAGTAAGTGTTAAAGACTCAAAAATGGTTATAACTATGACTAGAATTTTTAAAGGGATGGAGGGGGTAAGCCAGCGGAAGGCCTCGGTCAGATGACCAAAAGCTCCAATGGCGGGTCATGATCATATGACTAAGACCCGCGTCAGGAAACACTTGTCTTCTTTCCTGGGATATTAACAACAAACTCCTAGTTGCCTTCAAGATGGAACTCGACAGATTCCTCAAAACAGGTCTTGATCAACTGGACTGCGATGCATATAATGGCCTGTGGGCAGCGGGCACTAACAGCTTGATCGAGCAGCCCATCAACTAGAACCATTGTGGCAATAGCCTATCGATATTTTAAAACTACATTACATGCCTAAGAACATATACCGGCACTAGCCTGGCAACAACCAGCCTGACATGATAAACAAACTACTTCACCTGTACCAAACACCGACCACATGTAGGCTGATCTTGCATAAGATGGGATGGGCCTAAGCTGCCTCACTGAGCATTAACATATCAGAGCGGCCAGGCCGCTATGCCAGCTGGATACAAAACAAATGCACTCCATGTTGATTCACAAAGTTACCTGGAGGTTATTCCGGGGATCAACGCCCCCGCGGCCCGGTCCATGACCAGGCCTTCCGATGGATCAGGGCCTGATCAACCAGGCTGTTACTGCTGGCCGCACGCAGTCCAACGTACGAGCCACAGCCCGGCATATCAAGATAATAAAGGCGTGGGGGGGGGGCGTTGGCTGTGAAAGTTGGGGTGAAATGAAGGGTGATTTGGGTGAAAAGGTGTGTGTGTATGTGTGTGTGTATGTGTGTGTGTGTGTGTGTGTGTGTGTGTGTGTGTGTGTGTGTGTGTGTGTGTGTGTGTGTGTGTGTGTGTGTGTAAGAGTGATAAGGAGGAGGACTGAGACCAGGAGCAATACACAAATAACTAGCACATAGAAAGAAATATGTCTCCTTTTATTCTTGTCGAGAGGAGGAGGGTAAGGGAAGGCTGAGTGTTGTATTATAGTCACGTGTGGCTGTTGAAGGAGGTGCAACAAGCAGCGGGAGGCAGGAAAACACAGTACACGCTAACCGGGAAAGGGATGGACCAAGAGAAAACAATACAACCTACCAGGGGGTGAAGAAGGTGGGAGGAGGTGTGGGGAGCCAAGAAAACACGGGAGGTGAGGGAAGATGGGTGGAGAGCGAGGGAGTGTGTTAGCCATTATCATACACTCTACTGTTACTCATCATGCATTCTACTATGGAGAAAGACACTTATGTACAGTTCAGGACATTTATTAAAGCGAAACGTTTCGCTACGAGTGACTTCTTCAGTCCTAATATAGAGACAACTAAGCAACGAGTATATATAGGTGATAAGTCGCTTGAGGGTACTACTTCTACTACAACTACTACTACTGCTACCACCCTCAAGCGACTATCATACACTATATTGTTTTAGTCACCATCCCAGCAACACACTACAACATACAGTTGAGAGAGAGAGAGAGAGAGAGAGAGAGAGAGAGAGAGAGAGAGAGAGAGAGAGAGAGAGAGAGAGAGAGAGAGAGAGAGAGAGAGAGAGAGAGAGAGAGAGAGAGTGTGTATACTCTTACATTAAGGATGAATTTCACATACGATATTTTTAATCCCAACACTGCGTTGATGAGTAAACTTCCTGATATTATTAACCCATTGCAGCTTCACTGCCGGGCTGTGGTGTATAGGGTGGAGTGCGTGTAGCTAGCACTAGCAGCCTGGTCAATCAGGCCAGCCTGGTCTGGGACTAGGTCGCGAGGGCGTTGACCCCTGAAGTCAACTCAAGGTCAACTGAAAAGTAAACAATTCAAACGTTCTGCATGGATAATTCGCACGAGCTTCCACAGCTACAGGAACCTGTGTGCCTGCCTCTTAACCTGTCTGCCTGCCTGTCTGTCAATCTGTCTGCCTGCCTGCCTCTCAGTCTGTCTTTCTGCCTGTCTGTCAATCTGTCTGCCTGCCTGCCTCTCAGTCTGTCTTTCTGCCTGTCTGTCAATCTGTCTGCCTACCAGCCTTAGTTATCCACAGAAATCTCCTACAGAGTGCTTTCACTGGGTACCGTACAGGTGTAAACATCAACTTTCTCCCAGCTAACGGTCAACAGCTGCACCGGTTAAATATATGATCGTCCCCTCCCCCTTCCTCATGCACCAAAACACCTGCTTCCCTCTTCCTCTCGCGCCTGAACACCTGAATCCCCCTCCCTCTCGTGCCAGAACACCTGCTTCCCCCTCCCCGCGCCAGAACACCTGCTTCCCCTTTCCCGCGCCAGAACACCTGTTCCCCCTCTCCCTAGTCAGAACACCTGCTTCCCCCTCCCTCTCACGCCAGAACACCTGCCCCCCCCCGCGCCAAAACACCTGCTTTCCCCTTCCTCTCGTGCTAGAACACTTCCTCCCCCGCGCCAAAACACCTGCCTTCCCCCTCTCCAGCACGTGCCACCAGTACAAAGACGATGCTACTGTGGTTGCAGTATGTGTGAGTGAGCTGCCAGCAGCTACAGCCTGGTCGACCAGGAAGCTGGAGTAAGGAAAAGACTCCTGAAACAGATCACAGGTAAATCACAGGTTAAAAAAAACCTCGCCTCCAGGTATACTCCCATCCACAACCCCACATAACCTGATACCTGTTTCCAGGTCTTTTGATCCAAGGAATTGGAGGTACCCTGCCCTTCCTTGGATCAAATCCTGTCCAGAAAAGCGCTGTACAACCCTTACACGTTTAGTCTGGGACCGGGCAGCAGGGGAGGGGGGCGCTGACCCCTGTAAACACGCTGCCGCAGCCAAGCCTGAGGCTCGAACTCCCTGTGTTGTTGCTGCTAGCGGTCCTTGGGCCTACCTTTCTACTTCCGGAGCCCGGCCATGGACCAGGTTCGTCTGGTGCTAGCCTGGTCAACTAGGCTGTTGCTGCTGGTGGCCCGCAGCCCCACATCCATCACAGCCTGGCTATAATGATCTCTACGCTTGTTCCAATAATGTCATGTATTTTAGTACACAGTTGAAGGTAAGGTATGATGAAAAAGTCACACCCAAAAGAGAAACCTAAGACGACGTTTCGGCCCCTCCTGGACCAATGTCAAGTCACTAATTGTGAAATGGCCCAGGAGGGATCGAAACGTCGTCACAAGGTTCCTCTATGACATGGCCTTGGATGCACTGGAAGAAAATCAGAATGCAGATGTAATATACACAGACTTTGCAAAAGCATTTGACAAATGCGATCATGGCGTAATAGCCCATAAAATACGTGCTAAAGGAATAACTGGGAAAGTGGGGAGATGGATCTTCAACTTCCTAACAAATCGAACACAAAGAGTAGTGGTCAACAGAGTTAAATCGGAGGCTGCCATAGTGAAGAGCTCTGTTCCACAAGGCACAGTACTCGCCCCCATCTTATTCCTTATCCTCATATCAGACATAAACAGAGATATACACCACAGCACCGTATCATCCTTTGCGGATGATACTAGGATCTGCATGAGGCTGTCATCTGCTGAGGACGCGGTTAACCTCCAAGAAGATATAAACAAAGTTTTCCAGTGGGCAACGGTAAACAATATGATGTTCAATGAGGACAAATTCCAACTACTCCGTTATGGAAAACTGGAGGAGATAATAACTAGAACAGAGTATACTACTGACTCCGGCCATACAATAGAGCGGAAAAATAATGTAAGGGACCTGGGAGTAGTAATGTCTGAGGATCTCACTTTCAAGGATCACAACAGTGCCACGATCGCACGTGCAAAGAAAATGATAGGATGGATAATGAGAACTTTCAAAACGAGAGATGCCAAGCCCATGATGATCCTTTTCAAATCACTTGTTCTCTCTAGGCTGGAATACTGCTGTACATTAACATCTCCATACAAAGCAGGTGAAATCGCAGATCTAGAGAGTGTACAGAGATCCTTTACTGCACGTATAAGTTCTGTCAAGCACCTTAACTACTGGGAACGCTTGGAAGCACTTGACTTGTACTCGTTGGAACGCAGGAGGGAGAGATATATCATAATCTACACTTGGAAAATCTTGGAAGGAATGGTCCCAAATCTGCACACAGAAATCACTCCCTATGAAAGTAAAAGACTGGGCAGGCGATGCAAAATGCCGCCAATAAAAAGTAGGGGCGCCATTGGTACACTAAGAGAAAACACCATAAGTGTCCGGGGCCCAAAACTGTTCAACAGCCTCCCATCAAGCATTAGGGGAATTGCCAATAAACCCCTGGCTGCCTTCAAGAGAGAGCTGGACAGATACCTAAAGTCGGTGCCGGATCAGCCGGGCTGTGGCTCGTACGTCGGACTGCGTGCGGCCAGCAGTAACAGCCTAGTTGATCAGGCCCTGATCCATCGGGAGGCCTGGTCGTGGACCGGGCCGCGGGGGCGTTGATCCCCGGAATAACCTCCAGGTAACCTCCAGGTAGTAAGGGCGAGGGTTTGACGAAACAGTGAAGCCCCGGTATAGTGACTCCATCTTCGAAAAATCTCGGAGCACGGATGTTGATACAGTGTTCTCTTCTATCTGAAGCGTAACACAAAACATTGTGACTCAAACAATTCACTCACCACAGCTCCTACACAGAAGGTCAGGTCTGGGACCGGGCTGCGGGGGTGCCGATCCCCGGAAACCTCGTTCAGGGGGGGTCAACGCCCCTCAGCCTGGTCCCAGACCAGACTTCTTGGTTTTAAAGCGTAATTACATATTCCCACCACCAGAGGCATTTCATCTTGATTTTTCGCACTTACGAATTCCCCCCCATTCTTATTTTTTTTTCTTTACCAAGCTAAGTGCTATTACGTTATCTTGGCTCATTGCAAAGTCTGGTTCCAGCAACACTGACGTAAACAACGAGAAGGGTAAAACAACGAGAAGGGAAAAACAACGAGAAGGGCAAAACAACGAGAAGGGCAAAACAACGAGAAGGGCAAAACAACGAGAAGAGCAAAACAACGAGGGGAAAACAACGAGAAGGGCAAAACGAGGGCAAAACAACGAGAAGGGCAAAACAACGAGGAGGGAAAAACAAGCAGCTTTCCCTTTGCCGTTTCTTTCAGTACTTGTTTCTCTCATTCTGCACTCGCCAAACTGTGCGTGCAAGGGTCGGTTCATAGCTCCTGGCCCCGTCTCTAACCCCATACCGACCGACTCCACTTCTTCCTGTGTCTATCACAACATTCCTAGTTACTGACCTCTCTTACCTCCTCAGAATATTGTCAGATGACAGTGTTTAAGAACACAACAAAGAAGGAGCACTGCAGCAGGCTTACTGGCCCATGCTAGGCTGGTCCAAGCCATCTACTAGCCCAAGCTAGTCAAGTCCACGAAAAGAATACAGCACATGCGTGAAGAAGGGGGCCCATACAAACATTTTTCTCTATTTTTTTTTTTTGCCCAGGCTGTTGGGTAAGCAATCCTTCCGACCGCTTGATCAACCAGATTATTGTTATCTAAAACACGCAGGCCCACATAGCCATCACAGCCCGTCTGAAATGACATCTCCCTTAGAATCTAGCCTAGTTTTATGTTGAGTGTCGTGGACAGGGCCGCGGGGGCGTTGACCCCGGAACACCCTCCAGGTATATCTACTGGTGGCTAACGCGATGGTCTGGAGTTTTGAGACTCTCTTACCGCGGGTTCAAACCCCATCCGTGGTATGGTTTGTTTGCAATCGTGTCATTACAATTTCGTGAGTCATATCTACTGGTAGGAAGTTGAAGTCTTGGACCACGGATGTCGAGGCAGTGTTCTCTAATTGTTCCTGTAGTGTATTTGCTTTCCATTGGCTATATTCTATACTTTTTTCCGTGTCTAATACTCCAGTAAACTGATAACACATGGTAGACGAATGAGACAACAGGTGGAAAAGAAATGACGGAACAGGTGGAAGAAGAATGAGGTGTGCTTGATCATTCAGGCTGTGACGGATATGTGGGCCGGCCAGGGGACCGTCACCAACAGCAACAGTCTGGTTGACCAGGCAATTAACAGGAGAATAAGAGGGAGTGGGAGAGAGAAAACTCCTGAAACAGGGCACAGGTAAATCACAGGAGGAAGTTAGGTTAGGTGCTTTTGGTCATCTGACCGAGGTCTTCCGCTGGCTTACCGGTACACCCCCCCCCTTTTAAAAATTCTGGTCATAGTTATAACCATTTTTATTCACAGGAAGAGGAAGAATTAACTTAAGCAGGTTCTTAGACTATCTCAAGACGAGCTGCAAACTCTCCCTGTCTCCTTACTTTGTTTTTGTAAGATCTCAACGCTGCCTCCATTGTTCAGCCCGAGGGGGGAGGGGGATGGATGGATGGATGGATGGAGGAGGAGGAGGAGGAGGAGGAGGAAGAGGATGCAGAGGACTAGGAAGGGGGGTGGAAAGAAAAAGGAAGACACCAACTAAGGTGATGTTTGCGTACGGAAACGTAAGATAAATGAAATATTAAGGAATATACCATAATTTTTAAAGGGGTGGACCGGTAAGCCAGCGGAAGGCCTCGGTCAGATGACCAAGAGCTCCAAAGGCGGGTCATCATCTGACTAAGACCCGCGTCAGGAAACATTTGTCCTGTTTCCTGACGAACCTTACCTAACCTAACCTAATTAAATATTTTAAAGCAGTAAGTAGCGTGAGGCCAGACTGATTACTGCAGCATCTCCCTGCACCTGCCATCCTGATCTAATGTCTTCTAAAACAACCATAATCTTCCACCAATGGAAATAAGTTACTGTCTGACTTTTTGGGGGGATTATCCTAGGTAATTTACACAATGTTGTATATGATTGGTAGACAATACCGACAAGATGAAAATTAGACATATGCAATATCTGGGTATCTTTAATGTAGATGTTTGGCCATCCAGTGTTGAGATGTGTCGGATGTGAAAATTTAGATATCCGCGGATGCGAATGCGTATGAGGATGTCTTACTTATTTTGCGGATGTGGATGTAAGAAACTGTGCGGATGTTGACATCCGATACATCACTAATCCAGTGACTTTATCAATACAAATTATAGGACATAATTTGAAGACAGAAGAACTATATAATGTCTTCAAATTATGTCCTAGAATTTGTACTGATAAAGCCACTGGAGGGCGAAACGTCTACATTAAAGATACCCAGATGTTGTATATGTGTCTAATTTTCATCAATTTACACTATGTGTACCTGTACCTAAATAAGCTTAAAAGTTTTCAGGCCTACAACAGCTTAGAGAGAGAGAGAGAGAGAGAGAGAGAGAGAGAGAGAGAGAGAGAGAGAGAGAGAGAGAGAGAGAGAGAGAGAGAGAGAGAGAGAGATTACATACAAAGCATACACTGCATTTGTTACGTACCTGTGACGGGTTTCGAGAGTTTTGCTACTCCGATTGCCTGGTCCCTGGACCAGCCAGGTCAATCTGTTGCTGCTGGCGACCCACTCTCCCACATATCCATGACAGCCTGGATATCCAGGCCAGCGGGCCGTCAGCAACAGCCTGGTTGACCAGGCAAGCACCGGACAAGCCTGGCCCAGGGCCGCGGGCTACCAAAGTACCACAAGTGCAGAATCGTACCACAAGTACATTAACAATCTTACCCTAATTGCATTAATAATCTTACCCTAATTACACTAACAATCTAACCTTAATAACATTAATAATCTTGACTAATTATGCCTGTCACTCCGTGTACACTTATATCAATCCTGTCAACTTGTTGCGCAGTTGCCAACTCTTACCATGTACACAAACACACGGACCCATGTCTGCGGTATCCCACCATCCCGAGGAGGTAGATTAATAACCCAGGACAACCCTCCGAAAAGCAGTGTGGCTTATAAACCCAAGGCGAGTGAGTCGTAAAAATCCAGGCCAGTGCGTAAGCCACTGGTGAGGCAGTGTGGCTTATTTCCACTGGAGAGGCAGTGTGGCTTATTTCCACTGGTGAGGCAGTGTGCCTTATTTCCACTGGTGAGGCAGTGTAGCTTATTTCCACTGGAGAGGCAGTGGGCTTATTTCCACTGGTGAGGCAGTGTAGCTTATTTCCACTGGATAGGCAGTGTGGCTTATTTCCACTGGAGAGGCAGTGGGCTTATTTCCACTGGTGAGGCAGTGTAGCTTATTTCCACTGGAGAGGCAGTGGGCTTATTTCCACTGGTGAGGCAGTGTAGCTTATTTCCACTGGTGAGGCAGTGTGGCTTATTTCCACTGGAGAGGCAGTGTGGCTTATTATCGTAAAGGGTTCTTAAATGGAGATATCGCAGGTTGAAGGTAGACACACTTGTAGGATGGTAACTATATTGTCAGACTGAGATGAGGGATGGAGCCCAGCTGCCTTGCCTGTCCGCTGAATGGTCTGCCGCCGAGTGAGGCCGGGGCAGAGGTATGAGCCTACCCATCTGTATCCCGTGACGTCACACAAAGCCACAGGCCTACAAGGGATCTCGTATCTAAAGCACATGGCTGATACTAATATGCTATGCTATATAATACTGGGAATACAGGGATCAGCAACTATGCTGACATTATTTCCACTGGTGAGGCAGTGTGGCTTATTTCCACTGGTGAGGCAGTGTGGCTTATTTCCACTGGTGAGGTAGTGTGGCTTATTTCCACTGGTGAGGCAGTGTGGCTTATTTCCACTGGTGAGGCAGTGTGGCTTATTTCCACTGGTGAGGTAGTGTGGCTTATTTCCACTGATGAGGCAGTGTGGCTTATTTCCACTGGTGAGGCAGTGTGGCTTATTTCCACTTGTGAGGTAGTGTGGCTTATTTCCACTGGTGAGGCAGTGTGGCTTATTTCCACTGGTGAGGTAGTGTGGCTTATTTCCACTGATGAGGCAGTGTGGCTTATTTCCACTGGTGAGGCAGTGTGGCTTATTTCCACTTGTGAGGTAGTGTGGCTTATTTCCACTGGTGAGGCAGTGTGGCTTATTTCCACTGGTGAGGCAGTGTGGCTTATTTCCACTGGTGAGGTAGTGTGGCTTATTTCCACTGGTGAGGCAGTGTGGCTTATTTCCACTGGTGAGGCAGTGTGGCTTATTTCCACTGGTGAGGCAGTGTGGCTTATTTCCACTGGTGAGGCAGTGTGGCTTATTTCCACTGGTGAGGCAGTGTGGCTTATTTCCACTGGTGAGGCAGTGTGGCTTATTTCCACTGGTGAGGCAGTGTGGCTTATTTCCACTGGTGAGGCAGTGTGGCTTATTTCCACTGGTGAGGCAGTGTGGCTTATTTCCACTGGTGAGGCAGTGTGGCTTATTTCCACTGGTGAGGCAGTGTGGCTTATTTCCACTGGTGAGGCAGTGTGGCTTATTTCCACTGGTGAGGCAGTGTGGCTTATTTCCACTGGTGAGACAGTGTGGCTTATTTCCACTGGTGAGGCAGTGTGGCTTATTTCCACTGGTGAGGCAGTGTGGCTTATTTCCACTGGTGAGGCAGTGTGGCTTATTTCCACTGGTGAGGCAGTGTGGCTTATTTCCACTGGTGAGGCAGTGTGGCTTATTTCCACTGGTGAGGCAGTGTGGCTTATTTCCACTGGTGAGGCAGTGTGGCTTATTTCCACTGGTGAGGCAGTGTGGCTTATTTCCACTGGTGAGGCAGTGTGGCTTATTTCCACTGGTGAGGCAGTGTGGCTTATTTCCACTGGTGAGGCAGTGTGGCTTATTTCCACTGGTGAGGCAGTGTGCTTTTTTTCCACTGGTGAGGCAGTGTGGCTTATTTCCACTGGTGAGGCAGTGTGGCTTATTTCCACTGGTGAGGCAGTGGCTTATTTCCACTGGTGCAGTGTGGCTTATTTCCACTGGTGAGGCAGTGGCTTATTTCCACTGGTGAGGCAGTGTGGCTTATTTCCACTGGTGAGGCAGTGTGGCTTATGGTGAGGCAGTCCACTGGTGAGGCAGTGTGGCTTATTTCCACTGGTGAGGCAGTGTGGCTTATTTCCACTGGTGAGGCAGTGTGGCTTATTTCCACTGGTGAGGCAGTGTGGCTTATTTCCACTGGTGAGGCAGTGTGGCTTATTTCCACTGGTGAGGCAGTGTGGCTTATTTCCACTGGTGAGGCAGTGTGGCTTATTTCCACTGGTGAGGCAGTGTGGCTTATTTCCACTGGTGAGGCAGTGTAGCTTATTTCCACTGGGATACTTCTCCAGGGTACCAGCTACCACCAGATTATTCAATATCTTACCCGAAGATATCAGAAACACTGCTGGAATAAGTGTAGAAATCTTCAAGAGGAAACTGGACAGGTATCTTCACAGATCAACCAGGCTGTGATGGATATGTGGCACAGTGGGCCACCAGCAGCAACAGTCTGGTATATCCAAGTTAAACGTACCACTGTCGACTAACGTCTGGCTATCTATTTCTTACTTATTCAACAGGAAGAGCAAAGAAATGCTTCAGAGAACCGACAGTTTGATAAATCAAGTCACAATACAAAGAAGAATGGTGAAGATCAGTCCACCATCAGTCTTGACGGACTGATTACATCGATCCCAGGCTGAGGGACTGATTACCTCAAACTCCCGTTTTTCATCACTCTGTATTGGACTGATGAAGCCACTGTGTGGCGAAACGTTTATACACTAAAGATAGCCAAATATTGCACGCCTGTCTTAATTTATTAACAGGGGGAGGCACAGGTGTTAAGAGACGTGCACCTGCGTCTCGCCCCTCCCAGAATTGAGCCCGGGTCCTTGGGTTGTGAGCCGAGCGTGCTATCACTGAGCTACGAGGTTGAGATAAAGGACGGTAATTTTGGGGGGACACGTAAATCATAGGTAGGTATGCAATGATGGTTCACCTACCGAACGTTCCTAAGGTGCCAGCACTACTGGCTTACTCACCACCAGTGTACAGAGTTGAAGTCCAACAGGGAGCACAGAGAGAGAGAGAGAGAGAGAGAGAGAGAGAGAGAGAGAGAGAGAGAGAGAGAGAGAGAGAGAGAGAGAGAGAGAGAGAGAGAGAGAGAGAGTGAGTGAGTTTGCAAACAGTCCCAGACTCGGGTAACAGGCACTCAGAGTGGCATCAGTGCCTGGGTATCCTTCCACTCGGCTCCTATTACCCACTGACACGCCCACCAGCGCAGGGGGGCGTGTAGGGAGCCACCCTCCCTCTCCCCACCAACACCCCCTCCCTTCCTCCGCCTCCCCTCCCCTCTCCCCCGGTCCAACCATCAATGCAACGAAATCATCAAAAAAGTGGATCATAACAAGAGTAATAACACTCTAACATAACATTTCTATAAGTCAATTATCACTGCTGTTGAGGGGAGAGATATCGTGGCTAATTGAGC
This sequence comes from Cherax quadricarinatus, assembly GCF_038502225.1. NCBI lineage: Eukaryota > Metazoa > Arthropoda > Malacostraca > Decapoda > Parastacidae > Cherax > Cherax quadricarinatus. The sequence continues at coordinate 25,738,304 of NC_091347.1, read as the reverse complement.
GAATGAAGAAGAGAGGGGAGAAGGGAGAGGATAAGAAAGGATAGGAGATGAAAGAGACAGGAGGATAGTTAGTGGCCGCTTTGACGGAAGTGACTGGTCCATTGACAAGTGTCAAGAGGGCACGGGAGGTGGGTGTCAGGTGTCAAGAGGGCACGGGAGGTGAGTGTCAGGTGTCAAGAGGGCACGGGAGGTGAGTGTCAGGTGTCAAGAGGGCACGGGAGGTGAGTCTACCTGGAGGTTATTCCGGGGAGCAACGCCCCCGCGGCCCGGTCCACGACCAGGCTTCCCGGTGGATCAGGGCCTGATCAACCAGGCTGTTACTGCTGGCCGCACGTAGTCCAACGTACAAACCACAGCCCGTCTGATCCGGCACTGACTTTAGGTATCTGTTCAGCTCTCTCTTGAAGGCAGCCAGGGGTTTACTGGTAATTCCCCCTATGCTTGGTGGGAGGCTGTTGAACAGTCTTGGGCCCCTTAGTGTACCAATAGCGCCCCTACTTTTAATTGGGGGCATTTTTCATCGCCTGCCCAGTCTTTTACTTTCGTAGGGAGTGATTTCTGTGTGCAGATTCGGGAGTGTCTGGTGTCAAGAGGGCACGGGAGGTGAGTGTCAGGTGTCAAGAGAGCACAATAGCCTTCTTCAGTCAAATACAGAGGAAGGGGTAGTAATAAAATAAAGATAATGTAATCAGTCAATCAACCTCGGAGAAAAAGTATTTGAAGTGGTCAGTCCCTCTGTATTTGACTGAAGAAGCCAGGTACTGTGTAAGCGAAACGTTCCATCAACAAAGATAGTCAACTGCTGCACATGTGTCTTAAACTTCAAACGTGTAAAGCAGAAACGAGGAAGCACATTCACCCAGTCTCACTAGATATTTCTTATTCAAGGCAAGAATGTGTACTGACCTATTTGTGGTTACAAGCATCGATTCATAGCTCCCAGCCAAACCATACCACGGGCGGGGTTAGAACCCGCGATCAGAGTCTCAAAACTCCAGACCGTCGCGTTAGCCCCAGCCCCTCATCTTCACTGGTCGCTACTAGGTCCACTCTCTTCCTGCTCCATGAGTTTTATCACACCTCTTCTTAAAGCTATGTATGGATCCTGCCTCCACTACATCACTCTCCAGACTGTTCCACTTCCAGACTGAAGGAGTACTTCCTAACATCCCTGTGACTCATCTGAGTTTTCAACTTCCAGTTGTGACCCCTTGTTGCTGTGTCACATCTCTGAAACATTCTGTCCCTATCCACCCTGTCAATTCCTCTCAGTATTTTTTATGTTGCTATCATGTTCCCCCCCATCCCTCCTGTCCTCCAGTGTTGTCAGGCTGAGTTCCCAAAACCTCTCCTTGTAGGATAAGAGTCAACTCCAAGAGTCGACAGGGAATAATATTACCGCTAGCACTGCTACTATCACTATCACTACCACTACCCCCATTAGAGCAGCATCACCACCACTACCAACAGCACCACCACCACTACAGCACCATCAACACCACTACAGCACCATCACCACCACTATCCCCCAGTAGGAAAGATCTCAGACTGACAGGTTTCAGCACTTTGCATAAGCCCCATTCTGCTAGCTTTTGTTACCGCTATGCAACTATCATACAGAGTAGGGTAGCAACATACTGCCGATGCATGCAATTTACCCCAATGAAAAAAAAATCACTAACCTTAATTATCGTCCCCCACAAAGCACAACACACTTCCGCTGCCTGGCCCATGGCCGGGCTCCGAGAAGAGTGAAACTCTAGAAACTCTTCAAAGGTATGTCCTGTTTTCCTCTCAACTTTCACTGAAACACACGAAGAATTTACCCTTTTCCCTCTTAGAAACACTTATATAAATGACATCGTTGAAGTGTTATTGCTGTTCTTGCTGCTGAACAGCGGTTTAGTGCCGATGAAGGTAGCGTAGGTAGCAATGATACGGCCGTGGACTAGGTTGGCTTTAATTGGATAGGAGTGAGTACACAACGGGCAGTGTGAGGGAGTGACCGCAAGCCAGTCCGTGGAGGGGGAGCACGTGTGTCTGTCAAGTCGGTCGGCCTAGGAGTGAGAGCCGGTGGGCTCAGCCTCCCACTGACGTGGGTGAGCCTACAGAGGGCAGCACCTAAAACGCCGCGAAATATGAACTAGTCAGAGCAGACGGCTAGGCTGTGTGTTCTGACAGTACAGGCTGTCTACAGAAGCAATCGCTATTACGCCAACGTAAAGATTCACACTTTTCAAAAAGTGTATCACACTAGGTATACAGTACTGACAGGTGTTTAAATTACTGCAGAAACATGTGCGACGTAAACAAACTTTAACTAAAATGATGCACATGTGTCGAATTTATAAACCTGAAAAGAAGTGTAACAAAAAAAAAGTAAATATTAATGACACACTGCCGCCTGAGCGAACCCCAGACAAAACAAAACATGTAGACTTACACAACATACAGACAAACACAACATACTGGCTGACAAACAAACTCAACATACAGAGAAACACAACGTGTAAATGAATATGTTGACTTGGAGCAGGAAGTACTCTCAACCTCCCCGCATGTACTCATACTGACACACTAAAGTTATATTGATACAGCCAAAGACTTAATCTTCAGGACCGAAAATAGAGAACTACAGTCTAAGACTTGATAGCCTTCAGGACTGTAGATTGGGAACTACAGTCTAAGACTTGATAGCCTTCAGGACTGTAGATTGGGAACTACAGTCTAAGACTTGATAGCCTTCAGGACTGTAGATTGGGAACTACAGTCTAAGACTTGATAGCCTTCAGGACTGTAGATTGGGAACTACAGTCTAAGACTTGATAGCCTTCAGGACTGTAGATTCGGAACTACGGTCTAAGACTTAATAACATTCAGGACCGAGGATAGGGAACAACAACTAAGACTTAATAACCTTCAGGACCGAGGATAGGGAACAACAACTAAGACTTAATAACCTTCAGGACCGAGGATAGGGAACAACAACTAAGACTTAATAACCTTCAGGACCGAGGATAGGGAACAACAACTAAGACTTAATAACCTTCAGGACCGAGGATAGGGAACAACAACTAAGACTTAATAACCTTCAGGACCGAGGATAGGGAACTACAGCAGCTCTGGTTCTGCCTGATATTTTGCGTCTATTGATTTGTTTAAGCAGAGGCTGTACAAACACTCCACTTTCTTCACACACACACACAGGGTAAACACTGGAAGGAAGCCAGGGGGAGGCCCACGTGTGGTTGGGAGGAAGGAAGGAGAAGGAGGGGGGAATGGAGGAGGGAAGGAGGAAGAAAGGGTTTCTCAGGGTGGGGAAATTTAAGGAAAAGGCGAAAGGAAGGAAAGAGTCAGGGATAGAAGGATGGGAAAAGGAAGAGGGAACTCTGAAGGGAGAATCAGCTGGGTAAACAAGGACCCCTCCAGGCGTCGAAGATTTGGGAGAAGTATTACTAATCTTCAACTGCCTCCTCCTTTTCCTCTTCTTCCTTTTCCTCTCCTTCCCCCTCCTCCTCTTCCCCCTCCTCCTCTTCCTCTTGGTGTAGCAGCAACACCTCACCTGCCTTCAAGAGACAAAGACAGATGCTTTGATGTTGATAGATGGCTCTTTATCCAAGGAACCAGAGCTACCAATCCCCTCCTTGAATCAAACCTGATTACCTTGCGAGTTTAGCGCTTAGCAATGAAAATAACAAGTAGGTGGTAAGTTGTGAGACAGCAGACAACAGGATCTGAGGTTCTCACAACTTCCAGGTAAACACACACCACCTCATGTATATTTATTATTACTACTGTTATTATTATTATTATTATTATTATTATCAGTGGAAAGCGCTAGGCTGTGATGCCTACATTACAATGCGTGCTGCAAGCAGCAAGAGCCTGACTGATCAAGCCAGCAGCCCTATGACGTGGTCGAAGACCGGACTATGGGAGGTGATGGCTTAATCCACTCCCTTGAATTGACCACATGTATGATTGCAGGTAGGTTCTGTCTGATAAACCAGGCTGTTGTTGTTGTTGCTAGGTAGGCAAGATCAACGCCCCCCGCGGCCCGGTCAAAGGCCTCCCTGTGCCTGATCAACTAGGCTGAGGGTCCAACTCTGATCCGGTCTTAGGTATCTGTCCATGTGACACACACAATGACTGAGACACAGACTAACACAAATAAGTGAGCACACAGAGGATCAATTAGCACATGAACATTCTACCATATGGTCTCGGCCCTGGACCGGGCCGCGGGGGCGGTGACCCCTGAACTAAACCCAACAGGTTAGCCCGCCCACTCACACGCATTTATAAACTTTCCAAAGGTCACACACACACATACATACACGGGATATGAGACTCGACCCCAGTATTAACCACTCAGAATGCACAAGAGACTTAATTAACTGACTTGGGGGGAAAGAACTAGGGGAGACATAGTTACGACGTACAAAATATTAAGAGGAATTGACGAGAGTATAACGATCACACAGGTGGCAACTAAAGATGCAGGTGATGTTGAGAGGTAGATAAAGTGATAGAAATATGCTTAATACACAGCTTCATGGTGTCCCGTAGCTCAGTTGGTAGCGCATTCAGCTCACACACTGAGGTCCGTGGTTCAATCCCCGGTATGGGTGGAAACATTGGGGCGTGTTTCCTTAAGACACCCGCTGTCCCTGTTTGTTCACCTAGCAGCAAAGTAGGTACCTGGGTAGTAGCCGACTGGTGTGGGTCGCATCCTGAAGCACAAAATTAACCTAAGTTGCGGAAAACGCTCTGCATAACAAGGGACTTTCTATATAGTATGTCACTGATGTCAGCTATGGTCTGTATAAGTTGTTACATGTACTTGTAAAAATAATGATTATTATTATTATTATTATTATTTCAACACACGTATCCCACCGAGGCAAGGTGACCTAAAAAGAAAAACGAATTATTCTCTTTTTAAATTTAGTAATTTATACAGGAGGGGTTACTAGCCTCTTGCTCCCGGCATTTTAGTCGCCTTTTACAACACGCATGACTTACGGAGAAAAATTCTATTATTATCATTATTACTATTGCTGTAGCTTCAAGAGTATGAACGGCAGGATCAGTGATGCCAGAAACTAATAGTGCCAGCAGACTTAAGCTTATCAGACGGGGCCAGAAGCCATAAACCATAAAATCTTTGAACTTATGACCGATTTCGAGAGCTTTCCAACAGCCGCAACCTAGCCACGAGGCAGGCGTGTGTGCTGCTTTCGTAGACGACCAGGCTGTTACTGCTGGCGACACGCCAGTCACACCAGTTTCTATAAGAGCTTCACTTGTGACTGGTAATTAATTCTGTGAGGGGGAGTGAGGCAAATCTAACGTGAAGGGACTTAATGCGGTTTGACTTGGTCCCTGTTGCAGTGTGACTTGGTCCTTGTTGCAGTGACTTGATCCGTGTTGCGGCTTGGGTTGGTCCGTGCTGCGGCGTGGCTTGGTCCGTGTTGCGGCTTGGGTTGGTCCGTGCTGCGGCGTGGCTTGGTCCGTGTTGCGGCGTGGCCTGGTCCGTGTTGCGGCTTGGCTTGGTCCGTGTTACGTGCCGTCTCAGCTTCCATTCCACAATAATGGGACAAAATGAAATGGGGAGGGGTTGATGTTGGAAAGTGTGACGGAGGTGAGGTGAGGGGAAGGGAAGGGAGGGGAGTAGGGGAAAGAGGGAGATGGGTAGATGAAGCGATAAAGGGGAAGTGAAACAAAAGTGTGGGTAGGGGAAGTGAAGGGTAAGAGGGAGAGGACAAAATGAAGGGAAAGACGAGACAGGAGGGAGGGAAGAGAGAGGGAGAGAGAGGGAGGGAGAGAGAGACAGAGAGAGAGAGAGAGAGAGAGAGAGAGAGAGAGAGAGAGAGAGAGAGAGAGAGAGAGACAGAGAGAGACAGAGAGAGAGACAGAGAGAGAGACAGACAGAGACAGAGACAGAGAGACAGAGACAGAGAGACAGAGACAGAGAGAGACAGAGAGAGAGACAGAGAGAGACAGAGAGAGACAGAGACAGAGACAGAGAGAGACAGAGAGAGAGAGAGAGACTCAACTCAAGACATCCTCCCCTTGACTAATATTTTTCCTCGAGAAACGGTAGAGTTAATTTCTCAGCGCGGGAGAGAAACCCAAGCCAGAGCAGTCTTGTAGTAAATATTAAATCTAAAATCTTTTAAGTTTCTCTCTCTCTCTCTCTCCCACACACACACACACACCAGTGTGTGAAGCACATGCAATGTTGCAAAGAGACTACAGGAACTCATCTCACCACACCATTTTGTCTTGTTTACCTGCTGCTGTCCGCACCTAGCATTTACATACACTACATAAACACAGAGAATATTTCCTCGTTTAACAGACTATTATTATTATATTATACAAATCAATTTTACAGGCCAAGAGCTGTTATTCTACCTCAGCTCATCTCAAAGCCCAGCCCTATCTGAGGGTCAACTGGTGACTAACACCAAGGTACCTACTTACTGCTAGGTGAACAGGGACGGCAAGTAAAAGGAAATAGCCCAATGTGGAAGTGACATGACTAGGTGGTCATTGTTCTAGGCCGGGGGGTGGCATGGACCTGCTTCGCATGGGTCAGTAGGCCTGCTGCAATGTTCCTTCTTTCTTATGTTCTGTACCCGGGATCGAACCACGGACATTCAGTGTGTGAGCTGAATGCGCTACCCGCCGAGCTACTAAGCCCTTCAGCGGCATAGACACGGGTCTTGAAGGGCCTGAAGTTGTTAGGGATGGTGGACCAGCCTCACTATAACCATAACATCGGCTAGGTGATTACACACGTTGCTGACGGCTTCATATTTACATTAATGAACGCCTCTGAAAACCGGTCACAGGTAAAGCCTGTGACCAGCTACCACAGGGCGACTGTGAATTGCAGGAGCATAAACCTTTGTTAAGAACATAAAAGTGTTGAGTGAAGGTTGGTAACTGGCACAGCGTCCCACCTCACCTCACACCACGGGTCGTTAACCCGATATTTTTCACTGCACTGAAGGATATGTGGGCCATCGGGCCGCCAGCACCAAAAGCCTGGTTGACCAGGCAAGCCCCAGACAAACCTGGCCCAGGGCCGTGCTGCGACAGTTGGAAAATTCTCGAAACACATTAAAGTCAATTCAAAAGTTCCCTGCCTGTGGGTCTCTCTTCACTTATCATTCAAGAATCACCTGTGGTTAAGTTATGGTGAAGGTGTATCGACTGCACAAGACGAGCCTGGTCCAAGGCCGGGTTCTGGAGGTAGAAAAACTCTTAGAAACTCAAAGGTAAATGCTTAATTAAGACTGAACTCATGACATCAGGAGTGCCATGAGTACACTGGGAGATAACACAATAATTGTGAGACTTAAGACTTTCCAACACACCCCATCTTG
>NC_091347.1:25710907-25725907 GCF_038502225.1 Cherax quadricarinatus | reverse complement strand
AAGCAGCTCATCCCTCTCCATCACAAACTATAAAGCAACATCGTAATTCAAAACTCAAGGAAGAGACATAATTACGGTTCATTACCCAATGAAAAAAAAACGGGAGACTGAAGAGTCCACTGATGCAACAATCATTCAGCCTATGACAGTTCTGGTCTGAGACCTTGCCGCGGGGAAGATGATGCTCAACAAGCCAGAAATAAGTGAGGTGAAGCAAGGTAGTGGTGTAGTCGTCTCGTCTAGTCGCCGCCTGGTCAAGGACTGGGCCGCGGGGGCGTTGACCCCCGGAATACCCTCCAGGTAGGCCGGGTCACGAGCCGGACGCTTCAGCAACAGTCGTACCCAAGAAACGTTGTCAGGAAGTAAACATTGGAAGTTGATCTTACCTTCGCACACAAGCAGAGATACAACCACCTCCCCCTCCTCCTGTTGCTCTTCCTACTCCTGCTATTGCTGTAACAAATTTCTGCCTTAACACGTGTAAACTCCAGCTGTTGATATCAAGAGTACCTGCCGTAACACGCATGGAAATGCCCTCGTTGGAAAGGAAAGTCCATGACAGCGGAAAAAATTGTGAGTACATACAGAGATATGAGAGCGGGTGACATGGAGGGCGAGAGAAATGGAGAGAAAGTAGGGAGGCGAAGAGATGTGAAGAGGGAGATTACTCTTTAAACAAAACTGGCTGCACCGACTTCAAGGAACCTTCCTGGAGTCGATTTAGGGGATCAGCGCCCCCGCAGCCCGGTCCCAGACCAAGAGAGAAAAGGAAGGGAGAAGAGCGTAGACATTATATATGAAACCAACTGCTAAAAGCCAGGCAGGCCCTAAAATTAGCTACCTGGAGGTTATTCCGGGGATCAACGCCCCCGCGGCCCGGTCCACGACCAGGCCTCCCTGTGGATCAGCGCCTGATCAACCAGGCTGTTACTGTTGGCCTCACGTAGTCCAACGTAAGAACTACAGCCCGACTGATCCGGCACTGACTTAGGTATCTGTCCAACTCTCTCTTGAAGGCAGCCAGGGGTTTATTGGTAATTTCCCTTATGCTTGGTGGAGGGCTGTTGAACAGTCTTGGGCCCCGGACACTTACGGTGTTTTCTCTTAGTGTACCAATGGCGCCCCTACTTTTAATTGGGGGCATTTTCATCGCCTGCCCAGTCTTTTACTTTCGTAGGGAGTGATTTTCGTATGCAGATTCGGGACCATTCCTTCCAGGATTTTCCAAGTGTAGATTATTATATATATATATATATATATATATATATATATATATATATATATATATATATATATATATATATATATATATATATATATATATATGTCGTGCCGAATAGGCAGAACTTGCCATCTTGGCTTAAATAGCAACGCTCATCTTGCCATATAAGACAAGTGAAAATTTGTGTATGCAATAATTTCGCCAAAATCATTCAGAACCTAACGAAAAAAATATATTTCACTGTGTTTGTTTAGTATTAAATTACTGTATACAAATCTAAAATATATTTAGTTGGGTTAGGGTAAAATAAATTGCGCTTGTTATAATAAGGTTAGGTAAGTTTTCTAAGTTCCTTTTGGTGCAAAATTATAAATTTTTACATCAACATTAATGAAAAAAATATATCTTTAAACGTATAAGAGAAAATTTTAGAAAGGACTTAATTTTAAATGAGTTCTTGCTAATTGACCAGTTTTACATATTCGGCACGACATATATATATATATATATATATATATATATATATATATATATATATATATATATATATATATATATATATATATATATATATATATATCCTGCAAGAGAATACACTCAAAATGTTCTCAAGTATATTAGTTATAAATTTAGTATAATTTACAGTAGTCATTCCAGCACAGATTTATCACACGGGGGTGCGGTACCTTCGGGAAAAAAGGTGGATAACGCTCATCTCCACTCACAGGGGAAGAAGATAAAGTTTTAAGTGCAGCAGTGAAAACCTGTGGAGCTGGTGCTCCCCTGGGGTTAAGAGGCTCCTCTCTTCAAAACCTGGAAGACTAAAACTTGTTTTACAGGGAAAACAAGAGTCTGAGAGAGAGAGAGAGAGAGAGGGAGAGAGAGAGAGAGAGAGGAGGGGCAGAGATTCTTCTTTCTCTCCTATTCGCAGTCACCTAAACGGTGGGATGGACGCGCGCGTACGCACACACACACATACACACACACACACACACACACACACACACACACACACACACACACACACACACACACACACACACACACACACACACGCTCCACACACACACTACTACCACCACAATCAACAGATCAAGTGTCTATCGACAAGTACCTTTGACAAACTAATAACTACTACCACTACTACTACACACACACAGGAGCCCTCACATGAAGAAGGGAGGTGGACAGCTAACTACCTTCTGAAGGTTCCGGGAATCATCGCCCCCGCGGCACCGTCTCGGACCAGACCTCCCGGTTGATGGCTTCTTTGTGTTCTCCGCACCAAGTCCAACGTATGCATCGCAGCCCGGTTCATCAGCAACTGCCCTCAGAAACTTGTCCAACTCTCTGTATTTATTATACCCCTGCTGAACACTGATGGTATTATGCCTCCCACCCTCTTAATGAAATTTCCTCAGTCGAATTCAAGAAGATAAAGCTACTGTAATATCTACCAGGAGACCGAAGCATCAGATGTGTAGATCTGGAACCAGTCCCTCCAGTATTTTTCAGGTGGAAGTAATACCTTCCTCGAAACCAAGACAAAATTAGACCGGTAGCTGCTTTAAGGATCGCTGGATACACAGTGGCAGTCTCAGAACGAAAGGAACATGTAAAACATCTGGGTATATTAATGTCAGGGGCCTGGTTAGAAAACACAATAAGGCAAATGCGAGAGACGAGAAAAAGAACTGGATAATTATTGTCAAAACAAGATATATAATGCTAATGGTGACATTATTCAAATAACCTGTGCTCTCTCTTACTGGCTTTATCAAACCACAAATTGCATTTGTGTTTACTGTTCCATAGTGTCGGTATTATATACCTTATATCTGCAGCGTTGATGGCTCAGCTCAAGGCAGGAAAGATATCAGAGTTGGAAAAGGATAGAGGTCGTTAACTGCCCCAATAAAGCATTTTAAAGCACTGGGAACGACTCATAGTACTGGAACGTACTCTAGAATGAAAAAAAACGAGAGAAATGCCTGATAATATATACAGGGAAGACACCTGAGGGCCTATTCTCAAATCCACTCAGTACCATAACGTACTGAAGTGAGAGGTATGTCAAGTGTGAAATGGATCCAATGAAAAGCAGGGGCGCCGTGGGCACAATAAGTGAACCTTGTTTTAATAAATGTTGTCCAAGACTATTCAACCTGTTACCAGCAGGAATTATCAATACTGCTGGAACAAATGTAGTCGTTTTCAATGGAAAATTGGTTCACTACCTCCGTCAAGTGCCAGATCAAGCAGGTGTAATGGCTATAACAACTAGTAGGCAGGAAACAACAACAGCCTGGTTGAATACAGTCAACGGAAAAGCCGGGCCGGGCTGCGAGGGTAGAAAAACTCTTGAAGCCTGTCACAAGTATCACAGGTAAGTGCTTAACCAGCCACGTTTTAATGGACATAAAGACTTGCTAGCCTCAACAGATTTGCTGATCAAGCAGTGAAACAAGGACGTCTAACTTCGAGGTGAGCTGTGAGGGTAGAGCGCTGGACACCTGCTAGAGGTCAACTTCACAAGTGAAGCCTCTTACATCCACCAACTACCACAGGACACAAACAGTACACAGCTGATATAACCTTGGTATTGATGGTTAAGATAAATAACGTGAGTAGACAATAAGTTTTAACCTTGGCTTTGTCTTAACTTTAAACAACAAAAGTAAACAAGCTTTAACCTTCTTCGTCTTTATTTGAAGAGCATGAGTTAAGTTTCTCGCTGACTCAACACCTGTCAAACTTTAAAACACAAAACTTTACATATTTGGCAAGCAGGTGTTGCTCGCCTCTATACACAAGCATTAACACATTTTAAGGATATTGTGTAATGGTGTTGTACCAATGTGTTGACGAAGGGCTCTTGAGCCAAGGGTGTTACATAGAGGTTACCTGGAGGTTATTCCGGGGATCAACGCCCCCGCGGCCCTGTCCACGACCAGGCCTCCCGGTGAATCAGGGCCTGATCAACTAGGCTGTTGCTGCACGCAGCCCAACGTACGAGCCACAGCCCGGCTGATCCGGCACTGACTTTAGGTATCTGTCCAGCTCTCTCTTGAAGGCAGCCAGGGGTTTATTGGCAATTCCCCTAATGCTTGATGGGAGGCTGTTAAACAGTTTTGGGCCCCGGACACTTATGGTGTTTTCCCTTAGTGTACCAATGGCGCCCCTACTTTTTATTGGGGGCATTTTGCATCGCCTGCCCAGTCTTTTACTTTCGTAGGGAGTGATTTCTGTGTGCAGATTTGGGACCATTCCTTCCAAGATTTTCCAAGTGTAGATTATGATATATCTCTCCCTCCTGCGTTCCAACGAGTACAAGTCAAGTGCTTCCAAGCGTTCCCAGTAGTTAAGGTGCTTGACAGAACTTATACGTGCAGTAAAGGATCTCTGTACACTCTCTAGATCTGTTGTGTAATGGTGCTGTACCAACGTGTTGACGAAGGGCTCTTGAGCCAAGGGTTGGAAGCAACCGTTCACTTCCTTGGATCTAACCTGATTGCCTTCCATTCCTCAGGAGATGTATGACAACCCCCCTCCCTAGAAGCATAGCGCTTCGCCGTAACCACAACATTGCACGCTAACCAATACACTTGTGTGAATGTCAGTACTATGATGAAGATCACGCCCCTACTACCATAAATATCGACCCGAGAATCCTTTTATCTATCGATGATAAACTAGAGGTAACGCAACTGCTTGATGATTACACAGGTAATGCAGCTGTTTGATGATTACACAGGTAAAGCCCTTGCTTGATTACATAGGTAACGCACCTGCTTAATGATTATACAAGTGTCACAGATTTAAATGACAATAATGATCAACAGCGTGGTTGATCAGGGCAGCCACCGTGTGGCCTGGTCCTGGACTAGGCCTCGGGGGCAGCGATCCCCGAAATCGTGTAAACGTAACCTCTTGGTAACCCTGGCGAGGATACAACCCTTACCTTACCTTTGATATACCTTTGAAGAATTTCGAGAGTATATCTACTCTCTGAGCCCGGCCATGGCCCAGGCTCGTCTGGTGCTCGCCTGGTCAACCAGGCTGTTGCTGCTGGAGGCCCGCTGCCCCACATATCCATCACAGCCTGGGTGATCTGGCACCTGGTGAAGATACTTGTCTAGTTTCCTCTTGAAGGCTTCAACACTTGTTCCAGCCGTGTTTCTGATATCTTCTGGTAAGATGTTGAAAAGTCTGGGACCCCGGATGTTGATACAGTGTTCCCTTACTGTCCCCTTGAAACAGCTCTGTGATTTACCTGTGACCTGTTTCGAGAGTTTTCCTATTCTCGCGGCCCGACCCTGGGCCAGGCCTCCCTGATGCTTACTGGCCGGCTAGGCTATCGCCGTTGGCGGCCCGCTGGCCCACATATCCATCATAGTCTGTTTGATCAGATACTTGGAGGAAGCAAAGTACCTGTTGGGTTTCCTCTTGAAGACTTCTGCACTTGTGCTGGAAATATTTCTATCTGCTGGTTGCAGGTGTAATATCTGCACACAGAAATCACTCCCTACGAAAGTAAAAGACTGGGCAGGCGATGCAAAATGCCCCCAATAAAAAGTAGGGGCGCCATTGGTACACTAAGGGAAAACACCATAAGTGTCCGGGGCCCAAAACTGTTCAACAGCCTCCCATCAAGCATTAGGGGAATTACCAATAAACCCCTGGCTGCCTTCAAGAGAGAGCTGGACAGATACCTAAAGTCAGTGCCGGATCAGCCGGGCTGTGTCTCGTACGTTGGACTGCGTGCGGCCAGCAGTAACAGCCTAGTTGATCAGGCCCTGATCCATCGGGAGGCCTGGTCATGGACCGGGCCGCGGGGGCGTTGACCCCCGGAATAACCTCCAGGTAATAGTCTAAGTCACAGAGAGGGGTGACAGGAGGGGTGAGGATAAACAAAAGGGGCATTGAAAGATAAAGGGAGCACAGGAGGGAGGAAAAGACTGCAGAGAGGAAAGGGGAAGGTGAAAGACAGAGGACATTGATAATACTAACAATTACAAGGAGGGAGGATTGAGAGGTTAGAAGAGCTTTGACTGAGGGACTTGATTGAGGAAGGTGGAAGAGATGTAACTATGGACGACACAGGAAATCTGTCTACGTCAGTGATAAATGATTAGCCAGAGACACCCAGCACACCCTCACCCTCACATCCCGAAATCTATCAAACCCACAGACACACACACACGCAAAGAACACTCCCACGCTAACACATAAAACCCTCACAAACCCGCACACACACACAAAAAAAAAAACTCACGCCCGTACGCATATATGCTATCATCACGCATGTTCCCCCCATACACCCATAATCATAACCCACTTTTAAAGAATTAGACAAGGCTACCAGACACGCAGATTGTCACCCAACACACACTTATCTCCAACGCCATACACACCAAAGCTCACCTGCTCCACACAAACATGTTCCACCAGGACATTCTGTTTTCCTACTACATATGGTTATAATAATACTATGTACCTAGGGCATTCTATTTTCCTACTAATAAATATAATAATGCTATAAAATACCGATAAGCAAAAGTGAGGCACATGTGCAACAGTTCGGCGTCTTAAATTCCAAAACGTTACGCCTACATAGTAGGCTTCTTCAGTCAAATACAGAGATGAGGCGATCAGTCCATCAACCTAGTAGTAGTAATTTTGAGGTGGTCAGTCCTTTAGCCGGAGGCTGAGAGACTGACCACCTAAAAATTACTTCTTTAAAGGTTGATAAACTGATCATATTTTTTACCTTTCCACTGCTCCCTACTTGGCAACGAAGGACCATATCAATAGCGAATCAAAAGTAAAAAAAAATGGTTGGAAAGAATTAGGCTTAGTGTAGCGCATTCATTTTCCTACCCCCACTACATTTCTGAAGGACGCTTATCCTCCTATCTACCCATCCAATAAAGGAAGAATATCACCAACCAGATAAGAGAACAATATTACACATTTAGTTAAGATACTACTCATCCAATAGGGCATCAGATATCACCCACCCGATAAGTGTATGATATCTCCTCTCCAACAAGGATAACATTCCTTTTAGAACAGGAGAGGGTTGATTATTATAATAATGGGGAGCTCTAAACCCGTAGGAGGAGAAGGTTGAGAAAAACAAATTCCCTAAACCATCTGGCACAAGGCCGGGCTCCGGAAGAAATACTCTAGAAATTCATAAGTAAGTTTATTCAGGTATACACAAATAGTTACATAGATTATCATACATAGCAGCATATGTGTAGAGAACCTGGGATAACCCAAAAAGTGACTTAAGGTACATCAAAGGTATAAAGCTATATCCATTACACAAGACGTAATTAATACAGTAGCTCAGGTCCTGCTGACACGGAAGTTTGTTATTATTTATTGGTTATATTCCGTAATACTAAACACGCCACATTACCCTCATACACACACACGCACGCACGCACGCACACACACACACACACACACATTACACTCTTATGCTGCACGTAATAATGCCGATAAGTGATAAGAAAACATTAACAGAGTTACAATCATAGGGAGTCGTTATCAAGTACACAGAAAACATGGGAACAATGCTCTCTATGTACCTGATAAACACCCCCACCTCCACAACAATGCCTCAGAGAGAATAAAAAAGGTATACCGAATTTAGCGCCTTCTTACCGCAGTACGCTACACATCACTATTAAAGTATAACATTTTAAATGAAACCCCTGACACGGAGATTCGCACTACCGACAATACTGAAAAATAAAAAAAAGCTCTTGAAATTTCTGACGGATCGTTGCGGTTGTACTAGTTACAGTTCCGCATTTAACGAATAATTTTTTTAAGAATTTTTAAACGGCAACAGAAATCGTTGTTTAAAAAAGTTTAAAATTCTCACAATTTTTCTTAACGCAAGGTAAAGCAAGTCACTGTGAATTATTTCCAGTGGCGTTACTACCGTTATGCAACATAGGAAAACCAACTGACCCCTTTGGTACCTATTTGACTGCCAGGTGAGCATGAGAAGCATTTGTAAGACATGCCCCGACGCCTTGTCCAGCCCAGGAATTCACCCAAGGTTCTCCCAGTCGTGAGTCGAACATTCGACTATTAAGCAACATGTCCCTCACTGGCCATTCAGCTCACAATCGAAAAAATCCCGGACTTAATCGCAGGTGTGGCGAGACACACGACCAAATCGTCTACCGCCCGACTACTCATGATCATCCAGCAGCAAATAAATACCTAGGAGTTAGTGGGGTGTTTTGGGTGGCATGCTGGGGGAAGGACATGACCCCAGCGAAGTCACGACATAAAGTCCTGTTACACGTAGATTGGAAGTCTTACCAAGCTTCACATGTCTCCAGTGGTTTTTGTTCTCGTTCCAGCAGTTGAGTTTCTCTCCCAGGCATGTACCTGGGCTCTGGTCCGTGACTGCACAACCTTACAGATGCCTTTCAAAAAAAATCCCTTTTGCTAATCTCCAAAAAACTCAATAAGTGAAAAAATCATGCTTCGTTATAGGAATGCGGAGTCATTTGGCATTTAAGAACTCGTAAAAGAAACAGGTTTATACCATAAAATAGAAAGACTTTTAATATAATCAAGGCACTCCTGACCACAAGTTATGTACGAGGTCGCTGTTGATCCTGTGATGCAATAAGCGACGCTCCAACCATAATGTGTCACCTTCTGTCCTACCGATTATCCTTTCCTGGAAGTAATCCATGAAACAAGTTTTAACCAACGGCTCAAGAGATTAAAAAAAAAAAAAGCATTGGTCTTTTTTTTTCCACTTTCAAAGCCTCATTACTGTACCCGCTAAATTTCCAAATAAAAGTTTTTCTTGAAGACTGGCACCACCACACGTCTTAGCGCCAGTCACATGCCAGCTGCAGCAGGTGTTTAAGTGAGTTTTTCCACGCAATATCACGTGTTTTACAAGTCTTATATTCACCAGGATATGGAGAGAGAGAGGCACACGCACTCCTCACACTACAGACGTCCGAGATATACTGGAGGGTGGAGCGTGGTTGAGCCTCAGCCAGACTCCACCATCCATGTGCGCCATTGTTGTTGTCATCCATTTTTATGACGGTGCTTGCTGCTGCAACTGCCAACACCCGCGTGTGTGAGGCACGCATGTATACTTCTGAAATACCTCCGGTACACCTGTCATATACGCATTTAACTATGTAACTCTCCATTTAAAATTCAGATACACAACTGTCATTAGAAGCAGATGTGTGTGTGAGGAACATACGTGACGCACATGTTTGATTCCCGTGTAAGACTCGACTCTGGTTGTTTTAGAAGTAGTACACTGTATGAACGAGCATAAATATTTATCAGCTTTTAGATAGTGGTTGCTATGTTCACTTTTAAAGATGTCTTGACAAAGATGACGAATGTAAATTGATTTTTTGCAATAATTCCGCGTAAATATTATTATTACATTTAAGGCTAAATCTGTGTGTCAGCGTATAAAGTAGTTGAGGCTCGATCCTCGTCAAGTAATCGCGAGACGTTGTCAATCTTCGGCAGTATGAGGCGAGACAAAAAAGAAGAGCCTGACGACTCTTGAACAAAGTAGACATGATAACAACATACATAGAGGAATTGTAAGATCTGAAATGCGACGGTGAAGGGCAACAGATCCGCTAGAAGCTAAATTCACGGCCATTATGAAGTACTTTTTAACTTAGTCGGAGAAGAGACGAGCACTGTTATCGCGCATTTCTGATCTTATCTCCTCATTCTCATACCTCCGAGATGCCATATCAGAGATGTAAATACACTTCGCCTACTTACCTCAGCCTTCCTGCTGTTGCCATCTTTAGCGCTGTAACAGCCGCATAAAAATGCATGCAGGAACAAAACTCCCCTCACCCAAAATAAACACGACGACATGTAAACAAGGACCAACAAAAAGGTAATTACTGCTCACCCGTATGTTCAGATGTGACTAACTTCTTGCCAGGCAAGACTCCACACGCCCTGCTGCCTCTCACTCACCTGCAGAACAAAAGTATGGTACTTAATTAGTCTCAAATGGCTTTGATATACAAGCCGGAAGTCCGGTAGTCAAGCTGTGCATAACACCGTGACACAGTGCTCACAGTTATGTTAAAGGTGTCTCTTGTAACACTTAAATCTATCAGGTTATTAATAATACACAATACCTGCAAGTTGATGACTAAGACATGTGTCTTAATAAACTTTTTAAGTCAGTGGATAAGTAAAGTGTTTATAAACACCTGTCAATGCTCAATAATAACGCACATGGAGACAGAAACTCGGAAGAGTAATTCGTCTGAATATTTCGATCCCCTTCTGGGATCCTCTTCAGCGGATACATAAGAGAAATGAGAACAAGAATATATAGGGATATATTAGGTCAATATTAAAACAATTTTTTTTGAAGTAAATGAGGAATTTCAAGCCCTGGGTGTACCAACATATTCTAGGAAACCAAAGAGACGTTTCGCTCCTGTCAAAGAGTTTATAATCCAGGATAACCTTAGAATGTTTTAATAAATGCGTTAAAAAGTAAACAAAAATTAATAGAAGGCGTTAATAAGTAAAAAAAATATACCCATGATGGGTTTCGAGAGTTTTCCTGCGCCCTCTTGAAGAAAAAGAGAGACTCGGCGACTCAGACGAGAGCAAAGAAAAAACAAGTCTGATCACACGAACCAGCTACTGACGAACGGATCTTCCGGGAGGATGACTGGAGGGAGGGGAAGGGGTTGCCCTTGATGCCGACAGTGAAGGGCTCTTGATCCGCGGAAGTGGAGAGGCCTCTTTTTCCCCTCCCTCTTTCCCCCTTCCTTGGAGTAAACGTGATTTTGCCATCCATTTCCCATCTCACTCCTCCCCCCCGCCCGCCTCCTTCCCCTGACGCTGCGAGACCCATATGGGTAAAGCGCTTCCCCGTCAATGCACTAACGACAAAGATTCTCGACACACCATCTATCTAGACTAGACAGAACCATCCATCTCGACAAATTATCCATCTCGACAAACCATCCATCTCGACAAATCATCCATCTCGACAAACCATCCATCTCGACAAACCATCCATCTCGACAAACGATCCATCTCGACAAATCATCCATCTAGACAAACCATCCATCTCGACAAACCATCCATCTAGACAAACCATCCATTTCGACAAACCGTCCATCTAGATAAATCATCTCTAATCAACCATCCAACCAGCTGCCCCATCATTCAAACAACCAGCCAGTGTGCAAAGCAAGCCATCAACCCGAACATTCAACTAATCAACCACCACATCACAACGCAACCAATCAACCGATCATCCAGATGGATGACCATCAATCCACCGACCAATCAATCATCCGTCCGGCGGATCATCCAAGAGACCATCTGACAGGCGAATTGAAATGGGAAAGGGAGGGGGAGGGGAAGAGGTAAAGAGAGGAGGGGGAAAAGAGAGGGTAGGGGATTCATCCGACCTTGTCGCATTCGACATCAAAGAGAAAGGCCACAATGAAGCCCTTTAGTGATCCACTTTATATGGTAATGCTGGACATGAAACCTTATTTTAGCATTTATCCCTCTCTCTCTCTCTCTCTCTCTCTCTCTCTCTCTCTAGTCTTTACCCCCATCTCTCCCTCTGCCACCAGATGCTCACTCTCACCGCCCTCTCTCGCGTGCCGCCACTGCAGTTTATTTGCTTAGGGGAGAAAGACTTCGCTCTCGCCTCTCCAACAGCAGGATATTGCTTGGTACTTTCTCATCTATAACACCTTGATCAAAACAGCGAACTGCCTACAGCGGGGAAGATAAGACACGCTGCTGCATAACTCACTAGGGCTACGTTTCGCTCTGTGTAGAGCTTTACACTAGCGAAATGTCTTGTCTCCAAGGTCTATCGACTGCCCGAGGGTCATTAAGGCAGCATTCAACATAAGAGTCTCGGTTACTAACCTCAAAACATACTTTTATCATTAAAATGGATATTAAAATTTCGCTGTATATACACAGAGAAATACACACCTTTTTTGGATTTATACACTAACAGATACACAATTCTCCGGGCTTATACACTGAGAGATACACAATTCTACGAGTTTATACACTGAGAGATACACAATTTTATGGGTTTATACACAGAGATACTACACATCTCAGGTTTATACACAGGAGAGTTTAACATACAGAAGAGATTTTACACACAGGAGAGTTTTAAACGCAGTAGTTGTAAGTTAGTTTAGCGTGTTACAAAATAGTTACAAGGCAGTTTATTGTGCCACAGGGTAGTTCAGAATATCATAGAGTAGTTTTAAGGTACATTAGTGTCACAGGGTGAGTTTAAGGATGTGAACAAGGGGTGGACAGTGCCAGTTGCCGGTGGTATTTAAATGCCAGGGCACTAAAATATTGAGTGGGTAGTTGGTGCCAGTGCCCGGGGAGAGGGGTGGTTAGGTAGGGGGTGATTAGGGGGAGGGGAGAATGAAGATGTGGGGTAGGGGAAGAGAGGGGAGGAGGGAAGAGAACGAGGAAATGAAGGAGGAAGAAGGGAGTTACCTGTGGCACACCTGTGACACACCTGTAACACACCTCTAATACATCTATAATACACCTGTAATATATGTGACACACCTTTGACACATATAACACACCTGTGAGACTTGTAAAATACTTGTGACACCCTTAACACACCTGTGATATCTGTAACATTCGTGACACCTGAAAACGCTTGCGACATTTGTAAAACACCTATAACATTTAAGCGACACATCTCTGACATCTGTAACACACCTGTAACACTTCTATGTGTTACGTTAACAATCCTTCACGTGGATACGTTAACAAAGTCTCTCTGGACTAACTCAACATTTGTATATATAACTGAAACTCTAACAATTCTTTTAGGCACGTTATTGTTTTATTGTGAAATTCTTTCTAGTTTCTGGCTGATAAGTTGTTAGCTCCAGAAATTTGATTTTTTTTATTATTGTTTAAATGAGTTTGCCAAAAACTGCTGCAGATTTGTTAATGAAGATATGAAGACGAAGTTGATATCCTTGGAGTGAAATATGACTCCAAACTGACCATGAAGAACCACGTTGTAAATCTTGCAAATCTTGCGGCCTTACCGTTATGTACAAGGCCAATATTCTCACTTGGCTCCACTCCGAGGACAGCGAGAAGTGAACTTCTACACAACAAGACGGACAGCAAGCAGCACCTTCCTCTGACTGTACGCTTCTCCAGGACATCGCTGCATCTGAGATCATTTATTCCGAGAATGATTCGAGTCTGGAACATGTTCGTACAGGATAATATCAACGATATTATCCTGTACGAAAAACAACAGCAGTGAGAGAAGAGAAGCAGAAGGGAGAGGAGAGAAGGGAGATGAAACAAGGATGACAGTAGAGAAACAAGAAAGACGATAAAAATACTAATGAGGACTCAAGAGTACATGGAAAGTGACATTCATTCTCTCTCTCTCTCTCTCCTAAATAAATAAAATATCAAAAATTCATTTTGAACTGAGCGGTGCTAGTCCGGAAACAAGGGAGAGTGGGTTGTCTACTCCCTACAGGCATGTTGTATACATTTATTGCATTGCTGCTACATATACGGTATATATATATATATATATATATATATATATATATATATATATATATATATATATATATATATATATATATATATATATATACTGTGATAATGAAAATAAGAAATAATGGGAAGATCATAGGATAAAATGCAGGAATGGAAGGATAATAAGAAGGGAACAATGTAAGGAGGAAAGGAGTGAGGAAGAGAACAGGAAGAGTAAAAACAACAAAGCGGAACGAGAAACAAAATTGACTGGTGTTACATATCACGTTACTAAGGAACGACACTGAATACGACGAACGTAAGATGCAACGAGCGTTGCTAGGGACGCCAACATGGTTGCTACGGGCTGGGAGGAAGGAGGGAAGGGGGAGGGGATAAGGGGGGGGTGTTAGGTTAATTTTCGTCAGGGTTACAAGCACACGGTAATCATAAATGCTGGGGATTCCACAAATAGCCCTGGAGGCTCTGAGGGCATGCAGTGCTACGCGACGCTACAACCTCGCAGCGAAATTGAATTTCTGACTGAGACAGATCTCACAGCGATGGTTCCAGGCAGGATAAATTTAAACACGAAAAATGCACAAGACTGTGACTGGAACATTACACAAATAACCCGCACGTAGGAGAGAGAAAAGCTTATGACGACGTTTCGGTCCGACTTGAGCTGTGGGGAAATTTTCTCCAACCTTATGGGGAATCGACGCCCCCTGGGGGGGCAGCGACTCCCCTTCGGGGAAGCTAAGGCCTCCTCTCTACTTTCTGACACTGCGGAGCAGGAATGAGAATGAAAGGGGTCAAGACCTTTCTGAGAGGCCAACGCTCCTGGCCTCCTGGTGGATCAAGGCCTGACAAACCAAGCTGTTACTGCTAGCTGCACGCAGTCCAACGCTTGAACCACAGCCCGGCTGGTCAGGAACTGATCTGAGGGACTCCTCTAGTTCCCTCATGAAGATCGCCAGAAGTTTGTTGGTAATTTCCCTTATAACGAAGAGAGTGTGTTGAAAAGTCGGGGACCTCTCACACTCATCGAGTTCTGTTTTGTCTCAGTGTACTTGTCGCGACCCTGTTTTTTAGTGGAGGTATCCTGCACTGTCTGCCAAGTCTCTTAGTATCACACGGGGTGATTTCGGTTGGCAGGTTTGATAACAGGTTACTAGATATACCTGTCAACC
>NC_091347.1:25705907-25708407 GCF_038502225.1 Cherax quadricarinatus | reverse complement strand
CAAACAAGGATACTTCTGAGTCTATCCCTTCCGTTATGTCGTTCACATATACCAAGAACAGCACAGGTCCTAGGACTGACCCCTGTGGAACCCCGCTTGTCACAGGCACCCACTCTGACACCTCGTCGCGTACCATGACTCGTTGTTGCCTCCTTGTCAGGTATTCTCTGATCCATTGCAGTGCCTTTCCTGTTATGTGTGCCTGATCCTCTAGCTTTTGCAGTAACCTCTTGTGAGGAACTGTGTCGAAGGCCTTCTTGCAGTCCAAAAATATGCAGTCGATCCACCCTTCTCTCTCTTGTCTTACTTCTGTCACCTTGTCATAAAACTCTAGTAGGTTTGTGACACAGGATTTTCCTTCCCTGAAACCGTGCTGGTTGTCAATTATACACTTGTTTCTCTCCAGGTGCTCCACCACTCTCCTCCTGATGATGTTCTCCATGACCTGTCATACTATACACGTTAGTGATACAGGTCTGTAGTTTAGTGCCTCATATCTGTCTCCCTTTTTAAAAATTGGGACTACATTTGCCATTTTCCATACCTCAGGGAGTTGCCCAGTTTCAAATGATGTGTTGAAGATCTTTGTTAATGGCTCACACAATATCTCTGCTCCCTCTTTAAGGACCCATGGAGAGATGTTGTCTGGTCCCACCGCCTTTGAGGTGTCAAGTTCGCATAGCAGCTTCTTCACCTCCTCCTTGGTTATATGTACCTCATCCAGCACTTGCTGGTGTGCCCCCCTGTTCTGATTTCTTGGAGTCCTACTGGTTTCCACTGTAAATACCTCTTTAAATCTTGTGTTGAGCTCCTGACATACCTCTTGGTCGTTTCTTGTGAATTCCCCATCACCCTTCCTCAGTCTGATTACCTGGTCCTTGACTGTTGTTTTCCTCCTGATGTGGCTGTACAACAGCTTCGGGTCAGTCTTTACTTTTGATGCTATGTCATTTTCATATTGTCTCTGAGCCTCCCTTCTTATCTGTGCATATTCGTTTCTGGCTCTTCGGCTGATTTCTTTATTTTCCTGAGTTCTCTGTCTTCTGTACCTTTTCCATTCTCTAGTACACCTAGTTTTTGTCTCCCTACACCTTTGGGTGAACCAAGGACTCGTTCTGTTCTTCCCATTATTTCTGTTTCCCTTGGGAACAAACCTCTCCTCTGCCTCCTTGCATTTTGTTGCCACATAGTCCATCATTTCTTGTACTGGTTTTCCTGTCAGTTCCCTCTCCCAATGAATGTCTTGAAGGAAGTTCCTCATGCCTGAGTAGTTCCTCCCTTTTGTAGTTTGGTTTTTCCCAGCCTATTCCTGCTACTCTCTCCACTTGGAGCTCAACTATGTAGTCGAAGCACAGAACCACATGATCACTAGCTCCCAGGGGTCTTTCATACATGATACCCTCGATGTAGGAACTACTCAAGGTGAATACAAGGTCCAGCCTTGCTGGTTCATCCTCTCCTCTCTCTATGGTAGTGTCTCTAACATGTTGATGCATGAGGTTTTCCAGTACCACATCCATCATCTTGGCTCTCCATGTTTCGGGACCCCCATGGGGCTCCAGGTTTTCCCAGTCAATCTCCTTGTGATTGAAATCACCTATAACTAGTAACTTTGCTCCCCCCATGTGTGCTCTCCTGGCCACCCCGGCTAGTGTGTCGATCATTGCTCTGTTGCTCTCATCGTATTCTTCTCTTGGCCTCCTGCAGTTCTGTGGTGGGTTGTACATTACTGCAATTATCACCTTATGTCCCTCAGACTGGATTGTTCCTACTAAGTAGTCCCTTTCGCCCGTGCCATCCATTCCTTCCATTTTCTCAAAACCCCACTGGTTTTTAATGAGCAGTGCAACTCGTCCTCCCCCTCTCCTCCCTCTGTCTTTCCTGAGGATTTGATATCCGGATGAAAAGATTGAATCTGTTATTATTCTGGTGAGTTTTGTTTCTGTGAGTGCTATTATGTCTGGGGATGCCTCCTTGATTCTTTCATGCCACTCCTCATACTTGTTTGTTATTCCATCTGCATTTGTATACCACACCTTCAACTTCTTTTCTAAGACTGTGGTCTGGGAAGTGTGTGTGTGTGTGTGTGTGTGTGTGTGTGTGTGTGTGTGTGTGTGTGTACTCACCTAGTTGAGGTTGCGGGGGTCGAGTCCGAGCTCCTGGCCCCGCCTCTTCACTGATCGCTACTAGGTCACTCTCCCTGAGCCGTGAGCTTTATCATACCTCTGCTTAAAGCTATGTATGGATCCTGCCTCCACTACATCGCTTCCCAAACTATTCCACTTACTGACTACTCTGTGGCTGAAGAAATACTTCCTAACATCCCTGTGATTCATCTGTGTCTTCAGCTTCCAACTGTGTCCCCTTGTTACTGTGTCCAATCTCTGGAACATCCTGTCTTTGTCCACCTTGTCAATTCCTCTCAGTATTTTGTATGTCGTTATCATGTCCCCCCTATCTCTCCTGTCCTCCAGTGTCGTCAGGTTGATTTCCCTTAACC
>NC_091347.1:25690907-25703407 GCF_038502225.1 Cherax quadricarinatus | reverse complement strand
CAACATTTCAAATTTAGTTCTTTAATAATAATAATAATAATAATAATAATAATAATAATAATAAAAGGCACAATACCGTGACTGGAACGATACACAAATAACCCGCACATAAAAGAGAGAAGCTTACGACGACGTTTCGGTCCGACTTGGACCATTTACAAAGTCACACTAACCAGAAGTGGAGCAGAAGTGGTTAGTGTGACTTTGTAAATGGTCCAAGTCGGACCGAAACGTCGTCGTAAGCTTCTCTCTTTTATGTGCGGGTTATCTGAATAATAATAATAATAATAATAATAATAATAATAATAATAATAATAATAATAATGTGAGAGTGACAATAGACAGGTCCCCGGGAGGCAATATGAGGAGAAATAGCAAAAAAAGTACAATAGATCAGCAGCAAGGGTACCAAAGATCAGCAGCAAGGGTAGCATAGATCAGCAGCAAGGGTACCACAGATCAGCAGCAAGAGTACCATAGATCAGCAGCAAGGGTACCATAGATCAGCAGCAAGGGTACCATAGATCAGCAGCAAGGGTACCATAGATCAGCAGCAAGGGTACCATAGATCAGCAGCAAGGGTACCATAGATCAGCAGCAAGAGTACCACAGATCAGCAGCAAGGGTACCACAGATCAGCAGCAAGAGTACCATAGATCAGCAGCAAGAGTACCACAGATCAGCAGCAAGGGTACCACAGATCAGCAGCAAGGGTACCATAGATCAGCAGCAAGGGTACCACAGATCAGCAGCAAGGGTACCATAGATCAGCAGCAAGAGTACCATAGATCAGCAGCAAGGGTACCATAGATCAGCAGCAAGGGTACCATAGATCAGCAGCAAGGGTACCATAGATCAGCAGCAAGGGTACCATAGATCAGCAGCAAGGGTACCATAGATCAGCAGCAAGAGGATCAGCAGCAAGGGTACCATAGATCAGCAGCAAGAGTACCATAGATCAGCAGCAAGGGTACCATAGATCAGCAGCAAGGGTACCATAGATCAGCAGCAAGAGTACCTCAGATCAGCAGCAAGGGTACCATAGATCAGCAGCAAGGGTACCATAGATCAGCAGCAAGAGTACCATAGATCAGCAGCAAGGGTACCATAGATCGGCAGGAAGGGTACCATAGATCAGCAGCAAGGGTACCATAGATCAGCAGCAAGAGTACCACAGATCAGCAGCAAGGGTACCATAGATCAGCAGCAAGGGTACAATAGATCAGCAGCAAGAGTACCATAGATCAGCAGCAAGAGTACCATAGATCAGCAGCAAGTGTACCATAGATCAGCAGCAAGGGTACCATAGATCAGCATCAAGAGTACCACAGATCAGCAGCAAGGGTACCATAGATCAGCAAGGGTACCATAGATCAGCAGCAAGGGTACCATAAATCAGCAGCAAGAGTACCATAGATCAGCAGCAAGGGTACCATAGATCAGCAGCAAGGGTACCATAGATCAGCAGCAAGAGTACCACAGATCAGCAGCAAGGGTACCATAGATAAGCAGCAAAGGTACCATAGATCAGCAGCAAGGGTACCATAGATCAGCAGCAAGAGTACCACAGATCAGCAGCAAGGGTACCATAGATCAGCAGCAAGGGTACCATAGATCAGCAGCAACGGTACCATAGATCAGCAGCAAGGGTACCACAGATCAGCAGCAAGGGTACCATAGATCAGCAGCAAGGGTACCATAGATCAGCAGCAAGGGTACCATAGATCAGCAGCAAGGGTACCACAGATCAGCAACAAAAGTACCATAGATCAGCAGCAAGGGTACCATAGATCAGCAGCAAGGGTACCATAGATCAGCAGCAAGGGTACCATAGATCAGCAGCAAGGGTACCATAGATCAGCAGCAAGAGTACCATAGATCAGCAGCAAAGGTACCACAGATCAGCAACAAAAGTACCATAGATCAGCAGCAAGGGTACCATAGATCAGCAGCAAGAGTACCATAGATCAGCAGCAAGGGTACCATAGATCAGCAGCAAGGGTACCATAGATCAGCAGCAAGAGTACCATAGATCAGCAGCAAGGGTACCACAGATCAGCAGCAAGGGCACCATAGATCAGCAACAAGGGTACCATAGATCAGCAGCAAGGGTACCAAAGAACAGCAGCAAGGGTACCATAGATCAGCAGCAAGAGTACCATAGATCAGCAGCAAGGGTACCACAGATCAGCAGCAAGGGTACCATAGATCAGCAGCAAGGGTACCATAGATCAGCAGCAAGGGTACCATAGATCAGCAGCAAGGGTACCATAGATCAGCAGCAAGGGTACCATAGATCAGCAGCAAGGGTACCACAGATCAGCAGCAAGGGTACCATACATCAGCAGCAAGGGTACCATAGATCAGCAGCAAGGGTACCATAGATCAGCAGCAAGGGTACCATAGATCAGCAGCAAGGGTACCAAAGATCAGCAGCAAGGGTACCATAGATCAGCAGCAAGAGTACCATAGATCAGCAGCAAGGGTACCATAGATCAGCAGCAAGAGTACCATAGATCAGCAGCAAGGGTACCATAGATCAGCATCAAGGGTACCATAGATCAGCAGCAAGAGTACCATAGATCAGCAGCAAGGGTACCACAGATCAGCAGCAAGGGCACCATAGATCAGCAACAAGGGTACCATAGATCAGCAGCAAGGGTACCAAAGAACAGCAGCAAGGGTACCATAGATCAGCAGCAAGAGTACCATAGATCAGCAGCAAGGGTACCACAGATCAGCAGCAAGGGTACCATAGATCAGCAGCAAGGGTACCATAGATCAGCAGCAAGGGTACCAAAGAACAGCAGCAAGAGTACCAAAGATCAGCAGCAAGGGTACCATAGATCAGCAGCAAGGGTACCATAGATCAGCAGCAAGGGTACCATAGATCAGCAGCAAGGGTACCACAGATCAGCAGCAAGGGTACCATAGATCAGCAGCAAGGGTACCATAGATAGATCAGCAGCAAGGGTACCATAGATCAGCATAGCAAGCAAGGGTACCATAGATCAGCAGCAAGGGTACCATAGATCAGCAGCAAGGGTACCATAGATCAGCAGCAAGGGTACCATAGATCAGCAGCAAGGGTACCATAGATCAGCAGCAAGGGTACCATATATCAGCAGCAAGGGTACCATATATCAGCAGCAAGGGTACCATAGATCAGCAGCAAGGGTACCATAGATCAGCAGCAAGGGTACCATAGATCAGCAGCAAGGGTACCATAGATCAGCAGCAAGGGTACCATAGATCAGCAGATCAAGGGTACCATAGATCAGCAGCAAGGGTACCATAGATCAGCAGCAAGGGTACCATAGATCAGCAGCAAGGGTACCATAGATCAGCAGCAGCAAGGGTACCATAGATCAGCAGCAAGGGTACCATAGATCAGCAGCAAGAGTACCATAGATCAGCAGCAAGGGTACCATAGATCAGCAGCAAGGGTACCATAGATCAGCAGCAAGAGTACCATAGATCAGCAGCAAGGGTACCATAGATCAGCAGCAAGGGTACCATAGATCAGCAGCAAGGGTACCATAGATCAGCAGCAAGGGTACCATAGATCAGCAGCAAGGGTACCATCAGCAGCAAGGGTACCATAGATCAGCAGCAAGTACCATAGATCAGCAGCAAGGGTACCATAGATCAGCAGCAAGGGTACCAGATCAGCAGCAAGGGTACCTTAGATCAGCAGCAAGGGTACCATAGATCAGCAGCAAGGGTACCATAGATCAGCAGCAAGGGTACCATAGATCAGCAGCAAGGGCACCATAGATCAGCAGCAAGGGTACCATAGATCAGCAGCAAGGGTACCATAGATCAGCAGCAAGGGTACCATAGATCAAGGGCATAGATCAAGGGTACCATAGATCAGCAGCAAGGGTACCATAGATCAGCAGCAAGGGTACCATATATCAGCAGCAAGGGTACCATAGATCAGCAGCAAGGGTACCATAGATCAGCAGCAAGGGTACCATAGATCAGCAGCAAGGGTACCATAGATCAGCAGCAAGGGTACCATAGATCAGCAGCAAGGGTACCATAGATCAGCAGCAAGGGTACCATAGATCAGCAGCAAGGGTACCATAGATCAGCAGCAAGGGTACCATAGATCAGCAGCAAGGGTACCACCATAGATCAGCAGCAAGGGTACCATAGATCAGCAGCAAGGGTACCATAGATCAGCAGCAAGGGTACCATAGATCAGCAGCAAGGGTATCATAGATCAGCAGCAAGGGTACCATAGATCAGCAGCAAGGGTACCATAGATCAGCAGCAAGGGTACCATAGATCAGCAGCAAGAGTACCATAGATCAGCAGCAAGGGTACCATACATCAGCAGCAAGGGTACCATAGTACCAGGGTAGATCAGCAGCAAGGGTACCATAGATCAGCAGCAAGGGTACCTTAGATCAGCAGCTCGGGTACCATAGATCAGCAGCAAGGGTACCATAGATCAGCAGCAAGGGTACCATAGATCAGCAGCAAGGGTACCATAGATCAGCAGCAAGGGTACCATAGATCAGCAGGGTACCATAGATCAGCAGCAAGGGTACCATAGATCAGCAGCAAGGGTACCATAGATCAGCAGCAAGGGTACCATAGATCAGCAGCAAGGGTACCATAGATCAGCAGCAAGGGTACCATAGATCAGCAGCAAGGGTACCATAGATCAGCAGCAAGGGTACCATAGATCAGCAGCAAGGGTACCATAGATCAGCAGCAAGGGTACCATAGATCAGCAGCAAGGGTACCATAGATCAGCAGCAAGGGTACCATAGATCAGCAGCAAGAGTACCATAGATCAGCAGCAAGGGTACCATAGATCAGCAGCAAGGGTACCATAGATCAGCAGCAAGGGTACCATAGATCAGCAGCAAGGGTACCATAGATCAGCAGCAAGGGTACCATAGATCAGCAGCAAGGGTACCATAGATCAGCAGCAAGGTTACCATAGATCAGCAGCAAGGGTACCATAGATCAGCAGCAAGGGTACCATAGATCAGCAGCAAGGGTACCATAGATCAGCAGCAAGGGTACCATAGATCAGCAGCAAGGGTACCATAGATCAGCAGCAAGGGTACCATAGATCAGCAGCAAGCGTACCATAGATCAGCAGCAAGGGTACCATAGATCAGCAGCAAGGGTACCATAGATCAGCAGCAAGGGTACCATAGATCAGCAGCAAGGGTACCATAGATCAGCAGCAAGGGTACCATAGATCAGCAGCAAGGGTACCATAGATCAGCAGCAAGGGTACCATAGATCAGCAGCAAGGGTACCATAGATCAGCAGCAAGGGTACCATAGATCAGCAGCAAGGGTACCATAGATCAGCAGCAAGGGTACCATAGATCAGCAGCAAGGGTACCATAGATCAGCAGCAAGGGTACCATAGATCAGCAGCAAGGGTACCATAGATCAGCAGCAAGGGTACCATAGATCAGCAGCAAGGGTACCATAGATCAGCAGCAAGGGTACCATAGATCAGCAGCAAGGGTACCATAGATCAGCAGCAAGAGTACCATAGATCAGCAGCAAGGGTACCATAGATCAGCAGCAAGGGTACCATAGATCAGCAGCAAGGGTACCATAGATCAGCAGCAAGGGTACCATAGATCAGCAGCAAGGGTACCATAGATCAGCAGCAAGGGTACCAAAGATCAGCAGCAAGGGTACCATAGATCTAGATCAGCAGCAAGGGTACCATAGATCAAGGGCATAGATCAGCAGCAAGGTACCATAGATCAGCAAGAGCACCATAGATCAGCAGCAAGGGTATCATAGATCAGCAGCAAGAGTACCATAGATCAGCAGCAAGGGTACCATAGATCAGCAGCAAGGGTACCATAGATCAGCAGCAAGGGTACCATAGATCAGCAGCAAGGGTACCATAGATCAGCAGCAAGCAAGTGTACCATAGATCAGCAGCAAGGGTACCATAGATCAGCAGCAAGGGTACCATAGATCAGCAGCAAGGGTACCATAGATCAGCAGCAAGGGTACCAAAGATCAGCAGCAAGGGTACTATAGATCAGCAGCAAGGGTACCATAGATCAGCAGCAAGGGTACCACAGATCAGCAGCAAGGGTACCATAGATCAGCAGCAAGGGTGCCATAGATCAACAGCAAGAGTACCATAGATCAGCAGCAAGGGTACCATAGATCAGCAGCAAGAGTACCATAGATCAGCAGCAAGGGTACCATAGATCAGCAGGAAGGGTACCATAGATCAGCAGCAAGGGTACCATAGATCAGCAGCAAGGGTACCATAGATCAGCAGCAAGAGTACCATAGATCAGCAGCAAGAGTACCATAGATCAGCAGCAAGGGTACCATAGATCAGCAGCAAGAGTACCATAGATCAGCAGCAAGGGTACCATAGATCAGCAGCAAGGGTACCATAGATCAGCAAGGGTACCATAGATCAGCAGCAAGGGTATCATAGATCAGCAGCAAGAGTACCATAGATCAGCAGCAAGGGTACCATAGATCAGCAGCAAGGGTACCATAGATCAGCATGGGTACCATATATCAGCAGCAAGGGTACCATAGATCAGCAGCAAGGGCACCATAAATCAGCAGCAAGGGTACCATAGATCAGCAGCAAGGGTACCACAGATCAGCAGCAAGGGTACCATAGATCAGCAGCAAGAGTGCCATAGATCAGCAGCAAGGGTACCATAGATCAGCAGCAAAGGTACCATAGATCAGCAGCAAGAGTACCATAGATCAGCAGCAAGGGTACCATAGATCAGCAGCAAGGGTACCATAGATCAGCAGCAAAGGTACCATAGATCAGCAGCAAGGGTACCATAGATCAGCAGCAAGGGTACCATAGATCAGCAGCAAGGGTACCATAGATCAGCAGCAAGAGTACCATAGATCAGCAGCAAGGGCACCATAGATCAGCAGCAAGGGTACCATAGATCAGCAGCAAGGGTACCATAGATCAGCAGCAAGGGTACCATAGATCAGCAGCAAGAGTACCATAGATCAGCAGCAAGGGTACCATAGATCAGCAGCAAGGGTACCATAGATCAGCAGCAAGGGTTCCATAGATCAGCAGCAAGGGTACCATAGATCAGCAGCAAGAGTACCATAGATCAGCAGCAAGGGTACCATAGATCAGCAGCAAGGGTACCATAGATCAGCAGCAAGAGTACCATAGATCAGCAGCAAGGGTACCACAGATCAGCAGCAAGGGTACCATAGATCAGCAGCAAGGGTACCATAGATCAGCAGCAAGGGTACCAAAGAACAGCAGCAAGGGTACCATAGATCAGCAGCAAGAGTACCATAGATCAGCAGCAAGGGTACCATAGATCAGCAGCAAGGGTACCATAGATCAGCAGCAAGGGTACCATAGATCAGCAGCAAGGGTACCACAGATCAGCAGCAAGGGTACCATAGATCAGCAGCAAGGGTACCATAGATCAGCAGCAAGGGTACCATAGATCAGCAGCAAGGGCACCATAGATCAGCAGCAAGGGTACCAAAGATCAGCAGCAAGGGTACCATAGATCAGCAGCAAGAGTACTATAGATCAGCAAGGGTACCATAGATCAGCAGCAAGGGTACCATAGATCAGCAGTAAGGGTACCATAGATCAGCAGCAAGGGTACCATAGATCAGCAGCAAGAGTACCATAGATCAGCAGCAAGGGTACCATAGATCAGCAGCAAGGGTACCATAGATCAGCAGCAAGGGTACCACAGATCAGCAGCAAGGGTACCATAGATCAGCAGCAAGGGTACCATAGATCAGCAGCAAGGGTACCATAGATCAGCAGCAAGGGTACCATAGATCAGCAGCAAGGGTACCATAGATCAGCAGCAAGGGTACCATAGATCAGCAGCAAGAGTACCATAGATCAGCAGTAAGAGTACCATAGATCAGCAGCAAGGGTACCATAGATCAGCAGCAAGGGTACCATAGATCAGCAAGGGTACCATAGATCAGCAGCAAGGGTACCATAGATCAGCAGCAAGGGTACCATAGATCAGCAGCAAGGGTACCATAGATCAGCAGCAAGGGTACCATAGATCAGCAGCAAGGGTATCATAGATCAGCAGCAAGGGTACCATAGATCAGCAGCAAGGGTACCATAGATCAGCAAGGGTACCATAGATCAGCAAGGGTACCATAGATCTGCAGCAAGGGTACCATAGATCAGCAGCAAGGGTACCATAGATCAGCAAGAGCACCATAGATCAGCAGCAAGGGTACCATAGATCAGCAGCAAGAGTACCATAGATCAGCAAGGGTACCATAGATCAGCAGCAAGGGTACCATAGATCAGCAGCAAGGGTACCATAGATCAGCAGCAAGAGTACCATAGATCAGCAAGTGTACCATAGATCAGCAGCAAGGGTACCATAGATCAGCAGCAAGGGTACCATAGATCAGCAGCAAGGGTACCATAGATCAGCAGCAAGGGTACCATAGATCAGCAAGGGCACCATAGATCAGCAGCAAGGGTACCATAGATCAGCAGCAAGGGTACCACAGATCAGCAGCAAGGGTACCATAGATCAGCAGCAAGGGTGCCATAGATCAACAGCAAGAGTACCATAGATCAGCAGCAAGGGTACCATAGATCAGCAGCAAGAGTACCATAGATCAGCAGCAAGGGTACCATAGATCAGCAGGAAGGGTACCATAGATCAGCAGCAAGGGTACCATAGATCAGCAGCAAGGGTACCATAGATCAGCAGCAAGAGTACCATAGATCAGCAGCAAGAGTACCATAGATCAGCAGCAAGGGTACCATAGATCAGCAGCAAGAGTACCATAGATCAGCAGCAAGGGTACCATAGATCAGCAGCAAGGGTACCATAGATCAGCAAGGGTACCATAGATCAGCAGCAAGGGTATCATAGATCAGCAAGAGTACCATAGATCAGCAGCAAGGGTACCATAGATCAGCAGCAAGGGTACCATAGATCAGCATGGGTACCATATATCAGCAGCAAGGGTACCATAGATCAGCAGCAAGGGCACCATAAATCAGCAGCAAGGGTACCATAGATCAGCAGCAAGGGTACCACAGATCAGCAGCAAGGGTACCATAGATCAGCAGCAAGAGTGCCATAGATCAGCAGCAAGGGTACCATAGATCAGCAGCAAGGGTACTATAGATCAGCAGCAAGGGTACCATAGATCAGCAGCAAGGGTTCCATAGATCAGCAGCAAGGGTACCATAGATCAGCAGCAAGGGTACCATAGATCAGCAGCAAGGGTACCATAGATCAGCTGCAAGGGTACCATAGATCAGCAGCAAGGGTACCATAGATCAGCAAGGTGCCATGTATCTCACACAGATAAACACCCAAGACTCACATAACTGGCCATAAAACCTGCATCAAGACCCCCCTCAACACTGCTCTCCCACTCTCAGTGAACACCTTGATCCTCAAACCACGGACAGAATCGTGCATGGCGAAGGGAGAAGCCTTGTTCTGTCGGCACAAGTACAGAAGAGTAGGCCAGGTTGAGGAGTAGGCCTAACAGCCATATTTCAACCTGGCGTTGTATCTACCTGGAGGTTATTCTGGGGATCAACGCCCCCGCGGCCCAGTCCACGACCAGGCCTCCCGGTGGATCAGGGCCTGATCAACCAGGCTGTTACTGCTGGCCGCACGCAGTCCAACGTACGAGCCACAGCCCGGCTGATCCGGCACTGACTTTAGGTATCTGTCCAGCTCTCTTTTGAAGGCAGCCAGGGGTTTATTGGTAATTCCACT
The DNA here is from genome assembly GCF_038502225.1 of Cherax quadricarinatus. Taxonomy (NCBI): domain Eukaryota; kingdom Metazoa; phylum Arthropoda; class Malacostraca; order Decapoda; family Parastacidae; genus Cherax; species Cherax quadricarinatus. The sequence continues at coordinate 25,693,659 of NC_091347.1, read as the reverse complement.
TATGCTTGGTGGGAGACTGTTTAACAGTCTTGGGCCCTGGACACTTATGGTGTTTTCTCTTAGTGTACGAATGGCGCCCCTACTTTTAATTGAGGGATTTTGCATCGCCTGCGCAGTCTTCTACTTTCTCAGGGAGTGATTTCAAAGTTTCAGAGTATTTACTCTAATGTTGGAAGCTCTAACTCGAAGAAACTGTTAGAATTATTTTATCATGTACAGATCCCATTTTGTCTTTCCTTGTAGAAGAAATTGGGGAAATAAAATACCAATGTTCATCGGATAATTTCTGAGTGTTGTCGCATACATACCTGTGTCCGATTTCAAGGGTTCTAACCTTCCTTAATTATTTGATCAACCTGGTTTTTCCTATGTGGTCTTTGTCCAATGAGTCAGTCAGCCATTTTGAGTCGCATACTAGGCGGATCGTGGTAGAAGGACAGTTAGAGGAAGGAGAGTAAGGAGAGCGAATATTAAAAAAAAAAACGGGGAGAGGAAGAGCAAAGAGGGAGAGAAGGAAGAGGGAGAGGAGGGAAGGGAGAGGAGGGAGATCAATATAAGAGGCGACCTTCAGGCTATTCTTGTATTGATCAAGATATGCCGACCACACCATCATTGAGGTGACCCTTAATGCAACACAGGTGAGTGTTGCAGCACATCTGTTGTGGCACTCCTGTGTGTGGCATCACACCTGTGGAGTACACCTAGGTAGTATTAGTAGTATTAAGAGAAGCATTAACATAGTAATGACAGCAACAGAAACAACAGAAACAACAGCACCAGCAATAGTACCAGTAACAACAACAACACTAACAAGAACAACCTCAGCAGTCGTAATAGACAGCAGCAGCAGCAGAAACAGCATGGAAGTGGCCAGAAGTGGGAAGGGAAGTGAGCACGCATTACGTATCAGGCGACCATGTATTGAAGAGGCGGCTGTCGGACGTGTTGATCATAACATCACGGGAACACAGCACCAGACACCCAGTAATACAGCACCAGACACAGTAACACAGCACCAGACACAGTAACACAGCACCAAACACGGGAAAACAGCATCAGACACACAGGAATACAGCACAATACACAGGAACACAGCACAAGACACAGTAACAGCACCAGACACAGTAACACAGCACCAGACACACAGTAACACAGCACTAGACACACAGTAACACAGCACCAGACACAGTAACACTGCACCAGACACACAGTAACACAGCACCAGACACAGGGAAACACTCCACACGCTCATACTCCAAGCAACACCCCCCTCCCCCTCCTCCACCCATTACCCAGCCTCTTAAAGCAGAGTTCAAGCCTAAGGATCGAGCCTCCATCACTCACTACGCTGAATAAATCACATGGATTAAACTTTTATGAAATATACTACTACTACTGCTACAACTACTACTACTACTACTACTACTACTACTACTACTAATAATAATAATAATAATAATAATAATAATAATAATAATAATAATAATAATAATAATGATGATAATCATTCTCTGAGTTCGAACAGGGTGCTCCCAGGTATCTGAAAGTCGACCAATCTTCCCAGTCATGTCCTTCAACTCACCGACACCAACTCACTCCTTCCCCATCGCCCTAGTGTAAAGTTCGACCCGTTCCTAGCTGCAATTAATACCGATCCGTTACGACCAATTATCGTAGATGGTACACTCTCCCCGGAGCACTGGAATGAACCTGATCTCTCTCTCTCTCTCTCTCACATACGGAAAGATTTAAGCCACTAATCTGAATGGGCTCTTTACTCTGCATTACAACCTTCAATCCCTTTCTATGCGTTGCTGCAAACTGACAAATTACCAAACAACGACGATCACAAAACACGGTGACGACAACGGAAACAGCGATAACCTCCGTCAGTGGCAGAAAGTACATATATTTAAAAAAAAAGACAAAAACTGACCGACAAAAGAGTTTTCCGAACACGAGATACAAAGCCAATGATGATATATTTTATATCACTTATACAGTCGACACTGTCCACACCACTGAAGACAGACATACATAAATAGAAGACAAACACAGGTATTTAGAAGACAAACAGGTGTTTACAAGGCAAACACAGCCCAAACTATTCACGCCACTGAAGACAGAGACACGTAAGCTGAAGACAGACACATAAACAGAAGACAAACACAGGTATTTAGAAGACAAAGACACGTAGGTGGACTCCACAGAAAACTGAGGAGGAACATACTTGCCCTGCAGCACATCCTAGTCACATCCTTTTACGGACGCCACACACCGTGATATATTATCTCACCATCTCTCTGGCTATATTATCTCTCCATCTCTGGCTATATTATCTCACCATCTTTCTGGCTATATTATCTCTCCATCTCTGGCTATATTACCTCACCATCTCTCTGGCTATATTACCTCACCATCTCTCTGGCTATATTACCTCACCATCTCTCTGGCTATATTACCTCACCATCTCTCTGGCTATATTACCTCACCATCTCTCTGGCTATATTACCTCACCATCTCTCTGGCTATATTACCTCACCATCTCTCTGGCTATATTACCTCACCATCTCACTGGCTATATTACCTCACCATCTCTCTGGCTATATTACCTCACCATCTCTCTGGCTATATTACCTCACCATCTCTCTGGCTATATTACCTCACCATCTCTCTGGCTATATTACCTCACCATCTCTCTGGCTATATTATCTCACCATCTCTCTGGCTATATTACCTCACCATCTCTCTG
>NC_091347.1:25675907-25688407 GCF_038502225.1 Cherax quadricarinatus | reverse complement strand
CGTTCCCTCCGTATTCTGAGAATTTGACAGTAATGATCTGAGTGTGCACCAGATGCCTTTGCTTTTAATTTCACCTTGTATATATATATATATATATTTATTTCCTCAGAATCCGTAGAGTGCATGAATACAGATAGATCGATCAATTCCATCCCATATTGTACCATGATTTGTTCTTATAGTTTGTAATGCATTACATTAAAACTCATTATGTTAAGTGATTACGTTAACACCCATTACGTTAAAACTCATTTTGTTAACATCCAGTATGATACCATCCATTAGTTCTAAGTTATATATGAATTTGTTATTGTATAGAATCAGTCCAGAACCACCTGCCTGTTCAGCCTATAGCATAGTAGTGTATGTCGAGACGACATACGTAACATGACCGAGCTGTCAGCATAGTTGCTGATCCTCCTTTACATGTTGATCCCCTTAAGCCAGCAGATAGTGGAGCCAACAAGACTAGAAAACACACTTGACCTTATCTTCACAAATAATGAGGACCTGATAAGAGACATAAGAATATCAAAAACAACTAATTCCGATCACAATCTAATCGAAGTCCAGACGTACATGCATAGGGGTCCTGAACAGCAGAATGCATGTACCTGTGAAGGTGTCTTCACAAAATACAATTTCAACAACAAGAACATCAACTGGGACCAGGTAAACCATGTCCTAAACGAAACATGTTGGGAAGATGTCTTAAATGACATGGATCCAAACCAGTGCCTTGAAAGGATCAACTTCCTGGTAGCCGAAGCATGTTCTAGGCATATTCCCCTAAGAAAGAAGAAGAGCAGGAATAAACTGGAGAGAAAAAGACGCTCCCTCTACAGAAGACGACGAAGAGTCACTGAGCTCCTCAGGAGTGCTAGAATATCTGATACACGAAAGGAGGCACTGACCAGGGAAGTGGAAACTATCGAACTTAAGCTAAATGACTCTTACAGGAACCAGGAGAGGCAGGAGGAGCTTAAAGCTATTAGTGAAATTGAAAGAAATTCAAAATATTTCTTTTCATATGCCAAAAACAAGGCAAATACCACATCTAGTATCGGGCCCTTACTCAGACAGGATGGGACTTACACAGATGACAACAAGGAAATGAGTGAAATATTGAAATCCCAGTACGACTCTGTGTTTAGTGAACCACTAATCGGTCTGAGGATCGACGACCCAAATGATTTCTTCATGAATGAGCCTCAAAACTCCATAAATGTATGCCAGATTTCCGACATTACCCTAACTCCGATAGATTTCGAAAAAACCATTGACAACATGCCTATGCACTCAGCCCCGGGCCCAGACTCATGGAACTCTGTTTTCATTAAGAACTGCAAGAAACCCCTCTCGCGTGCCCTAAGTACACTATGGAGGAGGAGCTTGGACATGGGTGAAATTCAACAGTCACTTAAAACAACGGATATAGCCCCACTCCATAAAGGTGGCAGCAAAGCATTAGCTAAGAACTATAGACCAATAGCTCTGACGTCCCACATCATAAAAATCTTTGAAAGAGTGCTAAGAAGCAGGATTGCAAATCACCTGGATTCCCAAAATCTGCACAATCCAGGGCAACATGGGTTCAGGGCAGGTCGCTCCTGCCTCTCACAACTACTGGATCACTATGACATGGCCTTGGATGCACTGGAAGAAAATCAGAATGCAGATGTAATATACACAGACTTTGCAAAAGCATTTGACAAATGCGATCATGGCGTAATAGCCCATAAAATACGTGCTAAAGGAATAACTGGGAAAGTGGGGAGATGGATCTTCAACTTCCTAACAAATCGAACACAAAGAGTAGTGGTCAACAGAGTTAAATCGGAGGCTGCCATAGTGAAGAGCTCTGTTCCACAAGGCACAGTACTCGCCCCCATCTTATTCCTTATCCTCATATCAGACATAAACAGAGATATACACCACAGCACCGTATCATCCTTTGCGGATGATACTAGGATCTGCATGAGGCTGTCATCTGCTGAGGACGCGGTTAACCTCCAAGAAGATATAAACAAAGTTTTCCAGTGGGCAACGGTAAACAATATGATGTTCAATGAGGACAAATTCCAACTACTCCGTTATGGAAAACTGGAGGAGATAATAACTAGAACAGAGTATACTACTGACTCCGGCCATACAATAGAGCGGAAAAATAATGTAAGGGACCTGGGAGTAGTAATGTCTGAGGATCTCACTTTCAAGGATCACAACAGTGCCACGATCGCACGTGCAAAGAAAATGATAGGATGGATAATGGGAACTTTCAAAATGAGAGATGCCAAGCCCATGATGATCCTTTTCAAGTCACTTGTTCTCTCTAGGCTGGAATACTGCTGTACATTAACATCTCCATTCAAAGCAGGTGAAATTGCAGATCTAGAGAGTGTACAGAGATCCTTTACTGCACGTATAAGTTCTGTCAAGCACCTTAACTACTGGGAACGCTTGGAAGCACTTGACTTGTACTCGTTGGAACGCAGGAGGGAGATATATATCATAATATACACTTGGAAAATCTTGGAAGGAATGGTCCCAAATCTGCACACAGAAATCACTCGCTACGAAAGTAAAAGACTGGGCAGGCGATGCAAAATGCCCCCAATAAAAAGTAGGGGCGCCATTGGTACACTAAGGGAAAACACCATAAGTGTCCAGGGCCCAAAACTGTTCAACAGCCTCCCATCAAGCATTAGGGGAATTGCCAATAAACCCCTGGCTGCCTTCAAGAGAGAGCTGGAAAGATACCTAAAATCAGTGCCGGATCCGCCGGGCTGTGGCTCGTACGTCGGACTGCGTGCGGCCAGCAGTAACAGCCTAGTTGATCAGGCTCTGATCCATCGGGAGGCCTGGTCATGGACCGGGCCGCGGGGGCGTTGATCCCCGGAATAACCTCCAGGTATATATCAGAAACCTTCCCTATGAGGATAGACTAAGGGCCCTGAATCTGCACTCTCTAGAAAGACGTAGAATTAGGGGGGATATGATTGAGGTGTATAAATGGAAGACAGGAATAAATAAAGGGGATGTAAATAGTGTGCTGAAAATATCTAGCCTAGACAGGACTCGCAGCAATGGTTTTAAGTTAGAAAAATTCAGATTCAGGAAGGATATAGGAAAGTACTGGTTTGGTAATAGAGTTGTGGATGAGTGGAACAAACTCCCAAGTACAGTCCTAGAGGCCAGAACGTTGTGTAGCTTTAAAAATAGGTTGGATAAATACATGAGTGGATGTGGGTGGGTGTGAGTTGGACCTGATAGCTTGTGCTACCAGGTCGGTTGCCGTGTTCCTCCCTTAAGTCAATGTGACCTGACCTAACTAGGTTGGGTGCATTGGCTTAAGCCGGTAGGAGACTAGGACCTGCCTCGCATGGGCCAGTAGGCCTGCTGCAGTGTTCCTTCGTTCTTATGTGTTGTACGCATAGATTAGATGAGCATTGTAGTACCATCCATGTGTTTATATAGAAGATCCCTTAGGCCTGTGACTGTATGACGTCACAGGATGCAGCGAGCGAGTGAGACGAGCTACCTCGGCCTCAGTCGACGCATAGGCATAGAAGGCAGAACACGACAGTCTACCTTCAACCCTCTTATCTCCTTACCGAACCCCACACGACATGTGTGTGTGTGTGTGTGTGTGTGTGTGTGTGTGTGTGTGTGTGTGTGTGTGTGTGTGTGTGTGTGTGTGTGTGTGTGTGTGTGTGTGTGTATGTGTATATGTGTGTGTATATGTGTGTGTGTTCAGTGTACAGTGTTCCTCCATTCTTATGTTGTTATGACATTCCTCAGGTCACGTGCGTCACACCTCACTCTCCGCCTATATATAATGTGCAAGAAAGGTATAAAATACCGACAATATGAAAGTTAAGACACATGTGCAACATCTGGATATCTTTATTGTAGTAGACGTTTCGCCATCCAGTGGCTTTATCAATACAGATTCTAGGACATAATAGGAAGACAGTAGAACTATATACAAAAGATGATGTAATCAGTCCCTCGGCCTTGGAGTTAGTGTTCACAGCATCGTGGTGGAGGAGAATCTGGAGCAAAGACAAGAAGACTGGCGGTTTATATAGGCGTCAGTGGATAGGGACGGGCAGCAGACGAGGGCAAAGTCACTGGTAGGCGGGATTCCCCAGTGGAAGTAGGTCCTTCCCAAAGAGATGGGTTAGTTGCAACAGCCGTGAAGGTCTTGTAGATGTCCTCTGAACCAAGATTCCATGATGTTGCAGTGTCTGACAAGTTGTGCAAGAAAGGTATAAAATACCGACAATATGAAAGTTAAGACACATGTGCAACATCTGGATATCTGGATATTGGTTCAGATGACATCTACAAGACCTTCACGGCTGCTGCAACTAACCCATCTCTTTGGGAAGGACCTACTTCCACTGGAGAATCCCGCCTACCAGTGACTTTGCCCTCGTCTGCTGCCCGTCCCTATCCACTGACGCCTATATAAACCGCCAGTCTTCTTGTCTTTGCTCCAGATTCTCCTCCACCACGATGCTGTGAACACTAACTCCAAGGCCGAGGGACTGATTACATCATCTTTTGTATATAGTTCTACTGTCTTCCTATTATGTCCTAGAATCTGTATTGATAAAGCCACTGGATGGCGAAACGTCTACTACAATAAAGATATCCAGATGTTGCACATGTGTCTTAACTTTCATATATATAATGTCTTCCTACCTCTGTATGTTAGAAGTGATCAAGGTCCCAGGATCGAAACGTTTTCTAATAAATATGTTATAGTGTTTGCTTACGTGTCTTTCTAAACCAACTTGTCGGTATTTATTACCAAGGTTTATACCATATGTGTGTGTGTATGTGTGTGTATGTGTGTGTATGTGTATGTGTATGTGTGTGTGTGTGTGTGTGTGTGTGTGTGTGTGTGTGTGTGTGTGTGTGTGTGTGTGTGTTGGGGAGGGTGAGCCAATGTGAGACAAGTTGGACATCGTCCCAGGATAAAAGGGAATCGACCCGGGAGCTAGATAATGACATCTCTCCTCTCAGTCACCACCGCCTCTCTCACACACCCCACCCACAGCTCTCACATTACACTCCTGTGGTAGTTTGCTTGCTCTCTCTCTCTCTCTCTCTCCCTTCAGGACAAGAAGTCAGGTCAATTTCTACACGCATCTTTATTTGTGCTCCGTTCTCTTTTCCTCAGTGGAGAAAATGATCTCTTTAAAGCCTGAACTACTCACCAAGGGATGACAGACACAGTGAATCAGCGTATACAACCCTGTCTGGCACTACCTGGTCTGGGACCGACAGAGGGGGCGGTGATTCCCCCTTCCCCGGAAATCGACTCCAGGAAACCCACCAGTGATGCTCACGAAGAATTGAACGTTGTCTGGTTACGTTCAAGGCCACCTTGTCAGTTGCATCGCGGACGTTGTTTTAAATCTGCTTATTTGTTGATAAATATACGTTTGTATACCATAATATAAACCAGCTTCAGCTCGCCTAACCCAGCTTAACCTTATCTAACCTAAAATAAATAACATTTGTTGACTTACAAGCAACGTTAAAGAAAAGTGAAGCTGGAAGAGAAAATTAACGATAAGTGGAAATTATAAATAATACAGTGTACTCCAATACGTATGTTCTGTACTAACCTCTTACGCATCCTATCACACCCATTTAAAGGTGATAGGTATATACATATACGCTTTCACACACTGCTGAAGTTATGCGAGTAAGCCAAGCTGAAGCTGATACCGGGAAAAGCATGTCAAATATGGTGTGTGAGGGAAAAGTTTATTAAATAGAAGTGGAAGACTGAATGAGTGGTTGAGGTAGTACCTGGAGTCTACCTGGAGGTTATTCCGGGGATCAATGCCCCCGCGACCCGGTCCACGACCAGGCCTCCCGGTGAATCAGGGCCTGATCAACCAGGCTGTTACTGCTGGCCGCACGCAGTCCAACGTACGAGCCACAGCCCGGCTGATCCGGCACTGACTTTAGGTATCTGTCCAGCTCTCTCTTGAAGGCAGCCAGGGGTTTATTGGCAATTACCCTAATGCTTGATGGGAGGCTGTTGAACAGTCTTGGGCCCCGGACACTTATGGTGTTTTCCTTTAGTGTACCAATGGCGCCCCTACTTTTTATTTGGGGCATTTTGCATCGCCTGCCCAGTCTTTTATTTTCGTAGGGAGTGATTTCTGTGTGCAGATTCGGGACCATTCCTTCCAGGATTTTCCAAGTGTAGATTATGATATATCTCTCCCTCCTGCGTTCCAACGAGTACAAGTCAAGTGCTTCCAAGCGTTCCCAGTAGTTAAGGTGCTTGACAGAACTTATACGTGCAGTAAAGGATCTCTGTACACTCTCTAGATCTGCAATTTGACCTGCTTTGAACGATAGTACAACTGTTCAGAAAGGGGTATGTGAGCAGTTACCTTTACCTTCCCCCCTTCTCCACCTGGTAGGAGTCAATAAGGGACCCTTGCTGAGGGAGGAGGTCATTTGCCTTCTTGCTCTCATCAAGTCTGTAAGTATTCAACTCTACTCTTGATTAGTTGTTTCATATTTAGTTTTTTTTTTATTAATTTAATAGAGAAAAGAGTTATACTCTTGTTAGGATTTTTAACTTTTGTCCGGACTTGGTCATATTTACATTTACAATGTAATATTTAGTCATTACCATATCTTTTAAAGGCTTTTCAGCCTATCAAGTGAATGACTGTCTAGTTCGTAATTTCCTTTTTTCTTCTCAGCCTTGCTACATGTATGGTTCTAGTCACCGGACAGATGCTAGACGAGAAGAGCAGCAAGATCTGATAATAAGTCAAACTTTATTTCGTCATCTTGGAAACTGTTTTTTCGACGATCTCGTCAAAGGCCTCTTCTTGGGAACTGCTTTTCCTATACCACCAAAACAAAACTGTTTCAATAACCTCCTAGAACTGAGGAACTTGGCCTATTCCTTATACCTCTGTTGGTGATTTCCAGTTTTCTACCCCGTACCTGCAGCCAACTCTGTTGGCTGAGCTGCTAGATGCGCACCATAACATTATAACCACCTCACTACATCTCTAGCGTCCCATTACACTCCAGCTGTCCCTATGCGCCTTCCCATACTGACGGTGGACTCGGAAAAACACCTATATATGGCTTCATTTGATTTAGCAAAATTTTCAATCATTTGCTTCAGTTAGGGCGAATTCATGTTAATTTTTTTTTACGGTATTTGCTTGTATTCAATATATTTTTTTTTCTCCATGAGGGTCTTCTTTCAAAAGCTTTGAGGGTCTGAAGGGCCTTTACACCTTCACAAGTTAGGAAGGAAGGTGAAAAGCAGGGCTGCCGTGAACACAAAATAAGCATTATATCAACATCCGTGGTCCCAGACTATAACATCTCATCAAAAGATATCAAACTGCCAGAACAGATCTAAAGTCTTCCAGAGGAAGACTTTACACCTGTACCTCCAGAGTGCCAGATTAACCAGGCTGTGATGTACGAAGGCCAGCGAGCCGCCAGCAAGAACCTGGTTGACAAGGGAAGCACTAAACAAGCCTAGTACAGGGCCGGGCTGCGTAAGTAGAACTGATGAAACCCGGGATTACGAGTATGATACCCCCAGGCCCACTCCTTGACGCGGTATTAACGAGCTGCCTCTGTAAACAAGCCTCCAGCACCCAGATTACCTCCAAGTTTTGCCATAAGTCAGCCTTCATTCCTAGAGTCAACCGCAAGTGCCAGTAAACACAGGCAACTTAATTAACCCCAAGATATCTGAAGTAATTAAAAAAGGTTCTTGGTAATCCACTTTGATCTTCGCGTATTAATATACAATCTGTCTACATGTTAGGCAGCTGCTGGGGATCACCGCCCCCGCCGCCAGGTCAGTGTTCGCTGCACGCAAGTCAACCTAATGCATCACAGCCATGGTTGATCAGGAATACATTGCGAAACCCTGTCACGATCTTCTTCGATGACAGTTAAGTCTGTTAGCAAGCCTCTTTATATCTGAAGGCAGACTAGTGAAAAGCCTCGCACTCTTTACTTAGTGTTACGCCACACTTCCTCAGAGGCAAAAAAAAAAAAAATATTTCCTCACTCACTGGTCCGTAAGTTGGACTACGTGCAGTCAGCCGTAACAGCCTCGTTGATCAAGCCCTGATCCACCAGGAGGCCTGGTCATGGACCGGGCCGCGGGGGTGTTGATCCCCGGAATACCCTCCAGGTAGGTAGACTCGTTTACCCTACGCTGAGGCAGAAAGTTCTCACTGAGAGTAAATCTCTCTCCCCCAGTCGCCCCGCGGGGAAAGCAGTTGCAAAGGAGGACAAAAGAGGCGCCAGCCACTCTCGGGGCTCCTCCCTCCACCCATCGTGGGTCCTACAGAACAGAGCACTTTGTCCAAGATAATCAGTATATGTATAACACAACGACACTCTGGAAGGCAGGGCTTATCAAATATCACGTCAGCGTATACGGCATGCTCACCCAGACCACTGAGTCCAGCAGTGGTCGCTGTTACCATGACCCGCCATAGGGCCATCACCTACCCAAATTCACACATTAGATACACTGTGCGGAAAGATACGTTTCGCCACGAATGGCTTCTTCAGTCCTCATGAAACCACATGTTGGGAAACTTTTCCTAAAGAGTCCTGAATTGTACAAGTCCTTTTTTTTCCCCACATCTTGTCGGTATCACCGTACCATTTTAGGATGGTCAACATATGAGATAAATTAGAGGGTTAAAGCAAACTCTATACACAGTATCAAGAGTACCTTTGGTCTCAACTCTGCGAGTACTGCTGACGGAGCGGACTTAACACGTGGCTGGGTTGTAAAGGTGACCTGTTGTAGTGAGGCTTTCCACTCAGACCAGTGTGTCCAGCACGGGGAAGCCAGAGTGGCGGCTGCTGCTGCCTCGCCCCCACCAGTAACACTGGCTACCTAATCTTCACGTGCTCTTGGACACACCGTCCTGGCCTCTGGCATAAATTAATGTAACGCAGCTTTGCCTTTCCCAACTTTTCCAGCCTGCAAATGGTTGTTGTAGGCTGGCGCATGCACTATTAGGCATTACACAAATAACCTGCACATAGGAGAAACCTTATGCAGACGTTTCGGTCCGCTTTGGCCCACTGACTACTCACACTGTTAGGCATATATCTCCACTGCTGTATATTATGTATGTGGGAGTCTTTATATATTATGTAATCCAAATTTCTCTTCATTCCCCGCCACTCTCTCCTATGTACCCCTCTGTGATTACAGATATATCTTCATACAAACTCCATTTCTCCTGCGTATGAGATAGACCAACCTAAGAGATGGTAATTCGCAAGTAAAATTAACCCCAGCTTTACTGGATAGACACCTTTGAAGCTTCCGTAGCTAATGAACCTTTAATGGCCCAAGGCCGGGGCTTTGGGAGTAGACAAACTCTGAACTCGTCAAAGGTATACTTGCCAGATTCCAACAGTGTATGTAACACATCCTGCATGGTGGAATATGGGAGGGGAACAGCTAGCTTTCATTCCCACTGTGTAACTATCATTTAGCATAGGACAGCAACACAGTGTTGATGTAGGCAATGTTGATAGTGAAAAAGGAACAGTCTTGCCCGCCGCAGCGCCGACACCTGCATACACCACTATGAAATTTATTACCTTGACCAATAAACCAACCCCAGTGCATAGATACGTGTCCTTACCTGTCCTTGGGCGGCTCCATGTCCACCTCAAAGGTCTCAAAGGTGTTGACATTCTTGAAGTTGAGTTCTTCCTTGGGCAGGTTAGTGTTCTCCCACGACGGTGTTAGACGTACAGGCTCTACACCTCCCAGGAAGAGCTCCTTCTCCCCCGCTCCTTCACCTGACAAACACAACGTGAAACCAATGTCAGTAAATAACATTGCTTGGTTTATATGGTTTAAATTATTTTCATTATTATAACATGAAGTGTAAGTCATTCAGCTCAAAGACTGATGGAGGCTGCATCTCCCATCTCGCAATCGTGAGATAGAAACTCTACTCTCACAGCCAGGTTTTCCTGTATAAGTAATTAGGTTACATACGTAACGACTACACGAGGGCCATTAAGGTTGCACTATCAACTGGAAAGGGTCCTTCAACCCCAAAAATAAGTCTGTGACTTTCTTGGGTTATCGTATGTTTACACGCACACACACACAAGCGCATGTGTTTTTTTAGGCACTTGTAAAATCTGAGTAGACTTAGTATTATTGATATATAGAAGGGTGAGGGGCAGTTAGGCGAGGAAGATTATTTCTGGACACACACAAATGCACACATACACAAGCACACATAGGCACAAGGTTTCACACCTTCCGAAAACTGACCTGACACATCCTCTCTCCTTATTTCCCTCCCCCCTCTCTCAATTCCATACACACACACACACACACACACACACACACACACACACACACACACACAGTGAAGAGGCGGGGCCAGGAGCTCGGACTCGACCCCCGCAACCTCAACTAGGTGAGTACACACACACACAAGTAAACTGTCCCTTCCCCTCACGGTCTCCTCCCCCTCAAGGATTCCCCCCAACCCCTACTCTGGCCCACCACACCGTACACCCCTCCAGCCCCACAGGCATTCCCCTTCACCCCCCTTCCCCCTTTTCACCTACCTACCACTCTCTAAGTAAGTTTATTCAGGTATACACAAATACAGTTACATAGAATTATCATACATAGCAGCATATGTGTAGAGAACCTGGGATAACCCAAAAAAGTCAGAGTGACTTATTTCCATTGGGGTCCTATGTACTTCTCTCTACCCCTCTCTCTACCTCTCTCGACTCCTGCAACCAAAATTAGGTGAGGACACTGCGCGCGCGCACGCACACACACACACACACACACACACACACACACACACACAGGAGCTAAGACTCGACCCCTGCAACCACAAATAGGTGAGTACACACACACACACACACACACACACACACACACACACACACACACACACACACACACACACACACACACACACACACACACACACACACACACATCACAGTAACAAGGGGACACAGTTGGAAGTTGAAGACACAGATGAATCACAGGGATGCTAGGAAGTATTTCTTCAGCCACAGAGTAGTCAGTAAGTGGAATAGTTTGGGAAGCGATGTAGTGGAGGCAGGATCCATACATAGCTTTAAGCAGAGGTATGATAAAGCTCACGGCTCAGGGAGAGTGACCTAGTAGCGATCAGTGAAGAGGCGGGGCCAGGAGCTCGGACTCGACCCCCGCAACCTCAACTAGGTGAGTACAACTAGGTGAGTACACACACACACACACACACATTACAACACCTAACCCATAAAAAATGGTGTTTCAGAAGGGAAGTCGAAGGCTCAAGGGATCAGAGGAAAATAGTTCTGGTAAGGGAGAATGAATGGAAGAGCAATGTAAAAGGATGGAATCTTTTACAGAGACAGGATGTTCCAGAGATGAGAGACAGCAACAAGGGGTCACAGTTGGAAGTTGAGAACTCAGATGAATCACGGAGATGTTAGGAAGTATTTCTTCAGCCACAGAGTTGTCAGGAAGTGGAATATTCTGGGAAGTGATGTAGTGGAGGCAGGATCCATACATAGCTTTAAGAAGAGGTATGATAAAGCTCATGGAGCAGAAAGAGTGACCTAGTAGAGACCAGTGAAGGCGGAACCCGGAGCTATGAATCGACCCCAGCAACCACAATTAGGTGAGGACACACACAGTCTCTCTCTCTCTCTCTCTCTCATATATATATATATATATATATATATATATATATATATATATATATATATATATATATATATATATATATATATATATATATATATATATATATATATATATATATATATATATATATGTCGTGCCGAATATGTAAAACTGGTCAATTAGCAAGAACTCATTCAAAATTAAGTCCCTTCTAAAATTTTCTCTTATACGTTTAAAGATATATTTTTTTCAATAATGTTGATGTAAAAATTTATAATTTTGCACCAAAAGGAACTTAGAAAACTTACCTAACCTTATTATAACAAGAACAATTTATTTTAGCCTAACCCAACTAAATATATTTTTTTGTTTTGTTTACAATAATTTAATACTAAACAAACACAGTGAAATATAAACCATACCCCCGGCCGGGATTGAACCCGCGGTCATAGTCTCAAAACTCCAGACCGTCGCGTTAGCCACTGGACCAGCTAGCCACAATAAGATTCATCCAACTAGGTATATTTCTACACCATAGGAAAGTTAGCACAGGCACCTCTGTGACCACAAATGCATTACGTGTCATTATGATTTCGTGAGTCACAGTGAAATATATTTTTTTCGTTAGGTTCAGAATGATTTTGGCGAAATTATTGCATACACAAATTTTTGCTTTTCCTATATGGCAAGATTAGCGTTGCTATTTAAGCCAAGATCGCAAGTTCTGCCTTTTTCGGCACGATATATATATATAAATATATATATA
>NC_091347.1:25650907-25665907 GCF_038502225.1 Cherax quadricarinatus | reverse complement strand
AGAGTTGTCAGAAGTGTAATAGTCTGAGAAGTGATGTAGTGGAGGCAGGATCCATACATAGCTTTAAGAAGAGGTAAGACAAAGCTCATGGAGTGGGAAGTGACCGAGTAGCGGCCAGCGAAGAGGCGAGGTCAGTAGTTGTGACTCGACGCCTGCAACCACAACTAGGTGAGTACACACACACACACACACACACACACACATCTTTAAACTGAGGGGAGAGGAAAGGCCGGGGGTGTACTACGAGGGGAGACTCAAGGATGTGATTCCGACGACCTTGAAAGAAATAAAGACGAGAAAACATGATTACGACATGCAAGATACTCAGAAGAAGAGAGACAGACTTTTTTGAAATGCAGGAAACCTGGAACAAGGGCACATACGTGGAACAGGGGGACGCTGATGAACCAATGGAACACAGATGGAACAAGGGGATACATATGGAATAAAAGAATACAGAAGGAAGGTAAGAACACACATGGAATTCCAAACTCAGTTTCAAGAATAGTAACGACGAGCACCCAGTAGCCAGAAGTCATTAATGCCAGTTAACGAAGGTGCAGATGCTGGGCCAAGACTCGACCCCCCCACCCCTTCCCTCAGGTGAACACAGCCGGGTGAGTAGACCAGCACACACTCCAGGTCAACTATTAGCAGACAAGACACACCCATCCTGCCTAGTCAATACTAGAGTAAGCAGGGGACCGTGCTACCGCCCAGCCCCCCTTAATTAATGTAAAACACTACGTAATACCCAATCTATATTGTGCAGGTATACAATAATATGCATACACTGAGGTGTATACTCTGACAAGCATATACATGTAATGTCCCGCATACACCGAGGTATATACACTGGTATACATACCCACCCTGTGACCGATTTCCAAAACTCTTCTACCTTTGTAGTCCGGTCTTAGTACCTGCGACCGTGATGATTGTTTGTTCTACCAGGCTGTTGGTGTTAGCGGCCTGCTGACCAACCGTCAAAGCCTGTGTTGATCCGACACGAGGCGGAGGTAGCGACTAAGTTCCCTCTTCAAAATGTCCACATTTGTTCCGGATATTTCTGACATCTGCTGGTAGCAGGTTGATATCTGCTGGTAGCAGGTTGATATCTGCTAGTAGCAGGTTGATATCTGCTGGTAGCAGGTTGATATCTGCTGGTAGCAGGTTGATATCTGATGGTAGCAGGTTGATATCTGTTGGTAGCAGGTTGATATCTGCTGGTAGCAGGTTGATATCTGATGGTAGCAGGTTGATATCTGCTGGTAGCAGGTTGATATCTGCTGGTAGCAGGTTGATATCTGATGGTAGCAAGTTGATATCTGCTGGTAGCAGGTTGATATCTGCTGGTAGCAGGTTGATATCTGATGGTAGCAGGTTGATATCTGCTGGTAGCAGGTTGATATCTGCTGGTAGCAGGTTGATATCTGCTGGTAGCAGGTTGATATCTGCTGGTAGCAGGTTGATATCTGCTGGTAGCAGGTTGATATCTGCTGGTAGCAGGTTGATATCTGCTCGTAGCAGGTTGATATCTGCTGGTAGTAAGTTGACTTGAAGAGTCCAGGACCACGCTTGTAGACATATTGACTACATTACCACTGTACCTTTAAAATAGTCTCTGTGGCATGAGTAGTAGAGACTACCCTTAAAATAGCACTGTAGCGTGGATAGATGTGACTGCACGTTCAAAATAGTCACTGTTGTGTGGGTAGAAGAGCCTGTACCTTTAAAAGAGTCAGTGTGGCGTGGGTAGACGCGAAGGCTTGGGCATTACAGAGGCAGCAGTCTGTGTGTTGGCACGTCAACCCTCCTGGGTCTTATGAAGTTGTAAAAGTGTGTTGTCTTGAACCCCGTGAAGGGTGAGTGTGTTGACACGTGGTCACGACTTATGCAGCCACCACCGCACCCTAGCAAGGCAGAAGAGGAGATAGGGGGGAGGGGAAAGAAAAAAAGATTTAGGGGGCTAGAAGGGAAGAAAGAGAGATAGAAGACGGGGAAAAATATTAGGAGAGTAAGACAGCGAAAGAGATTAGGATTAGAGAAGAGATTCACGACAGAAGGAAGGAGGGGAGAACAGAGAAGGGGAGATGAAGGATGGAACTGGGAAGGAGGAAGATGAAAGATGGACAGTAAACCGAAGCGTAATAGACTGATAAACCCCACACTGAGCGAAACGTGGTTTTAATAGTTTCGCTCTGTGTATTTGTTTAACTAGAGGAAAAAATATAGAAGGAAGAAGAAATGAAAAAGGGAGACAGAGAGAAGGAAATGATAAGGCCGAGATAATGAAAGGAAAAAAGGGAGCACGAGAAGAGGTATAGGAAGCGAAATGGAAGAAAAAGAAAGGCAATATTTGGTGTATAATTTTTAATTAAAATCATTAGGTACACCTATGACGATACCTTCAACTGCTGCACCTCTCTCCTGGCCCAAGTATACATTCTACTACAAGTATACATCCTTCTACAAGTATACATCCTCCTACAGTGGTCAGTGGTCAGTCGTCACGTGAGGTCACAGACCCTGAGCTGCTTTGGGGATTAGCGTGGACGGTTACAAAGCATGGCTTGCTTCTGCAGTGTTTTAAAAATTGAGGTTGGAGAGTTGAAGGAGGAGGTCTTGCTTCTCCAGGAGGAGATTAGGAGGCTGAAGGTCCACCTCAATGGGTCTGGGAGAGAGTGTGAGGTGGCTGGAGTTGTGGGGAATGAGGCTTCTAGCAGTGAGGTGCAGTCTGTCTCTCGCTGTGAGGAGGCTGTAGTTGGGGAGGTAGCAACGGCTACCAGCAGTGAGGTGCAGCCCAGCACCTGCTACAAGTGGCGAGTGGTTCACAGTAATGGGAGGCGCATCAGAGTAAGGAAAGTTAAGAGTGAAGATCTGAAGGTAGGAAATCGCTTCTCTGTTCTTCAGGATGAATGTACTTCAGTGGCCAGTGAAGGTAAGGGTACTACTGCCCCTGCTAATGGAGGTAAGCACATTCTTGTGGTTGGTGACTCTCAGGTAAGATATATTGACCGTGCTTTTTGTAATAGGAATAAGAAGATGAGAGATAGAGTGTGCTTCCCTGGAGCTGGTGTTGGGGATATTGTCAACAGGCTGGATAATATCATGTCAGGTAATGGGAAAAAGCCCATTATCTGTCTCAGTGCTGGTGGAAATGATATTGGGAAGGGTAGGAGAGAAGAGCTGCTAGATAAGTACAGGTCAGCTATAGATTTCATTAAGTCTAAGGGAGGGATCCCAATCATATGTAGCATCTTGCCTAGAAGGGGAGTAGGAAATGAATGGTTGTCTAGGGCAATTGGTGTAAATTGCTGGCTAGACAGATACTGCAAGGAACTTGCAATCCCATTCATTGACAACTGGAACAGCTTTTATGGCAAACATGATATGTATGCAAGGGATGGGGTACATCTCTCTGGGGCTGGGGTGGTAGCACTTGCAGACTCGATTGAGAAGGCC
Source organism: Cherax quadricarinatus (assembly GCF_038502225.1). Classification (NCBI taxonomy): domain Eukaryota; kingdom Metazoa; phylum Arthropoda; class Malacostraca; order Decapoda; family Parastacidae; genus Cherax; species Cherax quadricarinatus. The sequence continues at coordinate 25,662,442 of NC_091347.1, read as the reverse complement.
ATTGGTGAAATGACTATGATTTTAAACTGATGGAAGATAGAGGTATGGGTGTGTGTGGGAAACAAGCAGGTTGCAACACTGGGGTTGGAAACAGTAAATGTATAAAAGGCATTCAGCATGAAGTTATAAATAAAAACAATAGATCAGGTCAGCAAACAAAGGGGGACAGCAGAGGGCAGCAAGGGACTAGTTCCCTTAAGGTTTACTATACTAATAGCAGGAGTGTAAGAAATAAGATAGATGAGCTAAGATTAATTGCAAGTGCAGGAAACATAGATATTATTGCTATAACAGAGACCTGGCTCAATCTGAAAGATAGAGAGATGCCCTCTGAATGTCACATACAAGGCTATAAATTATTCCACACTGACAGGGTCAACAGGAAAGGTGGTGGAGTAGCGATGTATGTCAGAGACAATTTAAATTGTTGTGTTAAACAAGATATTAAATTAGAAGCGTCAGCCACTGAATCTGTTTGGTTACAGCTTCTCGAGGGCCGAGAAAAACTAATTTTGGGTGTGATTTACAGGGCCCCAAATCTTGATAGGGAGTGCAGTAAACTTCTATGGGACGAAATTCGTAAGGCATCTACATACGAAAATGTTGTGCTAATGGGAGATTTCAACTATAGACAGATTGACTGGAGCAATTTGACAGGAAATTTAGAGTCAGGTGACTTTCTTGATACGATCCAGGATTGTTTTTTTTTAACATTTTGTGACAGAGCCAACTAGGGGAAATAACCTCCTTGACTTGGTTCTTGCCAGTAGGGAAACACTAATTAATAATCTTGAGGTTAATGATGAGCTTGGGGAAAGTGATCACAAATCACTCAGTTTTAATATATCATGGAATTCCCCTAATAATGGCAATCAAGTCTCTGTCCCTGACTTCCGCTTGGCTGATTTCATAGGACTGAAAAATTACTTAGGTGGGCTGAACTGGAATGACCTGACTAAGGGTCAGGTAGGTGGTGATGGTTGCCGATATGACGCTTTCCAGGGCATAGTTCTAGCTGCTCAGTCAAATTATGTTCCAAATAAGGAAATCAGATCAAACAAAAATGATCCTAAATGGATGAACAATAGATTAAAATATCTAATTGGTCAAAAGAGAGGCATATATAGGCAAATCAAAAAAGGGGAGGGGCAATTAAGAAATCGATATATTCAGTTAAAGAGAGAAATAAAAAAAGGAATTAGAAAAGCAAAAAGAGATTATGAGGTTAAAGTTGCAAGAGATTCGAAGACTAACCCAAAAGGATTCTTTCAGGTATACAAAAGTAAGATCAGGGACAAGATAGGCCCACTCAAAAGTTCCTCGGGTCAGCTCACTGACAGTGATAAGGAAATGTTTGAAGATGAATGGTTCAGAGAACCGACATGTTGATAAATTAGACACATGTGCAACTCTTGGGTATCTTTATTGAGGAAACGTTTCGCCACACGTGGCGAAACGTTTCCTCAATAAAGATACCCAAGAGTTGCACATGTGTCTAATTTATCATAAGGAAATGTGTAGAAGTTTTAACACATACTTCCTCTCAGTTTTTACACAGGAGGATACCAGCGATATTCCAGAAATGATAAATTATGTGGAACAGGACGATAATAAACTGTGCACGATTAGGGTCACAAGTGACATGGTCCTTAGGCAAATAGATAAATTAAAACCTAACAAATTCCCAGGCCCTGATGAACTGTATGCAAGGGTTCTAAAGGAATGTAAAGAGGAGCTTAGCAAACCTTTCGCTAATCTTTTCAGCATATCACTACAAACTGGCATGGTGCCAGATAAGTGGAAAATGGCAAATGTGATACCTATTTTCAAAGCAGGTGACAGGTCCTTAGCTTCGAACTATAGACCAATAAGCCTAACCTCCATAGTGGGAAAATTTATGGAATCAATAATTGCCGAGGCAGTTCGTAGCCACCTTGAAAAGCATAAATTAATCAACGAATCTCAGCATGGTTTTACAAAGGGGCGTTCCTGCCTTACGAATTTATTAACTTTTTTCACTAAGGTATTTGAGGAGGTAGATCATGGTAATGAATATGAAATTGTGTATATGGACTTCAGTAAGGCTTTTGACAGGGTCCCACATCAGAGACCATTGAGGAAAATTAAGGCACATGGAATAGGAGGAGAAATTTTTTCCTGGATAGAGGCATGGTTGACAAATAGGCAGCAGAGAGTTTGCATAAATGGGGAGAAATCAGAGTGGGGAAGTGTCACGAGCGGTGTTCCACAGGGGTCAGTGTTGGGCCCCCTGCTGTTCACAATCTACATAAACGACATAGATGAGGGCATAAAGAGCGACATCAGCAAGTTTGCCGATGACACCAAAATAGGCCGTCGAATTCATTCTGACGAGGACATTCGAGCACTCCAGGAAGATTTGAATAGACTGATGCAGTGGTCGGAGAAGTGGCAGATGCAGTTTAATATAGACAAATGCAAAGTTCTAAATGTTGGACAGGACAATAACTATGCCACATATAAACTAAATAATGTAGCTCTTAATATTACGGATTGCGAAAAAGATTTAGGAGTTCTGGTTAGCAGTAATCTGAAACCAAGACAACAGTGCATAAGTGTTCGCAATAAAGCTAATAGAATCCTTGGCTTCATATCAAGAAGCATAAATAATAGGAGTCCTCAGGTTGTTCTTCAACTCTATACATCCTTGGTTAGGCCTCATTTAGATTATGCTGCACAGTTTTGGTCACCGTATTACAGAATGGATATAAATGCTCTGGAAAATGTACAAAGGAGGATGACAAAGTTGATCCCACGTATCAGAAACTTCCCTATGAGGATAGACTAAGGGCCCTGAATCTGCACTCTCTAGAAAGACGTAGAATTAGAGGGGATATGATTGAGGTGTATAAATGGAAGACAGGAATAAATAAAGGGGATGTAAATAGTGTGCTGAAAATATCTAGCCTAGACAGGACTCGCAGCAATGGTTTTAAGTTAGAAAAATTCAGATTCAGGAAGGATATAGGAAAGTACTGGTTTGGTAATAGAGTTGTGGATGAGTGGAACAAACTCCCAAGTACAGTCCTAGAGGCCAGAACGTTGTGTAGCTTTAAAAATAGGTTGGATAAATGCATGAGTGGGTGTGGGTGGGTGTGAGTTGGACCTGATTAGCTTGTGCTACCAGGTCGGTTGCCATGTTCCTCCCTTAAGTCAAGGTGACCTGACCTGACTAGGTTGGGTGCATTGGCTTAAGCCGGTAGGAAACTTGGACCTGCCTCGCATGGGCCAGTAGTCCTGCTGCAGTGTTCCTTCGTTCTTATGTTCTTATGTTCTTACAAGTATCCATCCTCCTACAAATGTCCATCCTCCTACAAGTATACATCCTCATACAAGTATACATCCTTCTACAAGTATACATCCTCCTACAGTATCCATCCTCCTACAGTATCCATCCTCCTACAGTATCCATCCTCCTACAAGTGTCCATCCTCCTACAGTATCCATCATAAGAACATAAGAACATAAGAAAGGAGGAACACTGCAGGAGGCCTGTTGGCCCATACTAGGCAGGTCCTTTACAATTCATCCCACTAACAAAACATTTGCCCAACCCAATTTTCAATGCCACCCAAGAAATAAGCTCTGATGTGAAAGTCCTACTCAAATCCAACCCCTCCCACTCATGTACTTATCCAACCTAAATTTGAAACTACCCAAAGTCCCAGCCTCAATAACCCAACTAGGTAGACTGTTCCACTCATCAACTACCCTATTTCCAAACCAATACTTTCCTATGTCCTTTCTAAATCTAAACTTATCTAATTTAAATCCATTACTGCGGGTTCTCTCTTGGAGAGACATCCTCAAGACCTTATTAAAATCCCCTTTATTAATACCTATCTTCCACTTATACACTTCGATCAGGTCTCCCCTCATTCTTCGTCTAACAAGTGAATGTAACTTAAGAGTCTTCAATCTTTCTTCATAAGGAAGATTTCTAATGCTATGTATTAATTTAGTCATCCTACGCTGAATGTTTTCTAACGAATTTATGTCCATTCTGTAATATGGAGACCAGAACTGAGCTGCATAATCTAGGTGAGGCCTTACTAATGATGTATAAAGCTGCAGTATGACCTCTGTACTTCTGTTGCTTACACTTCTTGATATAAATCCCAGTAATCTATTTGCCTTATTACGTACGCTTAGGCATTGCTGTCTTGGTTTAAGGTTGCTGCTTACCATAACCCCCAAGTTCTTTTTGGAATCTGTATGGCTAAGTTCTACATCATTTAACTTATAATTATAAGTACTAGGGTTATGGGCACTCCCAAGCTTCAGAACCTTGCACTTATCTACATTGAACTGCATCTGCCACTTTTCTGACCAAGAATAGAGTTTGTTTAAATCCTCCTGAAGTTCCATAACATCTACGTTTGAATCAATTATCCTACCTATCTTTGTGTCATCGGCGAATTTGCTCATATCACTAGTAATTCCTTCATCAAGATCATCCTCCTACAGCATCCATCCTCCTGCCTCTGCAGCAAACTCATCATTCATCAAGTGAATGAACATCTATCCAGACTCGGGGGACTGATAACCTCATCTTCCAATCTCTGTATTGTGACTGATAAAGCCACTGGTTGGCGAAGTCTTCATAACAGAGATGCCCAGGTACTGCACATGTGTCTTATTCATCAACTCTCAGTCTATCTTCGTGTGAAAGATTCCTTACACAGTGAATCAATCTTGTCATCCTTCTCTGTATATTCTCCAATGTATTTTTGTACACTCTGTAGTAGAGAGTCCAGAACTGAGCTCTAAGTGAGGCCTTAATAATGATGTATAGAGCTGTACTGTGACCTGTTAATAAAAATCTGTAATATTAAGGATTTTTACTCTAAATTAATAATGTATATTAACCAAAAAATACATAAGTATCAGTGGTACAAATTAAAATTTAGCTAAAAATTGCCAGAATATCCACAAAAAAATGTGAAAAAAATAGTATCAGTTGTAATTCCTGATATAAATCCAAGTAGTCTTTTAGCTGTACTGCGAACGCTTGGGTGTTACTGTTTAGACGCTTGGGTGTTACTGTTTAGACGCTTGGGTGTTACTGTTTAGACGCTTGGGTGTTACTGTTTAGACGCTTGGGTGTTACTGTTTAGACGCTTGGGTGTTACTGTTTAGACGCTTGGGTGTTACTGTTTAGACGCTTGGGTGTTACTGTTTAGACGCTTGGGTGTTACTGTTTAGACGCTTGGGTGTTACTGTTTAGACGCTTGAGTGTTACTGTTTAGACGCTTCGGTGTTACTGTTTAGACGCTTGGGTGTTACTGTTTAGACGCTTGGGTGTTACTGTTTAGACGCTTGGGTGTTACTGTTTAGACGCTTGGGTGTTACTGTTTAGACGCTTGGGTGTTACTGTTTAGACGCTTGGGTGTTACTGTTTAGACGCTTGGGTGTTACTGTTTAGACGCTTGGGTGTTACTGTTTAGACGCTTGGGTGTTACTGTTTAGACGCTTGAGTGTTACTGTTTAGACGCTTCGGTGTTACTGTTTAGACGCTTGGGTGTTACTGTTTAGACGCTTGGGTGTTACTGTTTAGACGCTTGGGTGTTACTGTTTAGACGCTTGGGTGTTACTGTTTAGACGCTTGGGTGTTACTGTTTAGACGCTTGGGTGTTACTGTTTAGACGCTTGGGTGTTACTGTTTAGACGCTTGAGTGTTACTGTTTAGACGCTTCGGTGTTACTGTTTAGACGCTTGGGTGTTACTGTTTAGATGCTTCGGTGTTACTGTTTAGACGCTTCGGTGTTACTGTTTAGACGCTTCGGTGTTACTGTTTAGATGCTTCGGTGTTACTGTTTAGACGCTTCGGTGTTACTGTTTAGGCTTCAAATATGCCCTTACTATGGCACAGGATCATAACATACTAAAGGAGGAGCACTGCAGCAGGCCTACTGGCCCACAGTAGGCAGGTCCTTCTCAAACCCAAACCCCCTAACAAAAATATTTCCCTAAACCCAAATGGAAATAAGTTACTTTGTGTTATTCTAAGTAGTTTGACTTCAAAGTCCGTTCCACTTTGTTGCTGCTGTTTTGGCTTCAAATTCCCCCTTACCATTACTTCAAAGTCCTTTTCACATTCTGTATAACCAAGCTCCTGGTCCCCAAGTTTATAAGTACGAGTGGGTGTTTACATTTCTAAGGATTAGGATTTTGCATGTGGTTTCCTTTAAAGAAGCAGGATATCGACGAGGGGGGTGGAGGAGGGAGAAAGGTTAGTGGTGAGGGGAACAAAAGATAGTGGTGAGGGGAAGGAAAGTGATGAAAAGGGGTGAAAGAGGGACGGGGGTAACGAGTATCAAGGGAAAACTGGGTGTCCCTGAGCACCGTACAAAGCAGCAGGGCCAAGCAACACGGCTCTAGCAGCACGTCTTAGCACTAGGTCCTAGTAGTACGTCCTAGCACTAGGTCCTAGCAGCATATTGTAGCACTAGGGCCTAGCAGCAGGTTATAGCACGAGGGCCTAACAACACACAGCACATCCTAGCACTAGGGCCTAGTAGCACGTCCTAGCACTAGGACCTAGCAGCAGGTTTTAGCACTAGGGCCTAACAACAAATCCTAACACTAGGGCCTAGTAGCACGTCCTAGCACTAGGTCCTAGCAGCAAGTTCTGGTCACTGTATTAAGTCACCCCAGGGGAGACACTACCAGCACCGCCCAGTCTTTTACACCGGCCAATTATATTCACACACACGTGTTCCGCCCCAACACCGTGTAACACTGAGTGGTGATCACCACTGTGTAGAGTACTTAACGCAAACAAAATAAGTAACACAAACAAAAGCAAGACTAAGTAACACAAACAACCCAAACAAGAACAGCACGTCACGCAAACAATCCTTATTTTCCTGACGCTGTAATGTGCTCCATCAGGAGGGTTGCACTGTTTGTGTTCCATCAAGGGGGCTGCAGCAGGCACACGAGCATTCGGACCGCCAACAGCAACAACCTGGATGATCCAGCAAGACAGGCTATAGCGGCTGGCTCCCAGGCTTGGAGTCAGCTACCACACTAACAACCTACTTACCTCTTAGCTCAATTGTTGCTTATTTACGTTGTTGCTCTAACTGTTACCTTCCTGCCTACGCCCAGAGGCGCAGCTGCGACACACAGGAAGAACCACGCACACGCACACGCACACGCACACTCACACAAGCTAGTAGATAGGTGAACAACAAATCACCACCTACAACACATCACCACCCACAACACACCAACACCACCCACAACACACTACCACCACCCACAACACATCACCATCCACAACACACTACCACCACCCACAACACATCAACACCACCCACAACACATCAACACCACTCACAACACACCAACACCACCCAGAACACACTACCACCACCCACAAACATCACCACCACCCACAACACACCAACACCACCCACAACACACTACCACCACCCACAAACATCACCACCACCCACAACACATCACCACCCGCAAACATCACCACCACCCACAACACACCAACACCACCCACAACACACTACCACCACCCACAAACATCACCACCACTCACAACACACCAACACCACCCAGAACACACTACCACCACCCACAAACATCACCACCACTCACAACACACCAACACCACCCACAACACACTACCACCACCCACAACACATCACCCGCAAACATCACCACCACCCACAACACACCAACACCACCCGCAACAAACTACCACCACCCACAACACACCAACACCACCCACAACACACTACCACCACCCACAACACATCACCACCCACAACACACCAACACCACCCACAAAACACTACCACCACCCACAACACACTACCACCACCCACAACACATCACCACCACCCACAACCCATTACCACCACCCACAACACATCATCACCACCCACAACACATCATCACCACCCACAACACACTACTACCACCCACAACACAGTACCACCACCCACAACACACCACCACCACCCACAACACACCACCACCACCCACAACACATCACCCACAACACACTACCACCACCCACAACACATCACCACCGCCCACAACACATTACCACCACCCACAACACATCACCACCACCCACAACACATCATCACCACCCACAACACACCACCACCACCCACAACACATTACCACCACCCACAACACATTACCACCACCCACAACACACTACCACCACCCACAACACACTACCACCACCCACAACGCATCACCACCACCCACAACGCATCACCACCATCCACAACACATCACCACCACCCACAACACATAACCACCACCCACACATCACCACCACCCACAATACACCACCACCACCCACAACACACTTCCACCACCCACAACACATCACCACCACCCACAACACATCATCACTACCCACAACACAACTCAGAACCTCACATGATCACCTTACTAAGTATAATTAAGTGTTTAATGTCCGGTGAGCGAGGTAATGTAAGCGGGGAAAGAAAATATTGCGAAGGGGAGGAGAAAAAATGAAGAGGAGGGGAGAGAGGAACGTAAGGGAAGATGTGGAAGAATGGGAGACAGGATGAGAAGTAAGTGATTTACCTGTGACGTGTTTCGAGAGTTTGCGATATGTCTGGCAAGGAGGTGGCTGGAAACGTTCAAAAGTGTACAAGGAACGCCCTCGCGGCCCGGTCCCAGACCAGTCCTCCTGGTGGTGGCAGAATATGATGCAGTGCGACCTTATGGTGCGGTCAAGGCTGATGTTGTGACCTGTGACAGCCATTGTTGCGCGTGATTAAGTTTCTAGATGTTAGGAAGTACTTCTTCAGCCTCAGAGTGGTGGAAAAATGGAAGGAGTTGGATGGAAAAGTACTGGAGGATCAATCCACATACCGAGGAAGGCAACCCAAGACACCAGAAACAAGTCGACAAAGTGTACAAGAAACAGAAACTCAACCTCCGTAAAGACAGACACACACACACACACACACACACACACACACACACACACACACACACACACACACACACACACACGCGCACGCACACACACACCACAGGGAGATCGACTGGGAAAACCTGGAGCCACATGGGGGTCCCGAAACATGGAGAGCCAAGATGTTGGATGTGGTACTTGAAAACCTCATGCATCAACATGTCAGGGACACAACCAGAGAGAGAGGGGAGGATGAGCCAGCAAGACTGGATCTTGTGTTCACCCTGAGTAGTTCAGACATCGAGGACATCACTTACGAGAGGCCCCTTGGAGCTAGCGATCATGTGGTTCTGAGTTTTGACTATATAGTAGAGTTACAAGTGGAGAAGGTAACAGGAACTGAAGGGGACAAGCCAAACTATAAAAGGGGGGACTACACAGGTATGAGAAACTTCCTGCAGGAGGTTCAGTGGGACAGAGAAATGGTAGGAAAATCAGTAAACGAGATGATGGAATATGTGGCAACAAAGTGCAAGGAGGCAGAGGAAAGTTTTGTTCCCAAGGGAAACAGAAATAATAGGAAGACCAAAACGAGTCCTTGGTTTACCCGAAGGTGTAGGGAGGCAAAAACTAAGTGCAACAGAGAATGGAAAAGGTACAGGAGGCATAGGACCCAGGAAAACAAGGAGATTAGTAGAAGAGCCAGAAACGAGTATGCGCAGATAAGGAGGGAGGCCCAGCCACAGTATGAAAACGACATAGCATCGAAAGTCAAATCTGACCCGAAACTGCTGTATAGCCACATTAGGAGGAAGACAACAGTCAAGGACCAGGTGATAAGGCTGAGGAAAGAAGGTGGAGAACTCACAAGAAACGATCAAGAGGTATGTGAGGAGCTCAAAACGAGATTTAAGGAAGTATTTACAGTAGAGACAGGAAGGACTCTGGGGGGACAGACCAGATGGGGACACCAACAAGGAATACACCAACAAGTGTTGGACGACATACATACAGATGAGGAGGAGGTGAAGAAACTGCTAAGGGACATCGATACCTCAAAGGCAATGGGACCGGACAACATCTCTCCATGGGTCCTTAGAGAGGGAGCAGATATGTTGTGCGTACCACTTACCACAATCTTCAACACATCCCTGGAAACTGGGCAACTACCTGAGGTATGGAAGACGGCAAATGTAGTTCCCATTTTCAAAAAAGGAGACAGAAAAGAGGCACTAAACTATAGACCTGTGTCATTGACGTGTATAGTATGCAAAATTATGGAGAAGATTATCAGGAGGAGAGTGGTGGAGCACCTGGAACGGAACAGGAGTATAAATGCCAACCAGCACGGATTCACGGAAGGCAAATCCTGTGTCACAAACCTTCTGGAGTTTTATGATAAAATAACAGAAGTAAGACAAGAGAGAGAGGGGTGGGTTGATTGCATCTTCTTGGACTGCAAGAAGGCTTTTGACACAGTTCCTCACAAGAGATTAGTGCAGAAGCTAGAGCATCAGGCGCATATAACAGGAAGGGCACTGCAATGGATCAGAGAATACCTGACAGGGAGGCAACAACGAGTCATGGTACGTAATGATGTATCACAGTGGGCACCTGTGACGAGCGGGGTCCCACAGGGGTCGGTCCTAGGACCAGTGCTATTTTTGGTATATGTGAACGACATGACGGAAGGGTTAGACTCAGAAGTGTCCCTGTTTGCAGATAATGTGAAGTTAATGAGGAGAATTAAATCTGATGAGGACCAGGCAGGACTTCAAAGAGACCTGGACAGACTGGACACCTGGTCCAGCAAATGGCTTCTCGAATTTAATCCTGCCAAATGCAAAGTCATGAAGATAGGGGAAGGGCACAGAAGACCACAGACAGAGTATAGGCTAGGTGGCCAAAGACTGCAAACCTCACTCAAGGAGAAAGATCTTGGGGTGAGTATAACACCGAGCATGTCTCCGGAAGCACACATCAATCAGATAACTGCTGCAGCATATGGGCGCCTGGCAAACCTGAGAACAGCATTCCGACACCTTAGTAAGGAATCATTCAAGACACTGTACACCGTGTATGTCAGGCCCATACTGGAGTATGCAGCACCTGTTTGGAACCCGCACTTGATAAAGCACGTCAAGAAACTAGAGAAAGTACAAAGGTTTGCAACAAGGTTAGTTCCAGAGCTAAGGGGAATGTCCTATGAAGAAAGATTAAGGGAAATCGGCCTGACGACACTGGAGGACAGGAGGGTCAGGGGAGACATGATAACGACATATAAAATACTGCGTGGAATAGACAAGGTGGACAAGGACAGGATGTTCCAGGGAGGGGACACAGAAACAAGAGGCCACAATTGGAAGTTGAAGACACAAATGAGTCAGAGAGATAGTAGGAAGTATTTCTTCAGTCATAGAGTTGTAAGGCAGTGGAATAGCCTAGAAAATGACGTAGTGGAGGCAGGAACCATACACAGTTTTAAGACGAGGTTTGATAAAGCTCATGGAGCGGGGAGAGAGAGGGTCTAGTAGCAACCGGTGAAGAGGCGGGGCCAGGAGCTAGGACTCGAC
>NC_091347.1:25618407-25645907 GCF_038502225.1 Cherax quadricarinatus | reverse complement strand
GGAAGAAAGGGCAAAATCAGTGTTTATCCATGGGCTTCAGGAGAGAGAGGAAAGGACACACACTGAAAGGAAGCAGGAAGAAAGGAAGGAGATTGAGAAAATCATAACAGAAATAGGTGAAGAGAGGGACGAGATTGTAAATTTTCAGAGAATAGGGGGGTACTCGAAGGTGAGAAACCGACCAATCAAGCTGATTCTCAGGACGGAAACAGTGCGGAACAGGATCCTCCAAGAGAAACCACGATTGAAATACTCGGAAGAGTACAAGAGGGTGTTCCTAGACAGAGACAGAACAAAATCAGAACGACAGCAGCTGAGGGAGAGGACAAAAAAGCGAAAGGAGCTAGGAAAAGAGACAAGGAGGGAACCAGCAGAGGTCAGTCAGAGCAGGACAGAACAGCAAGGGCAAGCACACACACAACTACTCTCAGAACCACACAACCTATCACACCATCCCAACACACCCTACAATCCATACCCACAGCCTCCACCCAACACCAAGCTATAGAACCCCACAGTATGCCACCAGGTCTCCCACCCTCACAGGCCCCCCAAACCACAGTGTTGGAAAGGAAACTGAAGGTATGGTACACAAACGCTGATGGAATAACAAATAAGTGGGAGGAGTGGCAAGAAAGAGTCAAAGAAGCATCACCGGACATCATAGCTCTCACAGAAACCAAGCTTACAGGTATGATAACAGATGCCATCTTTCCAACGGGATACCAAATCCTGAGGAAAGACAGAGGGAACAGGGGGGGTGGAGGAGTGGCGTTGCTGATCAAAAATCGCTGGAATTTTGATGAGCTGGAGAGAGAAGATAGCGGAGAAGAAAGTGATTACATAGTGGGAACACTTCACTCTGGAGGTCCCAAGGTGGTAATAGCAGTGATGTATAACCCACCACAGAACAGCAGGAGGCCAAGGCAAGAGTACGACGAGAGCAATAGAGCGATGGTTGACACACTGGCTAGAGTGGCCAGAAGAGCTCATGCATGCAGGGCAAAGCTCCTGATCATGGGTGACTTTAACCACAAGGAGATAGATTGGGAGAACTTGGACCCACATGGGGGCCAAGATACTTGGAGGGCTAAGATGATGGAGGTGGTACTGGAGAACTTCATGTACCAACACGTAAGGGACACTACAAGAGAGAGAGGAGAGGATGAACCAGCAAGGCTGGACTTAGTATTCACCTTCAGTAGTGCAGATATCGAGGACATCACATATGAAAGACCCCTTGGGGCCAGTGACCATGTGGTTGTAAGCTTCGAATACACAGTAGAGCTACAAGTGGAGGGAGAAGCAGGAAGGCCAGGACGAATGAAGCCAAACTACAAGAAAGGGGACTACACAGGAATGAGGAACTACCTGAACGGGGTTCAGTGGGACAGAGAACTGGCAGGGAAACCAGTTAATGAGATGATGGAATATGTAGCAATAAAATGCAAGGAGGCTGAGGAGAGGTTTGTACCCAAGGGTAACAGGAGTAATGAAAAAGCCAGGATGAGCCCATGGTTTACCCAAAGGTGCAGGGAGGCAAAAACCAAGTGTGCTAGGGAATGGAAGAAATATAGAAGGCAAAGGACCCAGGAGAATAAGGAGAACAGTCGTAGAGCCAGAAATGAATATGCACAGATAAGAAGGGAGGCCCAAAGACAATATGAAAATGACATAGCAGCGAAAGCCAAATCTGACCCGAAACTGTTGTACAGCCACATCAGGAGGAAAACAACAGTCAAGGACCAGGTAATCAGGCTAAGGAAGGAAGGAGGAGAGACAACAGGAAATGACCGGGAAGTATGTGAAGAACTCAACAAGAGATTCAAAGAAGTGTTCACAGAGGAGACAGAAGGGACTCCAGAAAGACGGAGAGGTGGGGCACACCACCAAGTGCTGGACACAGTGCACACAACCGAGGAAGAAGTGAAGAGGCTTCTGAGTGAGCTAGATACCTCAAAGGCAATGGGGCCAGATAACATCTCCCCCATGGGTATTGAGAGAGGGAGCAGAGGCGCTATGTGTACCCCTAACAACAATATTCAATACATCTATCGAAACAGGGAGATTGCCTGAGGCATGGAAGACAGCAAATGTAGTCCCAATCTTTAAAAAAGGAGACAGACATGAAGCATTAAACTACAGACCAGTGTCACTGACATGTATAGTATGCAAAATCATGGAGAAGATTATCAGGAGAAGAGTGGTGGAACACCTAGAAAGGAATGATCTCATCAACAGCAGCCAGCATGGTTTCAGGGACGGGAAATCCTGTGTCACAAACCTACTGGAGTTCTATGACATGGTGACAGCAGTAAGACAAGAGAGAGAGGGGTGGGTGGATTGCATTTTCTTGGACTGCAAGAAGGCGTTTGACACAGTTCCACACAAGAGATTGGTGCAAAAACTGGAGGACCAAGCAGGGATAACAGGGAAGGCACTACAATGGATCAGGGAATACTTGTCAGGAAGACAGCAGCGAGTCATGGTACGTGGCGAGGTGTCAGAGTGGGCACCTGTGACCAGCGGGGTCCCGCAGGGGTCAGTCCTAGGACCAGTGCTGTTTCTGGTATTTGTGAACGACATGACGGAAGGAATAGACTCTGAGGTGTCCCTGTTTGCAGATGACGTGAAGTTGATGAGAAGAATACACTCGATCGAAGACCAGGCAGAACTACAAAGGGATCTGGACAGGCTGCAGAACTGGTCCAGCAATTGGCTCCTGGAGTTCAATCCCACCAAGTGCAAAGTCATGAAGATTGGGGAAGGGCAAAGAAGGCCGCAGACGGAGTACAGTCTAGGGGGTCAGAGACTACAAACCTCACTCAAGGAAAAAGATCTTGGGGTGAGTATAACACCAGGCACATCTCCTGAAGCGCACATCAACCAAATAACTGCTGCAGCATATGGGCGCCTAGCAAACCTCAGAACAGCATTCCGACATCTTAATAAGGAATCGTTCAGGACCCTGTACACCGTATACGTTAGGCCCATATTGGAGTATGCGGCACCAGTTTGGAACCCACACCTAGCCAAGCACGTAAAGAAACTAGAGAAAGTGCAAAGGTTTGCAACAAGACTAGTCCCAGAGCTAAGAGGTATGTCCTACGAGGAGAGGTTAAGGGAAATCAACCTGACGACACTGGAGGACAGGAGAGATAGGGGGGACATGATAACGACATACAAAATACTGAGAGGAATTGACAAGGTGGACAAAAACAGGATGTTCCAGAGATTGGACACAGTAACAAGGGGACACAGTTGGAAGCTAAAGACACAGATGAATCACAGGGATGTTAGGAAGTATTTCTTCAGCCACAGAGTAGTCAGTAAGTGGAATAGTTTGGGAAGCGATGTAGTGGAGGCAGGATCCATACATAGCTTTAAGCAGAGGTACGATAAAGCTCACGGCTCAGGGAGAGTGACCTAGTAGCGATCAGTGAAGAGGCGGGGCCAGGAGCTCGGACTCGACCCCCGCAACCTCAACTAGGTGAGTACATACACACACACATACACACACACACACACACACACACACACACACACACACATACACACACACACACACATACACACACACACACACACACACACACACACATACACACACACACACACACATACACACACATACACACACACACACACACAAACACACACACAGACACACACACATACACACACACGCATACACACACACGCACACACACACACACACACACACACACACACACACACACACACACACACACACACACACACACACACAGAACAACGAGAACACTTAATACCACCACCAAACACATACCAGACGCCACCATCTTCAACTTCCTGTTCAACCCAGGAGACGAAATAAGTTCAATTATTTTATTTTTTATTTTTAAACAACATGTATCTACAGGTAAGATGTTCATTCCTCTAAACGTAGTGCAGCACACGTCCTCTGTCACCAAACAGCTGCTGTGAGTGTGCGAAACCTCACACGCAAAGAAGAAACATCGAGAGTAACAGAGAGAACTCCAATCGGAATAAGTAAAAGACCCCAACGGAAATAAGTCAAGGACCCCTATGGAAATAAGTTAATTTCTCTGATATTTTGGGGGGTTATCCTATGTAATTTACACTATGTATGATAACGGTACCTATGTGTTCTTGTACCTAACTAAACTTCCTTGGCACTGCACTGTAGTAATGGTAATTGGTACTATCATCTGGTATTACTAAACCCTTAATCCACTGTACCACAAGACAACACGTAAGAACAGCCAAGTTAAACAAGGTAGAACTTCGCTGTAATAGTCTGGTAGTGAACTCGAGTCGACTCTTGGAGTAACGGGAGGGTGAAGACTCTCTTTGATGCGTTATTCACAAAAGCAAAGTGGGTCTTTATGAGCTGTCTCGACAGCAATAATAGTGGCAATATGATCTTCAACAAGTGTGGTCTCTCTTGCTATCACAATGTTTCTCCAGTACCAGATATCTAGATCTTTCTGGCCACATCTTTAAATAATAAGATATTACATGGACCCCAATGGCAGTAAGTCTGACGTTTTTGGATGGGGTTTCCTAGGTAATTTACATACATATTTATATATACGATAATTGTACTTGTGTCTAATCAATTTACTTAATCTTCTGAACTAATGTACGACAAGGAGCATCACGGTGAGGAGTCCGTACCTGGGTGGATAGTGTGGTGAGGCTCCAGTTCCTCAGATTACCTTTCAAGTTCTACTCGGGCTTCCAAACTCTCTTCAACCCAGACTGACTGCAGATATCGAAATATTTGCTACATATTTTACAGCCTTAGTTGAGAAAACATTTAAACATCTTTGACTCGAAGAGATAACTACCCACCTCAGTTTCTAGCAACCTTAGTCTCTACCTTAGTCACGGTACTGTGACTGTTCCAGTCACGTCGTATGGTTTCTTTTACGTGCGGGTTGTCTGTGTGTACTAAGTACCGTCTGTACAAGGTTCACAAACAGGAATTCAAACACTAAAAGGGACTTGTACTACAAGGGTAGAAAACGAGAAGTAGGCTAGCAGGCAGGCAGGCAGGCAGGCAGGCAGGCAGGCAGGCAGTCAGGCAGGCAAGTAGGCAGGCAGGCAGGCCAGTAGGCAGGCAAGTAGGCAGGCAGGCAGGCAGGCAGGCAGGCAGGCAGGCAGGCAGGCAAGCAGGTAGGTAGTTAGGTAGGTTGGTAGGTAGGTAGGTAGGTAGGTAGCGTGCTACCAACCCCTTCCTCTGTGGTTCTTCCTGGGAAGTACATGCAACTAGCATCAACAGCCTAAAAGGAAGGCCTAGTCTAGGACCCAGTCACACCTGTGACCGGTTTCGAGGGTTCTTCTACCCATGTAGCCCGACCTGAGACCAGGCTTCCCTGCACAACGCCTGGTCAATCAGGCTGTTTGGTCTAGCGGCCCACAGGACCACATAGCCCTCAGCTTCTTTTAAACCTCAATCTTCATTCTGGCAATATTTCTGACATCTGGAGCTAGTATGCTGAAGAGTCTTGAACCACGCATGTTGACACAGTGTTCTAACTGCATCCACGACTCCACAGCTCTTCAATGGCTTTATTTAATATTCTCACATCTTTCACTCCAGTAATTTGTCATAGTAGCGTGCGGGTTAAAGACTAGTCTCTCAAGCACCTTCCGTGTATATATACCGCCAAGTATATCTCTCTTTTTGCAATCTAGAGAGAGAATAATCTAAGTGCTTTGAGGCGTTCCCAATAGTGTATATGTTTTACAGATTCCTTGCAGGCAGTACACGACCTCAACACATGTTCCAGCTCTGCTATTTCTCCTGCCTTGAGAGGCGCTGTATACAGAACAATATTCAAGTCTGGAAAGCACAAGTGATTTGAAAAATACCATACTCGATATTGTTTCTCTTGTTTTGAAAGTTCTCATAAACCATCTTGTCGTTTTTTTCTGGTTTTTGCTGCATTTACCCGAAGATGTTTTCCAAATCACAGATTACCTGGCGTAACTGTTCCCAAGTCTGACGCTTACGCTCTGTCAGATGATGTACCTGTGGTCTGTATACTGTGCTCCCATCAAGGAGGTTCCATGACGCTGGTGAGGGGCTCTTGAGCTAGGGAATTGGATCTGTGCTCCGGTTCCATGAATTAAGCCTGAATACCTTCCATCCCCTCCCCCCTACGTGCGCTGTATAATCCTACGGGTTTAGTGCTCCCCATGATTATAATACTGTATACTGTGCTCATCTTACGTTTTCATTCTTCCTACATATATGTAGCTGAAATGCGTCACCGGTGTACTTTAATGTTTTCATCTGACCATTGAACAACATTATCTGCACCTGTATTTCTTCCGTATTTTTTTGTGTTCCTTCTACCGAAGTGACTTCCATACATTGATAACACGTGAAAGAGATAATACGAAGCTATGCTTAGTTTTCTTGTCTGCCTTGACCTGCTCAACTTTTCGCTCTGCTGAGACTTATCTTCATTTCGTTCATAATTCATCTTTGTGATGTTAGAATTCTGAATATTCATTTCCCCAATCTTCCTGTTACATCTACTGACCTTTCAGGTTCGATCCTGCGTCCGCTAATCGTGTCTTAGCGTGTGGCTAATCAGGCTGTTGGAGATGGCCTCCAGCCAGGAAGAGTTTAAGCATCGACATGACAAGCTTTGATGAAGCTGTGGCACTCAGGGACGAGAGTGCCGTGCCAGCGGGAGCAGAGCCAAAAAACATGCTACGTAATGATGGGAGGGAGGAAGGAAGGGAGGGAGCGGCATAATGAACGCTGTTAACTGCATACATATTGTTGTTACATTCTTATCAACAACACGCCCATAGTAGTTAACCCAACGACCAGCAACTAGCTAGCAGTGGTGGTTGGGGGGAAGGGGCAGGTGGGGCGACGAGAAGGTAGATGGGAAGAGGTAAGACTGGTGAGGAAAGGAGAGGGTGCTGGGAGAGGAGCGACAGGTGGGGAGAGACGGAGGGGCAGAGGTAACACAGCCGGGGAGACAGGTGAGGGGAGAGAGGGAGAGAGAGAGAGAGAGAGAGAGAGAGAGAGAGAGAGAGAGAGAGAGAGAGAGAGAGAGAGAGAGAGAGAGAGAGAGAGAGAGAGAGAGAGAGAGAAAGAGAGAGAAAGAGAGAGAGAGAGAGAGAGAGAGAGAGAGAGAGAGAGAGAGAGAGAGAGAGAGAGAGAGAGAGAGAGAGAGAGAGAGAGAGAGCGTAAAGCAGTGACAATGATCACAAAAGTGTGGGTGAGGAAGTAATACCCTGATCGACATGACGGTCGTTGCTTTCAGCCACTAGGTAGGTTAAAAAGAGTCATCTTGGCACCCTTCACGTGTGCCAGTGTGGAGTGAAGGTTCCTCAGTTATAGTGCCAGACTTCCTTCTGCCATTCCCTGCCTTTTTTTCCTCTCTCCCTGTCTATTTCCTTCCATTCCAGTCTCTCTCTCTCTCTCTCTCTCTCTCTCTCTCTCCCTTCCTCTCCCACCGTTCCTAGATCATTCCCACTTTCTTGGCATCCTTCCCTCCGTCCCTAGATCTTTCCTCCCCTCTTGGGATCTTTCCTAGATCTTTTCCCTTTCTACTTGTCTCTTTCCTTATCTGCCTCACATCCTTCACTCACCTCCCCGCCACCGAAACCGGTTCTAGTGCCCCTCTGAACAGGTGAAGAGGGCGTGAGGAGGACATTTCAAGTGGCACTCTACACTTTTCTACACACTGCACTCTCCCGTTTCATTACCGTTACTGCAGAGGGAGAGAGAGAGAGAGAGAGAGAGAGAGAGAGAGAGAGAGAGAGAGAGAGAGAGAGAGAGAGAGAGAGAGAGAGAGAGAGAGAGAGAGAGAGAGATAGAGATAGAGAGAGGGGGGGGTAGATTACATCTTCGTCGACCGTAAGATATCAGATGACGCAGTACAACACACACACACACACACACACATCGGGGCCAGGAGCTGAGTCTCGACCCCTGCAACCACAATTAGGTGAGTACACACACACACACACACACACACACACACACACACACACACACACACACACACAAGAAGGAAGACCACGCAGGAGTAACAGGAAAGGTGAGTGTTTGGATACAGAAATACCTGGAGAATAGAAATCTAATCAAGCCTAATCAAGTCACGACCCATCATTCCCTCCCCGACGCACTATTCCTTCCCTCACCCACCATCTCCTCCCTGATTCACCGGGAGGCCTGGTCAAGGACTGGGCCGCGGGGGCGTTGACCCCCGGAACGACCTCCAGGTAGACTTACTCACCATCCCCTCCCTAGACTCATACTTCACCCACAACACAAGTACTCTCCACCCTCCCGCCTGTGTTTTTCTCTCTACATTACATATACCTGTGCTTTACCGGTGACCGGTTTCAAGTATTCCTCTACGTGCCGTAGGCCGGCCAAACTTCCCTGCTGACGGCCTGGTCTGTTTGTCAGAAATCTGAATATCCAAAGGCCCCCAGCAGCAACAGCCTGGTTAACCAGACAAGCCTGCCCCAGGGCCGGGCTGCGGGTGTAGGGAAACTCTCGAAAGCCATCAAAGGTACACGTTTCCCATCGAGTTGACTATTGTTTACCTTCTCTACATATATAATGATTCCTTTTTGTAATGAACTGTGACGTGTCTTGTGTAGGATACCGTTATGGTCCTCACGGGATTTCCATTTATCAGGATTAAACCTGGTTTATTCTCATTTCTAGTAGGTTTTTTTAGTTACTGGTTAGGTGCAGAGGTTCAGTGTTAGGAGTTCTCTGGTATGAACTTGTGGAGTTCACACAATAAAGATATCTTTGATCTTCTGTACACTGGCGAGGTTCAAGTCACCAGGGACTATAATGTTTAGTGTGACGGTGTCAAGGTTTACTTACCAGAGGTCTTTCTTAACCGCTCGGTTAGTTACTCTCTCTCTCTCTCTCTCTCTCTCTCTCTCTCTCTCTCTCTCTCTCTCTCTCTCTCTCTCTCTCTCTCTCTCTCTCTCTCTCTCCCTCTCTCTCTCTCTCTCTCTATCTATCTCTATATCTTTCTCATGTCAGGTAGCTTGCTTATCATTTCTTCCTCTCCCTCTCCTCCCTTCACATTCTCCCTCTTCCCTCCGCCTCTCCCTCCTCTTCGCTCTTGGCTCACATATTTTATTTAAGAGTCGTAACTGTCCGCTCCGTACATACTCGCTCTCCCCTCATTTGCTGCATCCTCTCCCCTCACCCTACCTCCATCCTCCCCTCACCCTGCCTCCGTCCTCCCCTCTCCCTACCTCCATCCTCCCCTCACCCTGCCTCCGTCCTCCCCTCTCCCTACCTCCATCCTCCCCTCCCCCTACCTCCATCCACATTCACCCTGCCTGCGTCCTCCCCTCTCCCTGGCTCTGCCCTACCCTCTCCCTATCTCTATCCTACTCCCTAGCTTTATCCTCTCTCCCTACGGCCCTCTCCATAACTCTTCTCTCCTCTCCCTACCTCTGCCCTCCCCTCTTCCTGCCTCAGCCTTCCCCTCTTCCTGCCTCAGCCTTCCCCTCTTCCCTACCTCTGGCCTTCCCTTCCCACCAGCAGCAACAGTCTGGTTGACCAGACAAGGACCAGACAAGCCTGGCCCAGGACCAGTTACACACCATTAAAATTCCTTTTCTTCACAACTAACGCACTAAACTGGAGCTTAATTTTCACGTTTCGGCGAGTACTGTCAACGTTTCGGTGAGTCTGGACCAAAGTTGTGAGTGTACTGATAATGGTCCGGATAAAACGAAAAGTCTAATTTCACGTCCGGTTTGTGAATTACTCGTGAACTGTTCCACCCCCGGTATTGTGACTTGTTACTCGTGAACTGTTCCACCCACGGTATTGTGACTTGTTACGTGTGAACTGTTCCACCCACGGTATTGTGACTTGTTACTTGTGAACTGTTCCACCCACGGTATTGTGACTTGTTACTTGTGAACTGTTCCACCCACGGTATTGTGACTTGTTACTCGTGAACTGTTCCACCCACGGTATTGTGACTTGTTACTTGTGAACTGTTCCACCCACGGTATTGTGACTTGTTACTTGTGAACTGTTCCACCCACGGTATTGTGACTTGTTACTTGTGAACTGTTCCACCCACGGTATTGTGACTTGTTACTCGTGAACTGTTCCACCCCCGGTATTGTGACTTGTTACTTGTGAACTGTTCCACCCCCGGTATTGTGACTTGTTACTCGTGAACTGTTCCACCCCCGGTATTGTGACTTGTTACTTGTGAACTGTTCCACCCACGGTATTGTGACTTGTTACTTGTGAACTGTTCCACCCACGGTATTGTGACTTGTTACTCGTGAACTGTTCCACCCCCGGTATTGTGACTTGTTACTTGTGAACTGTTCCACCCCCGGTATTGTGACTTGTTACTCGTGAACTGTTCCACCCCCGGTATTGTGACTTGTTACTTGTGAACTGTTCCACCCCCGGTATTGTGACTTGTTACTTGTGAACTGTTCCACCCCCGGTATTGTGACTTGTTACTTGTGAACTGTTCCACCCCCGGTATTGTGACTTGTTACTTGTGAACTGTTCCACCCCCGGTATTGTGACTTGTTACTTGTGAACTGTTCCACCCCCGGTATTGTGACTTGTTACTTGTGAACTGTTCCACCCCCGGTATTGTGACTTGTTACTTGTGAACTGTTCCACCCACGGTATTGTGACTTGTTACTCGTGAACTGTTCCACCCCCGGTATTGTGACTTGTTACTTGTGAACTGTTCCACCCCCGGTATTGTGACTTGTTACTCGTGAACTGTTCCACCCCCGGTATTGTGACTTGTTACTTGTGAACTGTTCCACCCACGGTATTGTGACTTGTTACTCGTGAACTGTTCCACCCACGGTATTGTGACTTGTTACTTGTGAACTGTTCCACCCACGGTATTGTGACTTGTTACTCGTGAACTGTTCCACCCACGGTATTGTGACTTGTTACTTGTGAACTGTTCCACCCCCGGTATTGTGACTTGTTACTTGTGAACTGTTCCACCCCCGGTATTGTGACTTGTTACTTGTGAACTGTTCCACCCCCGGTATTGTGACTTGTTACTTGTGAACTGTTCCACCCCCGGTATTGTGACTTGTTACTTGTGAACTGTTCCACCCCCGGTATTGTGACTTGTTACTTGTGAACTGTTCCACCCCCGGTATTGTGACTTGTTACTTGTGAACTGTTCCACCCCCGGTATTGTGACTTGTTACTTGTGAACTGTTCCACCCACGGTATTGTGACTTGTTACTCGTGAACTGTTCCACCCCCGGTATTGTGACTTGTTACTTGTGAACTGTTCCACCCCCGGTATTGTGACTTGTTACTCGTGAACTGTTCCACCCCCGGTATTGTGACTTGTTACTTGTGAACTGTTCCACCCACGGTATTGTGACTTGTTACTCGTGAACTGTTCCACCCACGGTATTGTGACTTGTTACTTGTGAACTGTTCCACCCACGGTATTGTGATTTGTTACTCGTGAACTGTTCCACCCACGGTATTGTGACTTGTTACTCGTGAACTGTTCCACCCACGGTATTGTGACTTGTTACTTGTGAACTGTTCCACCCACGGTATTGTGACTTGTTACTTGTGAACTGTTCCACCCACGGTACTGTGACTTTAGTTTTCATAACAATTCTGATATATACTGGTCAAAATAACCAATACCAGACCTTTGTGATGATAGGTCAAGTTACAACTTAAATAATGACAAAGGTGGAGCACAACCCTGAGACTTCTGTTACTTATACTTCTTGATATGAAGCCAAATGATCTATTAACTTCACTGCCAACACATATGTTACTTCGCCTTGGCTTGCTTCTTCCATCTACCTCCACCATCAACACCATCACAAGCACCTCTATCACCATCACTACCAACCCCTCCACCTCTACCAACACCATCACAAGCACCTCTAGCACCATCACTACCAACCCCTCCACCTCTACCAACACCATCACAAGCACCTCTATCACCATCACTACCAACCCCTCCACCTCTACCAACACCATCACAAGCACCTCTACCACCATCACTACCAACCCCTCCACCACTACCAACACCATCACAAGCACCTCTACCACCATCACTACCAACCCCTCCACCTCCACCAACACCATCACAAGCACCTCTACCACCATCACTACCAACCCCTCTACCTCTACCAACACCATCACAAGCACCTCTACCACCATCACTACCGACCCCTCCACCTCCACCAACACCATCACAAGCACCTCTACCACCATCACTACCAACCCCTCCACCTCTACCAACACCATAATAAGCACCTCTACCACCATCACTACCAACCCCTCCACCTCTACCAACACCATCACAAGCACCTCTACCACCATCACTACTAACCCCTCCACCACTACCAACACCATCACAAGCACCTCTACCACCATCACTACCAACCCCTCCACCTCTACCAACACCATCACAAGCACCTCTACCACCATCACTACCAACCCCTCCACCACTACCAACACCATCACAAGCACCTCTACCACCATCACTACCAACCCCTCCACCTCTACCAACACCATCACAAGCACCTCTACCACCATCACTACCAACCCCTCCACCTCTACCAACACCATCACAAGCACCTCTATCACCATCACTACCAACCCCTCCACCAACACCATCACAAGCACCTCTACCACCATCACTACCAACCCCTCTACCTCTACCAACACCATCACAAGCACCTCTACCACCATCACTACCAACCCCTCTACCTCTACCAACACATCACAAGCACCTCTACCACCATCACTACCAACCCCTCCACCTCCACCAACACCATCACAAGCACCTCTACCACCATCACTACCAACCCCTCCACCTCTACCAACACCATCACAAGCACCTCTACCACCATCACAACCAACCCCTCCACCTCTACCAACACCATCACAAGCACCTCTAGCACCATCACTACCAACCCCTCCACCTCTACCAACACCATCACAAGCACCTCTACCACCATCACTACCAACCCCTCCACCTCTACCAACACCATCACAAGCACCTCTACCACCATCACTACCAACCCATCCACCTCTACCAACACCATCACAAACACCTCTACCACCATCACTACCAACCCCTCCACCTCTACCAACACCATCACAAGCACCTCTACCACCATCACTACCAACCCCTCCACCTCTACCAACACCATCACAAGCACCTCTAGCACCATCACTACCAACCCCTCCACCACTACCAACGCCATCACCACCAACACAGGCACCTCCACCACCATCACTACCAACCCCTCCACCACTACCAACGCCATCACCACCAACACAGGCACCTCCACCACCATCACTACCAACCCCTCCACCACTACCAACACCATCACCACCAACACAGGCACCTCCACCACCATCACTACCAACCCCTCCACCTCTACCAACACCATCACAAGCACCTCTACCACCATCACTACCAACCCCTCCACCTCTACCAACACCATCACAAGCACCTCTACCACCATCACTACCAACCCCTCCACCTCTACCAACACCATCACAAGCACCTCTACCACCATCACAACCAACCCCTCCACCTCTACCAACACCATCACAAGCACCTCTAGCACCATCACTACCAACCCCTCCACCTCTACCAACACCATCACAAGCACCTCTACCACCATCACTACCAACCCCTCCACCTCTACCAACACCATCACAAGCACCTCTACCACCATCACTACCAACCCCTCCACCTCTACCAACACCATCACAAGCACCTCTACCACCATCACTACCAACCCATCCACCTCTACCAACACCATCACAAACACCTCTACCACCATCACTACCAACCCCTCCACCACTATCAACGCCATCACCACCAACACAGGCACCTCCACCACCATCACTACCAACCCCTCCACCACTACCAATGCCATCACCACCAACACAGGCACCTCCACCATCACTACCAACCCCTCCACCACTACCAACGCCATCACCACCAACACAGGCACCTCCACCACCATCACCACCAACCCCTCCACCACTACCAACACCATCACCACCAACACAGGCACCTCCACCACCATCACTACCAACCCCTCCACCACTACCAACACCATCACCACCAACACAGGCACCTCCACCACCATCACTACCAACCCCTCCACCACTATTAACACCATCACCACCAACACAGGCACCTCCACCACCATCACTACCAACCCCTCCACCACTACCAACGCCATCACCACCAACACAGGCACCTCCACCACCATCACCACCAACCCCTCCACCACTACCAACACCATCACCACCAACACAGGCACCTCCACCACTATCACTACCAACCCCTCCACCACTACCAACACCATCACCACCAACACAGGCACCTCCACCACCATCACTACCAACCCCTCCACCACTACCAACACCATCACCACCAACACAGGCACCTCCACCACCATCACTACCAACCCCTCCACCACTACCAACACCATCACCACCAACACAGGCACCTCCACCACCATCACTACCAACCCCTCCACCACTACCAACACTATCACCACCAACACAGGCACCTCCACCACCATCACTACCAACACCACCACTACCAACACCATCACCACCAACACAGGCACCTCCACCACCATCACTACCAACACCACCACTACCAACACCATCACCACCAACACAGGCACCTCCACCACCATCACTACCAACCCCTACACCACTACCAACACCATCACCACCAACACAGGCACCTCCACCACCATCACTACCAACCCCTCCACCACTACTAACACCATCACCACCAACACAAGCACCTCCACCACCATCACTACCAACCCCTCCACCACTACCAACACCATCACCACCAACACAGGCACCTCCACCACCATCACTACCAACACCACCACTACCAACACCATCACCACCAACACAGGCACCTCCACCACCATCACTACCAACACCACCACTACCAACACCATCACCACCAACACAGGCACCTCCACCACCATCACTACCAACACCACCACTACCAACACCATCACCACCAACACAGGCACCTCCACCACCATCACTACCAACCCCTCCACCACTACTAACACCATCACCACCAACACAGGCACCTCCACCACCATCACTACCAACCCCTCCACCACTACTAACACCATCACCACCAACACAGGCACCTCCACCACCATCACTACCAACCCCTCCACCACTACTAACACCATCACCACCAACACAGGCACCTCCACCACCATCACTACCAACCCATCAATGGAAATAAGTCACTCGGACGGACTTTTTTCAGGTTATCCCAGGTTATATACACATACATTGTTATGTATGACAATTTACATAAGTATACTTATGTGCAGCTGTACCTGAATACACTTAATTAATACCATCATTGCCAAGAGTAAGAGGAGGCATAGCTGGGGAGAATTAGGAGGTTCGAGTCCTCTTAAATCTCTTAGACGAGGAAGCTGAAGGAGTGAGTAAGAGGAGGAAAAGAGGGAAGATTAAAAGTAAGAACGACACCAAAAGAAGTAAAGACCAGGTGCAGTGTAGCAGTGTGGTGGTGTGTAGCAGTGTAGGAGTGTGGTGGTGTGTAGCAGTGTGGTGATGTGTAGCAGTGTAGGAGTGTGGTGGTGTGTAGCAGTGTGGTGGTATGTAGCAGTGTGGTGGTGTGTAGCAGTGTGGTGGTATGTAGCAGTGTGGTGGTGTGTAGCAGTGTGGTGGTGTGTAGCAGTGTGGTGGTATGTAGCAGTGTGGTGGTGTGTAGCAGTGTGGTGGTGTGTAGCAGTGTGGTGGTGTGTAGCAGTGTGGTGGTATGTAGCAGTGTGGTGGTGTGTAGCAGTGTGGTGGTGTGTAGCAGTGTGGTGGTGTGTAGCAGTGTGGTGGTGTGTAGCAGTGTGGTGGTGTGTAGCAGTGTGGTGGTGTGTAGCAGTGTGGTGGTATGTAGCAGTGTGGTGGTGTGTAGCAGTGTGGTGGTGTGTAGCAGTGTGGTGGTGTGTAGCAGTGTGGTGGTGTGTAGCAGTGTGGTGGTATGTAGCAGTGTGGTGGTGTGTAGCAGTGTGGTGGTGTGTAGCAGTGTGGTGGTATGTAGCAGTGTGGTGGTGTGTAGCAGTGTGGTGGTGTGTAGCAGTGTGGTGGTGTGTAGCAGTGTGGTGGTGTGTAGCAGTGTGGTGGTGTGTAGCAGTGTGGTGGTGTGTAGCAGTGTGGTGGCATGTAGCAGTGTAGCAGTGTCGTGGTGTGTAGTGCATAAACACAGCCAGTCACTGAGCAGAGTAACACGAGAGATCCCCTGTGTACACACACACACAAACACCCCATGCATGGGTACGAAGGGAAGCCCACACACACACACACACACACACACACACACACAATCTTGAAAACAACACAGAAGGAAAAACTATAAATAACAAAAAAAAAAGGCACAATACCGTGACTGGAACGATACACAAATAACCCGCACATAAAAGAGAGAAGCTTACGACGACGTTTCGGTCCGACTTGGACCATTTACAAAGTCACACTAACCAGAAGTGAAGCAGGACGGCTATATATAGGCAGGAAGAGGTGGTGGTAGTAGTAGTAGTAGTAGTAGTAGTAGTAGTAGTAGTAGTACAAGAATGGTATATAATACCGAAAAGCTATGACAGAACCAAAGCTACACACGAAGACAAATGACAAGAGGAAAAGCTACCATAGAACAAAATCAATAACGAAGAATACTCACGGTAAATAACAGACCTACATAGAAAAAACAACAAGAGGAACTCTCGAAACACGAAAGGAAGGACAAACTGCTGGAGATACTTGGTGAGGAATTCCTTTACCTTTGATGTACCTTTGACGAGTTTCGAGATTCTTACTACTCTCGGAGCCCGGCCATGGGCCAGGCTCGTCTGGTGCTTCCAGAGACCCAGTGGCGGACCTACATTTTTGGAGCCTTAAAGCTTCAACTGTTTTTGGGGGCCCCATCGCAACTCCTCCTCATACAACAGACCCAAAAATTTGAAGCACGTTGGACTAAAGTTGCTTCTGGGGCCCCTCAGGGATTAAAGGCCCTCAAAGTTAAGTTTTTGGGGGCCCCTCCGGGATTAGGGGCCCTGAAGCTTAAGCTTCTCGGGCCCTTTCGGGATTAGGGACCCTGAAGCCTTAGCTTCCTTAGTTTCGTAATTGATCCACTCTAGCAGAGATCTACATATATCTTCACCAGGTGCCAGATCAACCAGGCTGTGATGCATATGTGGGGCTGCGGGCTTTCAACAGCAACAGCCTGGTTGACCAGGCAAGCATCAAACAAGCCTGGCCCATGGCCAGACTCCGGGAGTAGAAAAGCTCTCGGAACTTATCAGAAGCATATCAAAGATAAAGATGCGTCTCCAGGAACATAAATATGCCTGCAGGAGGCATACAAAACCATCCGCTCAGCGACTCCAGGCTGAGGGACTGATCACCTCGAACACCTCCTCCTCGTCTTCCGCCCTCTTTCTGCGCTGGACTGAAGAAACCACTGTGTGGCGAAACGTTTCCAGAATAATGTTGGTGTTACAACTATTTTTTGAGTTACGATAAAGCCATTATAGAATGCAAAAAAAAAAGAAAAAATAGAAATAATTAATCTACAACATTTTGTCTCCACAAGCAAGGGTGAATAAACTGATGTCCTTTTAACCAAAAATATTTCAATATCCTGCTAAAAAAAAATCATAAAACAGGCTAGAAAAGTCCTTCAAAAAATAAGTGAACAAAACTGCGTAATATCTGGCATGTAAAGTGTTCCTGTGAATGAAGGATTTCCTGGAAGACAGAGAAGACAAGGATGCAAGAGGAACTGTCAGGATAAGAGATAATCACAAGTGGGGTCCCTCAAGGATCAGATTTGGGACACTACCGTTCCTGATATGCGTGATCGAATCCTGAGTATATTACCGTTTTCAAATGATGGGAATCTTATAGGCAAAACCCTTATGATGTGTCAACTAGGTGTGTATAAGTTGTATCATGTATCCATAGAAATAAAGATTATTATTATTATTATTATTATTATTATTATTATTATTATTACAGTCTCCTCTCATACAATTAATCCTTCAAGAATGCACTAGTCCCACATCCCATCTCATTCTTCATCTAGTACATATATTAGACTGTCCATTGCCGAGTCGCAGACGAAGCCTCACACTTCAATTCCTCATTCCTTTATATACTTAATTCCTCATACCTTATACCTCTGATGAGTTTCGGGAGTTTTCCTACTCTCGCAACCCGGTCCTGGGCCAGGCTCGTCCGGACCTGCTATCTATCACAGATAATATTACATCTGAAACAGCCATCACCTTTCAGTACTACAAGACAGTGGTACTGATCCACGCTCTCATTCTGACCAATAATGAGACACAGGGTGTGAGTGTCTAAACACAGGTGAGTGTATAAAAACAGAAGGTGAGTGAGAGTGAGAGTGGGTCAACTCTCTCTTGGTGAGTCACGGGTGTGGAACATGATCATATATCTTGCAGTAATAATTCAAGGTACACCTACCACAGTCTCACAACACACTCTGGTGACAGTAATACTCAAGCAATAACTACCAGTCTCACAACACACTCAAGTGACAGTAATACTCAAGCAACAACTCCCACAGTCTCACAACACACTCAAGTGACAGTAATAACTCAAGGTACAACTACCACAGTCTCACAACACACTCAAGTGAGAGTAATTACTCAAGCAACAACTTCCACAAAGAAACCAGTAAATAACCTGTGATATACCTGTGACTAGTTTCGAGTTTTTCTAGCCTCGCAAAGCCGAAGTGATGGGACCAGGAGCCAAGACTCAACTTTCGTACTTAATTCAGATGTACACACACTTTGAGAGAGAGAGAGAGAGAGAGAGAGAGAGAGAGAGAGAGAGAGAGAGAGAGAGAGAGAGAGAGAGAGAGAGAGAGAGAGAGAGAGAGAGAGAGAGAGAGAGAGAGAGACGGGATGATTTGAAAAGAAGGTAATATAGGTTCCCTCCATCCACAGCTTCAAGAGTAGATATGACAGGGCCCAGGAGACCAGAGTCCAGAGCCGATTCAGATCTGATTGCAATGTCTATATAGGTTTGCGGGCATTAGCAACAACAGCCTGGTTAGTCAAACAGGCTGCGAGGGTAGAACTCTGAAAATCAGTCACGTGTATATGGGGTGAAGCTAACTTATCTACGCTGATTTATTCATGATCTCCGCACACATCTATATTCAAGTGTTCCAAATTTCTTATATCTTCAGTGGTTTTTGACCATCTGTTTTCCATTTCTTCTCTCTCTATTTGCTACCCCTCTGGAAATATCACATTTGTTTTATTCCTGTGAGTCTTCATCTCTGCAATGGCCATGTCTGCGATTATCTCTCCTCCTTCTTTCAGCTCTTCAACTTGTTGGCGTGACTGTCTACATTTGAATACCTCACGCTAATTATCTCTCTCTCTCTCTCTCTCTCTCTCTCTCACTAATTGCTGAGCATTTTGCCCCTGTCTTGCTTCTTTTCAGGGGATAATAGCTGGGAAATCTCTGGGGACCCAAGATAGTAGGAATGTTTGAGGGTACACTGGAGAGCAATGACGATAGTGTGTGTAGTGGTAAGTAAGGGTACATTATTATTATTATTATAATCAAAAAGAAACGCTAAACCACAAGGGCTATACAGTGCTAAGTAAGGGTACAGAGAGGTAGGTTAGGTTGAGAGTTAAGAAGGAGTGCTGGTAGAAATACTGTCCATGGAGTCATTCTTGTCTTTAGCGTTTATATGCCTCCTAGTAAACAATCCTATCCCTGTCTATTCCTCTTAGCTTTTGTTTTACACGAGACTCGTATATTTCTTAACACTTCTCTCCTCCAGGTCCGTCAGGTTCAGTTCTCCTGGTCTCTCTCACAGCTTTTATTACCCAGACGAGTAGTTTAGCAAACATCAGGACTCTTGGAAATACAAACACATATGCAGTATAATGTGATCCTTTATTGACAACGTTTCACCCACACAATGGGCTTTTTCAAGTGTGTGACTTGAAAAAGCCCACTGTGTGGGTGAAACGTTGTCAATAAAGGATCACATTATACTGCATATGTGTTTATATTTCCACTGTGTCGGTATTTGATACCATTTATTTCCATCAGGACTCTTGAATATCAACATGTGATTGATCAGGTGTGGCTCCATGCTGAGGTTACCTATTATATAATAGACTTTATATACACTGTGTGCGTATCCTAAAGTATTATTTGTTCAAGTTCATCAATGTTCTTCTTAAAGCCGCTAGTCTTGCATATTTTGCCGAGGTGATGAGAGTTCACGTGCACACCTCTGGCGATGTATTAGACATAAGAACATAAGAATGAAGGAACACTGCGGCAGGCCTACTGGCCCATGCGAGGCAGGTCCAATTCTTCTACTGGCTTAATTAACCAACGCCCTAACCTAGACAAGTACGCATGATACTGACTCCCAGGTCTTTCTCTTTCAATGACAATTTAAGATTCTCATCACATGCAGTACTCCGTCTCTGGTCTTCCCTTGCTGTCCCAGAACATTGCATTTTCTCAGGATGGACTCGTATAGATTTCTCTGACTACCTCTATAGCTTTTCCAGGTCTACATATACTGGTCACTGTTGTTCGTTGTATTTATTCCTGTTTAAATTTTAGTTCATCAGTAAATGATATATATGAAAAACTTTCTTCCCAAAGATCATTTATGTACACAAATAACCCGCACATAAAAAAGAGAGCTTACGACGACGTTTCGGTCCGACTTGGACCGTCGTCGTAAGCTTCTCTCTTTTATGTGCGGGTTATTTGTGTATCGTTCCAGTCACGGTATTGTGCCTTTTTTAGCTATCATTTATGTATACTAGGGACAAGAGCGTCAATCGGTTCCTATCCTTGAGGGGCCCCGCTTGTCATGTTCTCCCTATCTTGCATCTCTGCTCTGTCACTCTCCTTTTCCTCTCTTTCAAATATTTTCCAACTCACTTGCACGATTTCTCTGTCACTCATGCCTCTCCCTCTAGTTCGAAGATTATTATCTTTTAGGGTATAGTGTACGATGGGTGTTTTAGTGTGTACATGGTATATGTTTGGCATAGCTGTTCCGTGTCTGCCCATCTAACAATTCAATTTTCACTGATGGTTCACCTGTTCTCTCCTTCCCTGCCCTAGATCTACGATCAAACACATTACCAATCAGCAAGCCAACACCCCTCGCCCACACTCTCACTACTTCACAATTTACCACGACCCAGTGTGTAAGGTGAGGGAGTCTGTATCGAGTTATCTTCATCGTAAAAAGAGTGCCCAATGCAATACTTAAGACGTTCTTAGGACGGAGTTATATTGGAGGTTGTGGTAAATCCTCTAGCGATATTACCTGCCTGGATTGATGCCAATAACCTGTGTACAATGTGTGTGTGTGTATACACACACAGCTGTAATAACCGAGCTGTGTTCGAAAGAGTCGACTCTTGGCTCTTGGCCGCGCCTTCTAAGATCCTTCGATCAGAATTACTGATTTTTGGCCTCGTGAACCCTAGCACAATTACTCACCCAGGCGTGTTGACGGTGGGGGTCGAGAAAACTCTTGATCTTCGCCTCTTAGTTCTGGTCTCCAGGACCTTGTCATACCTACTCATAAAACCTCATCACACAGTTCATTCCACTTTTCTACTACCCCAAAGCTAAAGACATACCCAATACTTTCTAACACCCATTGGCCAGCGTCGTCGATACGGCGTCAGCTGCCAGTGGCCCTATATACCCCCAACAAGAAGACTGTCCACTGTCCTTATCTTCAACCTTTACACTCCCTTGTACACCCCCACGTTTCGAACAGCCTGATTCTATACTTCAGAACCTTGCACTTATCTACATTGAACTGCATCTGCCACTTTTCTGACCAAGAATAGAGTTTGTTTAAGTCCTCCTGAAGTTCCCTAACATCTACGTTTGAATCAATTATCCTACCTATCTTTGTGTCATCGGCGAATTTGCTCATATCACTAGTAATTCCCTCATCAAGATCATTGATATATATTATAAACAACAACGGGCCCAAGACTGATCCCTGTGGAACGCCACTTGTTACAGATCCCCACTCGGATTTAACCCCATTTATGGACACTCTCTGCTTCCTGTCAGTGAGCCATGACTCGATCCACGAGAGCACTTTTCCCCCAATGCCATGGGCTGCCACTTTCTTTAACAGTCTATGGTGCGGAACTCTATCAAAAGCCTTACTAAAATCTAAGTAAATAATATCAAATTCTTTATTGTGGTCAACAGCCTCAAAAGCTTTACTGAAGAAAGTTAATAAATTAGTTAGACAAGACCGGCCTCTTGTGAATCCATGCTGAGTATCATTAATCAAGCTATGCTTATCGAGATGGCTTCTTATAATCTCAGCTATAATTGACTCTAGTAATTTGCCTACAATTGAGGTCAGGCTTATTGGGCGGTAATTTGACGGTAACGACTTGTCCCCTGTTTTAAAAATAGGAGTTACATTAGCCATCTTCCACATATCAGACACTACACCTGTTTGAAGAGATAAATTAAAAATATTAGTTAATGGTTCACAGAGTTCCATTTTGCATTCCTTAAGAACCCTTGAAAAAACCTCATCAGGACCCGGCGACTTATTTTGCTTCAGTCTGTCTATCTGCCTCACAACCATCTCACTAGTGACTGTGATGTTACATAATTTATCTTCTTCTAGCCCACTGTAAAAATTAATTACTGGAATATTGTTAGTGTCTTCCTGTGTAAAAACTGAGAGAAAATAATTATTTAAAATCAAGCACATTTCATTCTCATTGTCAGTAAGGTGCCCATAGTTATTTTTAAGGGGACCTATCTTATCTCTAACTTTTGTTCTATAGACCTGGAAAAAACTTTTTGGGTTAGTTTTAGAATCCCTAGCAACTTTAATTTCATAGTCCCTTTTAGCTTTTCTTATCCCCTTTTTAATGTCCCTCTTAATGTCAATATACTGATTCATAAGATGACCCTCACCTCTTTTGATACGCCTATAAATTCCTTTCTTATGCCCTAGTAGATATTTGAGCCTATTATTCATCCATTTTGGGTCATTTCTATTTGATCTAATTTCTTTATATGGGATAAACGCTCTTTGAGCAGCATGTATAGTGTTCAGAAAACTGTCATATTGATAGCTCTCTTCGTTACCCCAGTCAACAGATGATAAGTGTTCTTTAAGCCCATCGTAATCTGCTAAGCGAAAATCTGGGACTGTTACTGAGTTATCGCTACTATCGTACTTCCATTCAATGCTAAATGTAATTGATTTGTGGTCGCTAGCACCCAGTTCCTCTGAAATTTCTAAATTTACATTGTGATTACATTCCTTTCCTCCTTTCCAAGACCACCAAGATCAGTATTCACATCTCTCCTCATTTTGCCTTCATCTCATCTCTGGGAAAACTTTTGTTGCAAACCGTTCGACCTTTTTTGGCTAATGGACACTGATCAGGTTCGGGCTCCACGCCTTACATACATCACCCTAAATGATTCTTTGCTTGACTACCTGAACGCTGTTCTGAAATTTGCAAACCTGACGCATGTTGCCGATGTTACACAAAATAAAGTCACATGTAAACATGTTAAAAAAACAGTTGAATGCAATACTGTAACATCCTCTGAACACTCAATATATTACCTAGAACCTGAACACTCAGTGTATTACCTAGAACTTGAACAACACTCAATGTATTACCTAGAACCTGAACAACACTCAATGTATTACCTAGAACTTGAACAACACTCAATGTATTACCTAGAACCTGAACAACACTCAATGTATTACCTAGAACTTGAACAACACTCAATGTATTACCTAGAACCTGAACAACACTCAATGTATTACCTAGAACTTGAACAACACTCAATGTATTACCTAGAACTTGAACAACACTCAATGTATTACCTAGAACTTGAACAACACTCAATGTATTACCTAGAACTTGAACAACACTCAATGTATTACCTAGAACTTGAACAATACTCAGTGTATTACCTAGAACTTGAACAACACTCAGTGTATTACCTAGAACTTGAACACTCAATATATTACCTAGAACCTGAACACTCAATGTATTACCTAGAACTTGAACACTCAATATATTACCTAGAACCTGAACACTCAATGTATTACCTAGAACTTGAACACTCAATATATTACCTAGAACCTGAACACTCAATGTATTACCTAGAACCTGAACACTCAATATATTACCTAGAACCTGAACACTCAATATATTACCTAGAACTTGAACACTCAATATATTACCTAGAACCTGAACACTCAATGTATTACCTAGAACCTGAACACTCAATATATTACCTAGAACCTGAACACTCAATATATTACCTAGAACTTGAACACTCAATATATTACCTAGAACCTGAACACTCAATATATTACCTAGAACCTGAACACTCAATATATTACCTAGAACCTGAACACTCAATATATTACCTAGAACCTGAACACTCAATATATTACCTAGAACCTGAACACTCAATATATTACCTAGAACCTGAACACTCAATATATTACCTAGAACCTGAACACTCAATATATTACCTAGAACCTGAACACTCAATATATTACCTAGAACCTGAACACTCAATATATTACCTAGAACCTGAACACTCAATATATTACCTAGAACCTGAACACTCAATATATTACCTAGAACCTGAACACTCAATATATTACCTAGAACCTGAACACTCAATATATTACCTAGAACTTGAACACTCAATATATTACCTAGAACCTGAACACTTAATATATTACCTAGAACCTGAACACTCAATATATTGCCTAGAACCTGAACACTTAATATATTACCTAGAACCTGAACACTCAATATATTGCCTAGAACCTGAACACTTAATATATTACCTAGAACCTGAACACTCAATATATTGCCTAGAACCTGAACACTTAATATATTACCTAGAACCTGAACACTCAATATATTACCTAGAACCTGAACACTCAATGTATTACCTAGAACCTGAACACTCAATATATTACCTAGAACCTGAACACTCAATATATTACCTAGAACCTGAACACTCAATGTATTACCTAGAACCTGAACACTCAATATATTACCTAGAACCTGAACACTCAATATATTACCTAGAACCTGAACACTCAATGTATTACCTAGAACCTG
The DNA here is from genome assembly GCF_038502225.1 of Cherax quadricarinatus. Lineage (NCBI taxonomy): Eukaryota > Metazoa > Arthropoda > Malacostraca > Decapoda > Parastacidae > Cherax > Cherax quadricarinatus. Next base: position 25,620,626 of record NC_091347.1, on the reverse strand, counting down.
AACACTCAATATATTACCTAGAACTTGAACACTCAATATATTACCTAGAACCTGAACACTCAATATATTACCTAGAACTTGAACACTCAATATATTACCTAGAACCTGAACACTCAATATATTACCTAGAACCGGAACACTCCCTGAACACTCAATATATTACCTAGAACCTGAACACTCAATATATTACCTAGAACCTGAACACTCAATATATTACCTAGAACTTGAACACTCAATATATTACCTAGAACCTGAACACTCAATATATTACCTAGAACCTGAACACTCAATATATTACCTAGAACCTGAACACTCAATATATTACCTAGAACCTGAACACTCAATATATTACCTAGAACCTGAACACTCAATATATTACCTAGAACTTAAGTTACATAACTCTCCTGGGTATGTACTGTATGCCTTTTTACTATACCTTCTAGTGACCTATTTCTGCCAACAGATATCGACAAGTATATCTGTCAGCAGATATAATAAACACAGCCGGAATAAATGTTGACATTTGTCAAGAAATTGGATAATCATCTACCAGTACCTGGTCAACTAGGCTGTGATGTCTATGTCAGCCTGAAGCACACTCGCAGCAACAGCCCGGATGACCAGGTAGTCAGCCATAAAGTCTGGTCACAGGCTGTGCTTCGAAAGAAGAATAACTCTCGAATCCGGCTACAGGTGTGTAACAGGTATATGTCTTTCATCACAAAGGTACAAGGATGTAACACCACATCCCTAAACTCTGGTATGGATGCACCACATCCTCAAGGGTTAGAGGCAACATGTGTGTCAGTGTTGGGCAAACCAGCTGGGTTGCAATGTAAGAAGACGTGTTAAACCTGTTTAAAGACCGTCACCAGTGAATAGCGGAATCCCACGAACCCCTTCAAGAGGCAAGCCAGGCAAGCAAGGAAAGCCAGGCAAGCAAGGAAAGCCAGGTAAGCAAGGAAAGCCAGGCAAGCAAGGAAAGTCAGGCAAACAAGGAAAGCCAGGCAAGCAAGGAAAGCCAGGCAGACAATCAAAGAAAGGAACAAAAGCAAAGAAAGGAAGGAAAATAACAGGGTGGATAACTAGAACCTTCAAAACAAGAGATACTAACAAAATCATACTCTTCAAGTCACTTGCTCTAAACTCTCTAGGCAAGAGTACTGCTGTATTCTAACAGCCCCGCTTAAGCCAGGCGAAATTGCAGACCTGGACAATGTGCGGAGAACCTTCACTGCTTGCATAGATTCAGTTAGGCACTTCAATTACTGAAGTCCTTCGATCTATACTCCTTGAAACGTAGGCGTGAGAGATACATTATAATATAAACCTGGAAAATTCTAGCAAGACTGATCCTAAATTTGCAAACATAAATTAATCCCCATGAAAGTAAGAGGCATGGAAGACGGTGCAAAATACTCCCAATGAAAAGCAGAGGTGCAATGAGTACACTAACGAAAGGCTCAATAAGTGTGAAGGGACCAAGACTTTTCAACGTCTTCCTGTTTACCTGGAGTGTACCTCGAGAGTTCCGGGGGTCAACGCCCCCGCGGCCCGGTCTGTGACCAGGCCTCATGGTGGAACAACGCCTGATCAACCAGGCTGTTACTGCTGGCTGCACACAATTCAACGTACGAGCCACAGCCCGGCTGGTCAGGTGCCGACTTTAGGTGCCTGTCCAGTGCCTGCTTGAAGACAACCAGGGGTCTATTGGTAATCCCCCTTATGTATGCTGGGAGGCAGTTGAACAGTCTCGGGCCCCTGACACTTATTGTGTTGTCTCTTAACGTGCTAGTGACACCCCTGCTTTTTATTGGGGGGATGTTGCATCGTCTGCCGAGTCTTTTGCTTTCGGAGAGAGTGATTTTCGTGTGCAAGTTTGCTACTAGTCCCTCTAGGATTTTCCAGGTGTATATAATCATGTATCTCTCTCTCATACATAAGGGATTACCAACAGACCCTTTGTTGTCTTCAAAAAAGGAACTGGACAAGTTTCTCAAGTCAGTACCTGATCGGCCAGGCTGTGGTGCAGACGCTGCATCATCAACCTGATCAACAACCTGGTTGATCAGGTCATCCACCGGGAGGCTTGGTCTGGGATCGGGATTTAAACACTTGTGCAACACTTGGGTATCTTTACTGTGGACACGTTTCGCCAATCAGTGGCTTCCTCAGTCCAGTACAGAGAAGAATGGAGCCGATGTGATCACATCGACTCC
>NC_091347.1:25610907-25613407 GCF_038502225.1 Cherax quadricarinatus | reverse complement strand
TACTGAATAGGATAATTAGGATAAAGTTCTACTACCTCTGCTACAACTACGAACGGACGGATGGACGCACGAACGGACCAACAAACGGACGAAGACATGCAATCTAGTATAATAAGCCAATTTCGTCCTGCAGACAGCAATTACTATCAATGTATTAGCCACAGTGGAAGTGGTGCGTTCTGGCACCTTCGTCTATCGTACCCACAATAGACTTGGTGCCAGCCCTCCAACACGCGAAAAATACACTCCACACACACACACACACACACACACACACACACACACACACACACACACACACACACACACACACACACGAAGTGTCATGACCTGTACGTAGAACAAGAGGACAGGCTCCATACAAAGTTTGAAGAACAGGTATAGCAGGGATCCCAAGAGGACCTCCCGTACTTACAGTCTTATCATCACTAAGAACAAGTACCTGTAGCTACCTGTATCTGTAGTTCCCTGTACCTGTAGCTTCCTGTACCTAACTGTACCTGTAGTTCTCTGTACCTGTAGCTTCCAGTACCTGTAGCTACCTGTACCTGTAGTTCCCTGTACCTGTAGCTACCTGTAACTGTAGTTCCCTGTGCCTGTAGCTACCTGTACCTGTAGTTCCCTGTACCTGTAGCTACCTGTACCTGTAGTTCCCTGTACCTGTAGCTTCCTGTACCTAACTGTACCTGTAGTTCCCTGTACCTGTAGTTTCCAGCACCTGTAGCTACCTGTACCTGTAGTTCCCTGTACCTGTAGCTTCCAGTACCTGTAGCTACCTGTACCTGTGGCTACCTGTACCTGAGGTTTCTTCTCATTACTGATGTGGAGGGCGGGTGGGCGCCACTGTGCCGCCCACCACCCACACTATGTGGAGGGCGGGTGGACGCTACTGTGCCGCCCACCACCCACACTATGTGGAGGTCAGGTGGGCGCTACTGTGCCGCCCACCACCCACACTATGTGGAGGGCGGGGTGGGCGCTACTATGCCGCCCACCACCCACACTATGTGGAGGGTGGGCGGGCGTTACTGTGCCGCCCACCACTCACACTATGTGGAGGGCTGGTGGGCGCTACTGTGCCGCCCACCACCCACACTATGTGGAGGGTGGGTGGGTGTTACTGTGCCGCCCACCACCCACTGTGCCGCCCACCACCCACACTATGTGGAGGGCTGGTGGGCGCTACTGTGCCGCCCACCACCCACACTATGTGGAGGGTGGGTGGGTGTTACTGTGCCGCCCACCACCCACACTATGTGGAGGGTGGGTGGGTGTTACTGTGCCGCCCACCACCCACACTATGTGGAGGGCTGGTGGGCGCTACTGTGCCGCCCACCACCCACACTATGTGGAGGGTGGGTGGGTGTTACTGTGCCGCCCACCACCCACACTATGTGGAGAGCTGGTGGGCGCTACTGTGCCGCCCACCACCCACACTATGTGGAGGGTGGGTGGGTGCTACTGTGCCGCCCACCACCCACACTATGTGGAGGGTGGGTGGGTGCTACTGTGCCGCCCACCACCCACACTATGTGGAGGGCTGGTGGGCGCTACTGTGCCGCCCACCACCCACACTATGTGGAGGGCTGGTGGGCGCTACTGTGCCGCCCACCACCCACACTATGTGGAGGACTGGTGGACGCTACTGTGCCGCCCACCACCCACACTATGTGGAGGGCGGGGTGGGCGCTACTATGCCGCCCACCACCCACACTATGTGGAGGGTGGGTGGGTGTTACTGTGCCGCCCACCACCCACACTATGTGGAGGGCTGGTGGGCGCTACTGTGCCGCCCACCACCCACACTATGTGGAGGGTGGGTGGGTGCTACTGTGCCGCCCACCACCCACACTATGTGGAGGGTGGGTGGGTGCTACTGTGCCGCCCACCACCCACACTATGTGGAGGGCTGGTGGGCGCTACTGTGCCGCCCACCACCCACACTATGTGGAGGGCTGGTGGGCGCTACTGTGCCGCCCACCACCCACACTATGTGGAGGACTGGTGGGCGCTACTGTGCCGCCCACCACCCACACTATGTGGAGGGTGGGTGGGTGCTACTGTGCCGCCCACCACCCACACTATGTGGAGGGTGGGTGGGTGTTACTGTGCCGCCCACCACCCACACTATGTGGAGGGCTGGTGGGCGCTGTGCCGCCCACCACCCACACTATGTGGAGGGTGGGTGGGTGCTACTGTGCCGCCCACACTATGTGGAGGGCTGGTGGGCGCTACTGTGCCGCCCACCACCCACACTATGTGGAGGGTGGGTGGGTGCTACTGTGCCGCCCACCACCCACACTATGTGGAGGGTAGGTGGGTGCTACTGTGCCGCCCACCACCCACACTATGTGGAGGGTGGGTGGGTGCTACTGTGCCGCCCACCACCCACACTATGTGGAGGGCTGGTGGGCGCTACTGTGCCGCCCACCACCCATACTATGTGGAGGGTGGGTGGGTGCTACTGTGCCGCCCACCACCCACACTATGTGGAGGGCTG
>NC_091347.1:25535907-25605907 GCF_038502225.1 Cherax quadricarinatus | reverse complement strand
GGAAGACAGCAAATGTAGTTCCCATTTTCAAAAAAGGAGACAGAAAAGAGGCACTAAACTATAGACCTGTGTCATTGACGTGTATAGTATGCAAAATTATGGAGAAGATTATCAGGAGGAGAGTGGTGGAGCACCTGGAACGGAACAGGAGTATAAATGCCAACCAGCACGGATTCACGGAAGGCAAATCCTGTGTCACAAACCTTCTGGAGTTTTATGATAAAATAACAGAAGTAAGACAAGAGAGAGAGGGGTGGGTTGATTGCATCTTCTTGGACTGCAAGAAGGCCTTTGACACAGTTCCTCACAAGAGATTAGTGCAGAAGCTAGAGCATCAGGCGCATATAACAGGAAGGGCACTGCAATGGATCAGAGAATACCTGACAGGGAGGCAACAACGAGTCATGGTACGTAATGACGTATCACAGTGGGCACCTGTGACGAGCGGGGTCCCACAGGGGTCGGTCTTAGGACCAGTGCTATTTTTGGTATATGTGAACGACATGACGGAAGGGTTAGACTCAGAAGTGTCCCTGTTTGCAGATGATGTGAAGTTAATGAGGAGAATTAAATCTGATGAGGACCAGGCAGGACTTCAAAGAGACCTGGACAGACTGGACACCTGGTCCAGCAAATGGCTTCTCGAATTTAATCCTGCCAAATGCAAAGTCATGAAGATAGGGGAAGGGCACAGAAGACCGCAGACAGAGTATAGGCTAGGTGGACAAAGACTGCAAACCTCACTCAAGGAGAAAGATCTTGGGGTGAGTATAACACCGAGCATGTCTCCGGAAGCACACATCAATCAGATAACTGCTGCAGCATATGGGCGCCTGGCAAACCTGAGAACAGCATTCCGATACCTTAGCAAGGAATCATTCAAGACACTGTACACCGTGTATGTCAGGCCCATACTGGAGTATGCAGCACCTGTTTGGAACCCGCACTTGATAAAGCACGTCAAGAAACTAGAGAAAGTACAAAGGTTTGCAACAAGGTTAGTTCCAGAGCTAAGGGGAATGTCCTATGAAGAAAGATTAAGGGAAATCGGCCTGACCACACTGGAGGACAGGAGGGTCAGGGGAGACATGATAACGACATATAAAATACTGCGTGGAATAGACAAGGTGGACAAGGACAGGATGTTCCAGGGAGGGGACACAGAAACAAGAGGCCACAATTGGAAGTTGAAGACACAAATGAGTCAGAGAGATAGTAGGAAGTATTTCTTCAGTCATAGAGTTGTAAGGCAGTGGAATAGCCTAGAAAATGACGTAGTGGAGGCAGGAACCATACACAGTTTTAAGACGAGGTTTGATAAAGCTCATGGAGCGGGGAGAGAGAGGGCCTAGTAGCAACCGGTGAAGAGGCGGGGCCAGGAGCTAGGACTCGACCCCTGCAACCACAAATAGGTGAGTACAAATAGGTGAGTACACACACACACACACACACACACACACACACACACACACACACACACACACACACACACACACACACACACACACACACACACATACACACACACATACACACACACAAACACACACACACACACACACACACACACACACACACACACACACATACACACACACACACACACACACACACACACACATACAGTACCTGACTGAAGAAGCCTACTGTGTAGGCGAAATGTTTCATAATAAAGATACCTAACTGTTGCATATGTGTTTTACCTAACAACCTGTCGGTATTTTATACCATGTTAATGTTCAATCTGTCAGACACTGCAACACAAGGGTATCTTGGTACAGACCTGCAATCAACTTCGACAACTTCCACTAGTGAGAGGGGCTGGATTTGAGAGGGATCTGAGTTCTTACCTCTCCTAGTGGCCTACGTCTCACCTCTTGGCGCTATAAAATGCTCCATCCTGTCACTTCTTCTCCATATTGTTTCATACTATGGAACAATGCTCTTCTCCAGACTGAGGGACTGACCACCTCAAAACTTTAAGGGTGATGGACTGATTACATCGTCTTCAAGTATCTTCTGCTTCTATCAACTTTTCTGTACTTGACTGAAGAAGCCTACTGTGTAGGCGAAACGTTTCATAATAAAGATACCTAACTGTTGCATATGTGTCTTACCTAACAACCTGTCGGTATTTTATACCATTTTAATGTTCAATCTGTCAGACACTGCAACACAAGGGTATCTTGGTACAGACCTGCAATCAACTTCGACAACTTCCACTAGTGAGAGGGGCTGGATTTGAGAGGGATCTGAGTTCTTACCTCTCCTAGTGGCCTACGTCTCACCTCTTGGCGCTATAAAATGCTCCATCCTGTCACTTCTTCTCCATATTGTTTCATACTATGGAACAGTGCTCTTCTCCAGACTGAGGGACTGACCACCTCAAAACTTTAAGGGTGATGGACTGATTACATCGTCTTCAAGTATCTTCTGCTTCTATCAACTTTTCTGTACTTGATTGAAGAAGCCTACTGTGTAGGCGAAACGTTTCATAATAAAGATACCTAACTGTTGCATATGTGTCTTACCTAACAACCTGTCGGTATTTTATACCATTTTAATGTTCAATCTGTCAGACACTGCAACACAAGGGTATCTTGGTACAGACCTGCAATCAACTTCGACAACTTCCACTAGTGAGAGGGGCTGGATTTGAGAGGGATCTGAGTTCTTACCTCTCCTAGTGGCCTACGTCTCACCTCTTGGCGCTATAAAATGCTCCATCCTGTCACTTCTTCTCCATATTGTTTCATACTATGGAACAATGCTCTTCTCCAGACTGAGGGACTGACCACCTCAAAACTTTAAGGGTGATGGACTGATTACATCGTCTTCAAGTATCTTCTGCTTCTATCAACTTTTCTGTACTTGACTGAAGAAGCCTACTGTGTAGGCGAAACGTTTCATAATAAAGATACCTAACTGTTGCATATGTGTCTTACCTAACAACCTGTCGGTATTTTATACCATTTTAATGTTCAATCTGTCAGACACTGCAACACAAGGGTATCTTGGTACAGACCTGCAATCAACTTCGACAACTTCCACTAGTGAGAGGGGCTGGATTTGAGAGGGATCTGAGTTCTTACCTCTCCTAGTGGCCTACGTCTCACCTCTTGGCGCTATAAAATGCTCCATCCTGTCACTTCTTCTCCATATTGTTTCATACTATGGAACAATGCTCTTCTCCAGACTGAGGGACTGACCACCTCAAAACTTTAAGGGTGATGGACTGATTACATCGTCTTCAAGTATCTTCTGCTTCTATCAACTTTTCTGTACTTGACTGAAGAAGCCTACTGTGTAGGCGAAACGTTTCATAATAAAGATACCTAACTGTTGCATATGTGTCTTACCTAACAACCTGTCGGTATTTTATACCATTTTAATGTTCAATCTGTCAGACACTGCAACACAAGGGTATCTTGGTACAGACCTGCAATCAACTTCGACAACTTCCACTAGTGAGAGGGGCTGGATTTGAGAGGGATCTGAGTTCTTACCTCTCCTAGTGGCCTACGTCTCACCTCTTGGCGCTATAAAATGCTCCATCCTGTCACTTCTTCTCCATATTGTTTCATACTATGGAACAGTGCTCTTCTCCAGACTGAGGGACTGACCACCTCAAAACTTTAAGGGTGATGGACTGATTACATCGTCTTCAAGTATCTTCTGCTTCTATCAAGTTTTCTGTACTTGATTGAAGAAGCCTACTGTGTAGGCGAAACGTTTCATAATAAAGATACCTAACTGTTGCATATGTGTCTTACCTAACAACCTGTCGGTATTTTATACCATTTTAATGTTCAATCTGTCAGACACTGCAACACAAGGGTATCTTGGTACAGACCTGCAATCAACTTCGACAACTTCCACTAGTGAGAGGGGCTGGATTTGAGAGGGATCTGAGTTCTTACCTCTCCTAGTGGCCTACGTCTCACCTCTTGGCGCTATAAAATGCTCCATCCTGTCACTTCTTCTCCATATTGTTTCATACTATGGAACAATGCTCTTCTCCAGACTGAGGGACTGACCACCTCAAAACTTTAAGGGTGATGGACTGATTACATCGTCTTCAAGTATCTTCTGCTTCTATCAACTTTTCTGTACCTGACTGAAGAAGCCTACTGTGTAGGCGAAATGTTTCATAATAAAGATACCTAACTGTTGCATATGTGTTTTACCTAACAACCTGTCGGTATTTTATACCATGTTAATGTTCAACGGTCCTGGGACCTTAGAAGTGATCAAGGTCCCAGGACCGAAACGTTTTCTAATAAATATGTTATAGTGTTTGCTTACGTGTCTTTCTAAACCAACTTGTCGGTATTTATTACCAAGGTTTATACCACTGTCTTCCTTATAGGGGGCAGAGTTGCCGATCCTCATCTCCTTGTCATTCACACTGTCTAAAGTTTCTTAAGAGTGCGGTATTTCTGAATTGTTCCAGCCATGGTATTGTGGGCTGTTTGTGAATTCCAGCCACGGTATTGTGATGTTTATTCTTCTACTTATACTGACTTACAAATGCTTAATAAAGTATTTCTGTAACACCACAGTCCTCATTTGTCATTCTCCTGGCCAGTCGCTATCGTGTCATCAACAAACACTGTCATGAAGGAGTCTGTGTGTATAGCAGGTTTGTTTACATATATATCAAGAAAAATGAGGGTCTAAGAAGTGTACCTTTTGGGACACCCTTCCTGGTCCTCTCCATACTGATGGTAGACACCTTGTTGTAGTCGCCAAAATTGGGTACATTGGCAGTGTGCTGTTACCCTGTCCTATTGAAATTCATCAGTCTGAGGTGGGAGACTTCAATAGGGTAATGAGGATATCGCCAAGTATTTCATCTACGGCAGCTTCAAAGGTTTGCTTCTAGCAGAACTGGAGTTACTATTGATTGATAAATTAGACACATGTGCAACTCTTGGGTATCTTTATTGAGGAAACGTTTCGCCACACAGTGGCTTCATCAATGATTCTCTGAACCATTCATCTACAAACCTGTCAGACACTGCAACTTCTTGGGATCTTAATACTTAGGAATTCTTCGCTTGCCTAATTCTTGGGCACGACCTACTTCCACATTGAACAAATGTGACACCACCTATGACTGCTGCACCTCTCCTGCCATTCGGTTTATAAGCTGCTTCTCGGCTCATATGCCGTATTCTATTCAAGATTGATGGACTGAACACATCGACTCAAGGTTGAGGGACTGATTACCTCATTCTCCTCCTGTTCTTCAAGTTTCTCCTACGTATGGACTGATGAAGCCACTGTGTGGCGAAACGTTTCTTCAATAAAGATACCCAAGAGTTGCACATGTGTCTAATTTATCAACATGTCGGTTCTCTGAACCAGTCATCTACATGGAGTTACTATTACTTGGGAATTACCATCTCTCGGGATGACCTATTCCATATGCAGGAGAAACAGTGACATTTCTGTTAGTATGTTATAATTTTTATCACTGAAATGTCCGGTGTTATCACTGAAATGTCCGATGTTATCACTGAAATGTCCGGTGTTATCACTGAAATGTCCGATGTTATCACTGAAATGTCCGGTGTTATCACTGAAATGTCCGATGTTATCACTGAAATGTCCGGTGTTATCACTGAAATGTCCGATGTTATCACTGAAATGTCCGATGTTATCACTGAAATGTCCGATGTTATCACTGAAATGTCCGGTGTTATCACTGAAATGTCCGGTGTTATCACTGAAATGTCCGATGTTATCACTGAAATGTCCGATGTTATCACTGAAATGTCCGATGTTATCACTGAAATGTCCGATGTTATCACTGAAATGTCCGGTGTTATCACTGAAATGTCCGATGTTATCACTGAAATGTCCGGTGTTATCACTGAAATGTCCGATGTTATCACTGAAATGTCCGATGTTATCACTGAAATGTCCGATGTTATCACTGAAATGTCCGGTGTTATCACTGAAATGTCCGGTGTTATCACTGAAATGTCCGATGTTATCACTGAAATGTCCGATGTTATCACTGAAATGTCCGATGTTATCACTGAAATGTCCGATGTTATCACTGAAATGTCCGGTGTTATCACTGAAATGTCCGGTGTTATCACTGAAATGTCCGATGTTATCACTGAAATGTCCGGTGTTATCACTGAAATGTCCGGTGTTATCACTGAAACGTCCGGTGTTATCACTGAAATGTCCGGTGTTATCACTGAAATGTCCGATGTTATCACTGAAATGTCCGATGTTATCACTGAAATGTCCGATGTTATCACTGAAATGTCCGATGTTATCACTGAAATGTCCGGTGTTATCACTGAAATGTCCGGTGTTATCACTGAAATGTCCGATGTTATCACTGAAATGTCCGGTGTTATCACTGAAATGTCCGGTGTTATCACTGAAATGTCCGGTGTTATCACTGAAATGTCCGGTGTTATCACTGAAATGTTCGGTGTTATCACTGAAATGTCCGGTGTTATCACTGAAATGTTCGGTGTTATCACTGAAATAATGGTAGAAGTTGTGAAGGAAAAACTGGATAACTGTCTCTTGCAAGCGTTTCATCACCTAGGTTGTGATGGTTATGTGGGCCTGCTAGCTACTAGCACCAACAGTCTGGATGAATATGTGAGCAAGCACGACTGTAGGGTACAAGAAACCTGGAAGTAGGTCACAGGACTGCCACAGGTAGTCTCCCAGTCATCGCAGTCTATTACAACATATCGTAAATGATTCTCACATTAAAAAAACAGTAATGGTCCCCAACACGTCATCTCCACTGGAACTATCTACGACAGCTCCACTGGAACTATCTACGACAGCTCCACTGGAACTATCTACGACAGCTCCACTGGAACTATCTACGACAGCTCCACTGGAACTATCTACGACAGCTCCACTGGAACTATCTACGACAGCTCCACTGGAACTATCTACGACAGCTCCACTGGAACTATCTACGACAGCTCCACTGGAACTATCTACGACAGCTCCACTGGAACTATCTACGACAGCTCCACTGGAACTATCTACGACAGCTCCACTGGAACTATCTACGACAGCTCCACTGGAACTATCTACGACAGCTCCACTGGAACTATCTACGACAGCTCCACTGGAACTATCTACGACAGCTCCACTGGAACTATCTACGACAGCTCCACTGGAACTATCTACGACAGCTCCACTGGAACTATCTACGACAGCTCCACTGGAACTATCTACGACAGCTCCACTGGAACTATCTACGACAGCTCCACTGGAACTATCTACGACAGCTCCACTGGAACTATCTACGACAGCTCCACTGGAACTATCTACGACAGCTCCACTGGAACTATCTACGACAGCTCCACTGGAACTATCTACGACAGCTCCACTGGAACTATCTACGACAGCTCCACTGGAACTATCTACGACAGCTCCACTGGAACTATCTACGACAGCTCCACTGGAACTATCTACGACAGCTCCACTGGAACTATCTACGACAGCTCCACTGGAACTATCTACGACAGCTCCACTGGAACTATCTACGACAGCTCCACTGGAACTATCTACGACAGCTCCACTGGAACTATCTACGACAGCTCCACTGGAACTATCTAGCCGTGTACGTAGCTTTACAGAGATGTATCTTGCTTTGTTAGTGAGAGAGTCCATGGACGTACAGGAAAATGCGAGCAGAGGACTTGGGAGTCCACACCAAGGCTGTCTGTTGAGAACTATTTATTTCTATCAAGATTAATGAATATCATGTATTATCAAGTGCCAGTCAAGCCAAGAAAAACAGGAGAGAGAGAGAGAGAGAGAGAGAGAGAGAGAGAGAGAGAGAGAGAGAGAGAGAGAGAGAGAGAGAGAGAGAGAGAGAGAGAGAGAGAGAGTACACATAATAAGGATGTAGTGTGGAAAGTTCTCGTGTTTGTAAGCAATTACAAGATAATGGATTCCTGGCTAAAACTATAACCACATCACTAATAACACAGACCTATAAACTACCTCCCAGGGAAACACCACCAGAGCGCTGTATCGTGCTGCTGCTGTTACTCCTGCTGTTGTTGCTGTTACTGTTGCTGCTAAGACGATGAGTGCAGGTGAGGGCGGGCGTGGCCAGGTGAAGGTTGGGTGTAAGCAGGTGTGGGTGTGGGTGTGAGCGTTGGGTGTGGGCGCACGTGTGAGCCTTCAAGTATTACGTGCACAAACATAAATCCATTGTGTTGATCTCGCGTCACCCCTACACTGACGTCTCCTTCACACTGACGTCTCCTTCACACTGACGTCTCTCCCCACAATGACGTTTCCTCTATACTGACGTCTTTCCCTAAATTGACGTCTCCCCTACACTAACATCTCCCATATATGGACATTTCCCCTACACTGACGTCTCCCCTACACTGACATCCATCCTACACTGACGTCTCCCCTACACTGACATCCATCCTACACTGACGTCTCCCCTACACTGACATCCATCCTACACTGACGTCTCCCCTACACTGACATCAGCGTGGAGATTTGCTGTGAATGCCAGATTCTAATATTGTCTGGAAAGGATGACACGGTGTTGTGATTCACGTCCCTGTCTATGTCAGATATGACATCCTCTTGACCTGGCTACACTGTGTGTTCCTCTTGACCTGGCTACACTGTGTGTTCCTCTTGACCTGGCTACACTGTGTGTTCCTCTTGACCTGGCTACACTGTGTGTTCCTCTTGACCTGGCTACACTGTGTGTTCCTCTTGACCTGGCTACACTGTGTGTTCCTCTTGACCTGGCTACACTGTGTGTTCCTCTTGACCTGGCTACACTGTGTGTTCCTCTTGACCTGGCTACACTGTGTGTTCCTCTTGACCTGGCTACACTGTGTGTTCCTCTTGACCTGGCTACACTGTGTGTTCCTCTTGATCTGGCTACACTGTGTTCCTCTTGACCTGGCTACACTGTGTGTTCCTCTTGATCTGGCTACACTGTGTGTTCCTCTTGACCTGGCTACACTGTGTGTTCCTCTTGACCTGGCTACACTGTGTGTTCCTCTTGATCTGGCTACACTGTGTTCCTCTTGACCTGGCTACACTGTGTGTTCCTCTTGATCTGGCTACACTGTGTGTTCCTCTTGACCTGGCTACACTGTGTGTTCCTCTTGATCTGGCTACACTGTATGTTCCTCTTGATCTGGCTACAGTGTGTGTTCCTCTTGATCTGGCTACACTGTGTGTTCCTCTTGATCTGGCTACACTGTGTGTTCCTCTTGATCTGGCTACACTGTGTGTTCCTCTTGACCTGGCTACACTGTGTGTTCCTCTTGATCTGGCTACACTGTATGTTCCTCTTGATCTGGCTACAGTGTGTGTTCCTCTCGATCTGGCTACACTGTGTGTTCCTCTTAACCTGGCTACACTGTGTGTTCCTCTTGATCTGCCTACACTGTGTGTTCCTCTTGATCTGGCTACACTGTGTGTTCCTCTTGATCTCGCTACACTGTGTATTCCTCTTGATCTGGCTACACTGTGTGTTCCTCTTGAACTGGCTACACTGTGTGTTCCTCTTGATCTGGCTAAACTGTGTGTTCCTCTTGATCTGGTTACACTGTATGTTCCTCTTGATCTGGCTACAGTGTGTTCCTCTTGATCTGGCTACACTGTGTGTTCCTCTTGATCTGGCTACACTGTGTGTTCCTCTTGATCTGGCTACACTGTGTGTTCCTCTTGATCTGGCTACACTGTGTTCATCTTGATCTGGCTACACTGTGTGTTCCTCTTGATCTGGCTACACTGTGTGTTCCTCTTGACATGGCTACACTGTGTGTTCCTCTTGATCTGGCTACACTGTGTGTTCCTCTTGATCTGGCTACACTGTGTGTTCATCTTGATCTGGCTACACTGTGTGTTCCTCTTGATCTGGCTACACTGTGTGTTCCTCTTGATCTGGCTACACTGTGTGTTCCTCTTGACCTGGCTACACTGTGTGTTCATCTTGATCTGGCTACACTGTGTGTTCCTCTTGACCTGGCTACACTGTGTGTTCCTCTTGACCTGGCTACACTGTGTGTTCCTCTTGACCTGGCTACACTGTGTGTTCCTCTTGACCTGGCCACACTGTGTGTTCCTCTTGACCTGGCTACACTGTGTGTTCCTTTTGATCTGGCTACACTGTGTGTTCCTCTTGATCTGGCTACACTGTGTGTTCCTCTTGATCTGGCTACACTGTGTATTCCTCTTGATCTGGCTACACTGTGTGTTCCTCTTGATCTGGCTACACTGTGTGTTCCTCTTGACCTGGCTACACTGTGTGTTCCTCTTGATCTGGCTACACTGTGTGTTCCTCTTGACCTGGCTACACTGTGTGTTCCTCTTGACCTGGCTACACTGTGTGTTCCTCTTGATCTGGCTACACTGTGTGTTCCTCTTGACCTGGCTACACTGTGTGTTCCTCTTGATCTGGCTACAATGTGTGTTCCTCTTGACCTGGCTACACTGTGTGTTCCTCTTGACCTGGCTACACTGTGCGTTCCTCTTGATCTGGCTACACTGTGTGTTCCTCTTGACCTGGCTACACTGTGTTTGTTTTGATGTGTTGAGGACAGACTCACGTGTCGTAGTTTCAGTTTTACTCACTATAATAACCTTCTACGTTGCCTTATTTATATATAGTGAGCAGTGGATGTGCACGGGAGGAGAGAGGAGACAACGTTACCAGACCAACACTGCAACAATGTTACCAGACCAATACTGGAGACAGCCCAGGAGTCGAGATTTCAATTCAACGCACCTAAATTAATTCCATAACACACACACACACACACCTGGTCAAGCACGTCAAGAAATTAGAGAAAGTGCAAAGGTTTGCAACAAGACTAGTCCCAGAGCTAGGGGGGATTGTCCTACGAAGAAAGGTTAAGGGACTCACGAAATCGTAATGACACGATTGCAAACAAACCATACCCCGGCAATCGTGTCATTACGATTTCGTGAGTCATGTTGACGGCAGTGAGGGGACTTGAGCTAGAGTTCGTCACTGCCACGCTAGCTGGAGATTCGTCTGTAAAAACTTGCATTTGTGGTCACAGTGGTGCCTGTGCTAACCTTCCTATGGTGTAGAAATATACCTAGTTGGACGAATCTTATTGTGGCTAGCTGGTCTAGTGGCTAACGCGACGGTCTGGAGTTTTGAAACTCTCTGACCGCGGGTTCAATCCCGGCCGGGGTACGGTAAGGTTGAGGGAAACTGGCCTGACGACAATGGAAGACAGGAGGGTCAGGGAGACATGATAATGACATATAAAATACTGCGCGGAATAGACAAGGTGGATAAAGACAGGATGTTCCAGAGATGGGACACAGAAACAAGGGGTCACAATTGGAAGTTGAAGACTCGGATGAGTCAAAGGGATGTTAGGAAATATTTCTTCAGTCACAGAGTTGTCAGGCAGTGGAATAGCCTAGAAAGTGACGTAGTGGAGGAGGGAACCATACATAGCTTTAAGGCGAGGTATGATAAAGCTCATGGAGCAGGGAGAGAGAGAGGACCTAGTAGCAATCAGTGAAGAGGCGGGACCAGGAGCTATGCTCAACCCCTGCAACCACAAATACGTGATTACACACACACATCTATATTTAAACTACCCTGTTAATCTACCTTATCAATTCCCCTCATAATTTTATATGTCGTTATCATGTCCTTCCCCTTTCCCTCCCGTCCTCCAGTGTCCTCAGGTTCACACACCAGACGAAGAGGTGGTGGAGTCAAACACGAACACAGTTTCAAGAATGGTTACGACAGGATCCTGAAGCTCTCCTTCCAGGTGTTTTGTATATCAAGAGGACAGGGGAAAATCGACCCTATCTATCTTCACTGCTTCTCCAGTACGCACAAACTCAGCTGTACTGGTAGTGAAGTTGCTGGATCTCCAGTACACACAAACTCAGCCCAAAACACCGGAGACATCACAGGAACCTCTGCTAACGTTTCGGCAAGAGTGACTTCTCCAATACTTGTGGCGAAATGATGCCTTTAATATCCTGAACGGTGCCTAAGTCACCAGCAATTAACAACCACTGTGTCAAACAAGACACCAAGTGTCATAATTAGACGTCTAGACCACTTACAACCACTGTGTCAAACAAGACACCAAGTGTCATAACTAGACGTCTAGACCACTTACAACCACTGTGTCAAACATGACACCAAGTGTCATAACTAGACGTCTAGGCCACTTACAACCACTGTGTCAAACAAGACACCAAGTGTCATAATTAGACGTCTAGACCACTTACAACCACTGTGTCAAACAAGACACCAAGTGTCATAACTAGACGTCTAGACCACTTACAACCACTGTGTCAAACAAGACACCAAGTGTCATAACTAGACGTCTAGACCACTTACAACCACTGTGTCAAACAAGACACCAAGTGTCATAACTAGACGTCTAGACCACTTACAACCACTGAGTCAAACATGACACCAAGTGTCATAACTAGACGTCTAGGCCACTTACAACCACTGAGTCAAACAAGACACCAAGTGTCATAACTAGACGTCTAGGCCACTTACAACCACTGAGTCAAACATGACACCAAGTGTCATAACTAGACGTCTAGACCACTTACAACCACTGAGTCAAACAAGAAACCAAGTGTCATAACTAGACGTCTAGGCCACTTACAACCACTGTGTCAAACAAGACACCAAGTGTCATAACTAGATGTCTAGACCACTTACAACCACTGTGTCAAACATGACACCAAGTGATATAACGTCTAGACCTCCACACCACTTACTAAACAGCGGACACACTGTCTATTGATTCCCACAAACTACCCGAGGCGCAACACACCACCACTAGACTGGTATCCTGGTCACAACAAATCTTCCAACCCTATAACTGCAGGATTAACCTATAATTATTTTACAAAGCTTCTATAAGAGGGCGACAAATCCCAAAATTTACGCGGTATAAACGACGTGACATCAAGAAATGTGCATCCCCTCGCCTTATATATACTGGCTCCCTCACTCTTTCGTGTTAGTGTGACTTTGTAAATGTTGATAAATTAGACACATGTGCAACTCTTGGGTATCTTTATTAAGGAAACGTTTCGCCACGCAGTGGCTTCATCAGTCCATACACAGGAGAAGCTTGAAGAATAGGCGGAGAATGTATGGACTGATGAAGCCAATGTGTGGCGAAACGTTTCCTTAATAAAGATACCCAAGAGTTGCACATGTGTCTAATTTATCAACGTGTCGGTTCTCTGAACCATTCATCGACTTTGTAAATGGTCCAAGTCGGACCGAAACGTCGTTGTAAGATTCTCTCTCCTATGTGCGGGTTATCTGTGCACTGAGATTGTTTATAACCGCAGTTTGGAATATTGGATATACACTAGTATACACCTAGGGGTATATTTCACTCAGTGTATATATGCTGGGAGTTATCTTAATCTCTGTCTTAGTAATTAAGGTATTCTTGATTGGTTGTGAAGAGGTTACGTTCATATTTAATGACCCTAGTGTAGTAGATAGGCTTTAAACCCACTAGACTAACCAACATAATGGCGAAACGTTTAAGTCTCCGCGAAGACACTGTCTAAAAATATCTTCGAACTGAATAGTGGAAACATACACTTTCAGGTTCAAGGCCTAACTACGGTTAGCAAGTAACCCACATGAGAGTAACCCACATGAGAGTAACCCACATGAGAGTAACCCACATGAGAGTAACCTACATGAGAGTAACCTACATGAGAGTAACCTACATGAGAGTAACCCACATGAGAGTAACCCACATGAGAGTAACCCACATGAGAGTAACCTACATGAGAGTAACCTACATGAGAGTAACCCACATGAGAGTAACCCACATGAGAGTAACCTACATGAGAGTAACCTACATGAGAGTAACCCACATGAGAGTAACCCACATGAGAGTAACCCACATGAGAGTAACCTACATGAGAGTAACCTACATGAGAGTAACCCACATGAGAGTAACCTACATGAGAGTAACCTACATGAGAGTAACCTACATGAGAGTAACCCACATGAGAGTAACCCACATGAGAGTAACCCACATGAGAGTAACCTACATGAGAGTAACCCACATGAGAGTAACCCACATGAGTAACCCACATGAGAGTAACCCACATGAGAGTAACCTAATGAGAGTAACCCACATGAGAATAACCCACATGAGAGTAACCTACATGAGAGAGTAACTCACATGAGAGTAACCCACATGAGAGTAACCCACATGAGAGTAACCCACATGAGAGTAACCTACATGAGAGAGTAACTCACATGAGAGAGTAACCCACATAAGAGTAACCCACATGAGAGAGTAACCCACATGAGAGTAACCCACATGAGAGAGTAACCCACATGAGAGTAACCCACATGAGAGTAACCTACATGAGAGAGTAACTCACATGAGAGAGTAGCCCACATGAGAGTAGCCCACATGAGTAACCCACATGAGAGTAACCTACATGAGAGAGTAACCCACATGAGAGTAACCCACATGAGTAACCCACATGAGAGTAACCCACATGAGAGTAACCCATAAGAGAGTAACCTACATGAGAGAGTAACCCACATGAGAGAATAACTCACATGAGAGAGTAACCCACATGAGAGAGTAACTCACATGAGAGAGTAACCCACATGAGAGTAACCCACATGAAAGTAACCCATAAGAGAGTAACCAACATGAGTAACCCACAAGAGAGAGTAAACCACACATTCTATTTCTGGTCTGGGACCGGGCCACGGGGGCGGTGACCCACCTCTGTCTGTCTGTCTGTCTGTCTATCTCTCTCCCTGAGGCACTGGAAAGTTGTAAGAATGATGAGAATACAGATGACTGGAGACCACAAGCACAGCTCACCTGGTTCTGATATTTTCTATGTCAGAGGAAAATATTTCTTGTGTGTGTGTGTGTGTGTGTGTGTGTGTGTGTGTGTGTGTGTGTGTGTGTGTGTGTGTCATTACTCACGTGATGAACGTGTCACTGTTCAATTACAAGTATCTATGTTACAGTAACTAAAAACAAGTCTGTATTACAATAACTACAAAGTCAAAAAATATAGTAACTTTAACAGAGCTTGCTATACCTTAACATAACTCTACCTTAACGTTAATGTGACTGTACCAAACCTCACCAGTAACGAAACTACTTAAGCTGGGAGGAGGGTAACGAGGGTAAAGACGATACTCGTTAGTGGGCTAATTATTTTAAAACCAAGGGATCGTTATGTGCCGCGCCTTGCTACGCTATTTATACCAGTCAACTGCTCTCCCACCAGACCGAAATTGTTAAGGAGCCATTACTGGAACAAGACCTATTAAGACACAGAAAAGTAAAGAGTAAAGATAAATGGATGTAAACTGAGTGTAAGTCAATGTATACTGAATGTCAGAATACAGTATATGTTGTATTCTTCTCCAGTCTGAGGGACTGATTACATCTCCAGTCTGAGGGACTGATTACATCTCCAGTCTGAGGGACTGATTATATCTACTCCAGGCTGAGGGACTGATTACATCTACTCCAGGCTGAGGGACTGATTACATCTACTCCAGTCTGAGGGACTGATTACATCTACTCCAGTCTGAGGGACTGATTACATCTACTCCAGTCTGAGGGACTGATTACATCTACTCCAGTCTGAGGGACTGATTACATCTACTCCAGGCTGAGGGACTGATTACATCTACTCCAGTCTGAGGGACTGATTACATCTACTCCAGGCTGAGGGACTGATTACATCTACTCCAGGCTGAGGGACTGATTACATCTACTCCAGTCTGAGGGACTGATTACATCTACTCCAGTCTGAGGGACTGATTACATCTACTCCAGTCTGAGGGACTGATTACATCTACTCCAGGCTGAGGGACTGATTACATCTACTCCAGTCTGAGGGACTGATTACATCTTCTCCAGTCTGAGGGACTGATTACATCTACTCCAGTCTGAGGGACTGATTACATCTACTCCAGGCTGAGGGACTGATTACATCTCCAGTCTGAGGGACTGATTACATCTTCTCCAGTCTGAGGGACTGATTACATCTACTCCAGGCTGAGGGACTGATTACATCTACTCCAGTCTGAGGGACTGATTACATCTACTCCAGTCTGAGGGACTGATTACATCTACTCCAGGCTGAGGGACTGATTACATCTACTCCAGTCTGAGGGACTGATTACATCTTCTCCAGTCTGAGGGACTGATTACATCTTCTCCAGTCTGAGGGACTGATTACATCTACTCCAGGCTGAGGGACTGATTACATCTCCAGTCTGAGGGACTGATTACATCTTCTCCAGTCTGAGGGACTGATTACATCTACTCCAGGCTGAGGGACTGATTACATCTCCAGTCTGAGGGACTGATTACATCTTCTCCAGTCTGAGGGACTGATTACATCTACTCCAGTCTGAGGGACTGATTACATCTTCAGTCTGAGGGACTGATTACATCTTCTCCAGTCTGAGGAACTGATCACATCTTCTCCAGTCTGAGGGACTGATTACATCTACTCCAGTCTGAGGGACTCATTACATCTTCTCCAGTCTGAGGGACTGATTACATCTACTCCAGGCTGAGGGACTGATTACATCTACTCCAGGCTGAGGGACTGATTACATCTACTCCAGGCTGAGGGACTGATTACATCTTCTCCAGTCTGAGGGACTGATTACATCTACTCCAGGCTGAGGGACTGATTACATCTACTCCAGGCTGAGGGACTGATTACATCTTCTCCAGGCTGAGGGACTGATTACATCTACTCCAGGCTGAGGGACTGATTACATCGACTCCTGGCTGAGGGACTGATTACATCAACACCAGGCTGAAGGACTGATTACATCGACTCCAGGCTGAGGGACTGATTACATCTAGTCCAGGCTGAGGGACTGATTACATCTACTCCAGGCTGAGGGACTGATTACATCTACTCCAGGCTGAGGAACTGATTACATCTACTCCAGGCTGAGGGACTGATTACATCTACTCCAGGCTGAGGGACAGATTACATCTACTCCAGGCTGAGGGACTGATTACATCTACTCCAGGCTGAGGGACTGATTACATCTACTCCAGGCTGAGGGACTGATTACATCTACTCCAGGCTGAGGGACTGATTACATCTACTCCAGGCTGAGGGACTGATTACATCAACTCCTGGCTGAGGGACTGATTACATCGACACCAGGCTGAAGGACTGATTACATCGACTCCAGGCTGAGGGACTGATTACATCTACTCCAGGCTGAGGGACTGATTACATCTAGTCCAGGCTGAGGGACTGATTGCATCTACTCCAGGCTGAGGGACTGATTACATCGACTCCTGGCTGAGGGACTGATTACATCGACTCCAGACTGAGGGACTGATTACATCGACTCCAGGCTGAGGGACTGATTACATCGACTCCAGGCTGAGGGACTGATTACATCCACTCCTCGCTGAGGGACTGATTACATCGACTCCAGGCTGAGGGACTGATTACATCGACTCCAGGCTAAGGGAAAGATTACATCGACTCCAGGCTGAGGGACTGATTACATCGACTCCAGGCTGAGGGACTGATTACATCCACTCCTCGCTGAGGGACTGATTACATCGACTCCAGGCTGAGGGACTGATTACATCTACTCCAGGCTGAGGGACTGATTACATCGACTCTAGGCTGAGGGACTGATTATATCGACTCCAGGCTGAGGGACTGATTACATCTACTCCAGGCTGAGGGACTGATTACATCGACTCCAGGCTGAGGGACTGATTATATCGACTCCAGGCTGAGGGACTGATTACATCGACTCCAGACTGAGGGACTGATTATATCGACTCCAGGCTGAGGGAAAGATTACATCGACTCCAGACTGAGGGACTGATTATATCGACTCCAGACTGAGGGACTGATTATATCAACTCCAGGCTGAGGGACTGATTACATCGACTCCAGGCTGAGGGACTGATTATATCAACTCCAGGCTGAGGGACTGATTACATCGACTCCAGGCTGAGGGACTGATTACATCGACTCCAGGCTGAGGGACTGATTGTATCAACTCCAGGCTGAGGGACTGATTACATCGACTCCAGGCTGAGGGACTGATTACCTCAAACTCCTTCTGATCTTCACCTTTCTTCTTTGTATAGAACTGATGAAGCCACTGTCTGGCGAAACGTTTCCTCGAAAGAGATACCCAAGTATTGCACATATGTCTAATTTATCAACGTGTCGGTTCTCTGAACCATCTTTCTGCAGTCTGTATATGTATACTGAAAATGATTAAGCGGTTGTAAGGTTTACCTGTCATCTTACATGCTGAAGTCGAAAAGAAGGACCAACAATCCTGCCAAAGTGCAAAACATTTACCAAGCTTCCGTGTCAGGCACAAGAGTGGACAGTGCTACCTCCCTGGATAGCTGTAGTTTACCAGTACATATGGTAATGGTATACAATACCCACAAAATGATCAACACGACACATGTACGAACACCTTGGTATCCTTATGAAGACGTTTCGCCAACCAGTGGCTTGACCGATTCAATACAGAGGTTACTGGAAGACGAGGGTATCAGTCCCTCAGCCTGGATGAAGGTACTTACCACCGTAGTACCGATGCACATGGGTCTTATTTACCCACATACAGTTCCAATGGTCACTGCCTCCGTGACCCGGTCCCAGACCAGGCCTCCCACTTGATGACCTGATCAATCAGGACGTTGGTGCTGGCCGCACGCAGTCCAATGTATATATCAG
Organism: Cherax quadricarinatus; assembly: GCF_038502225.1. Taxonomy (NCBI): domain Eukaryota; kingdom Metazoa; phylum Arthropoda; class Malacostraca; order Decapoda; family Parastacidae; genus Cherax; species Cherax quadricarinatus. The sequence goes on along the minus strand of NC_091347.1, from coordinate 25,587,121 downwards.
AGCCTGGCTGATCAGGAAATGACTCAAGAAACTTGTCAAACTCATTTCTGGAGACAACAGGGAAATTTGTTGGTAATTACCCTTACAGAAGAAAAGAATGATGCTGCAAAGTCTTGGTCCCCTAAAGCTAATGTCTTAGTGTATACAATTGCAGCCTTGCGTTTCATTGGAGTATTTTGCACCGTCTGCCGAGTCTCTTGCTTTCGTAGGTAGTTATTTTAATGATGATTAAGACACATGTGCAACAGTCGGATATCCTTATTTTTGAAACGTTTCGCCTACACGGTAGGCTTCTTCAGTCAGATACAGAGGCAGCAGGTGTAGAAGTGAAATGAAGATGATGTAATCAGTCCATCAACCTTAAAGTGTTCAGCTCGATGAAGCTGAACTCTTCTCCAGGCTGAGGGACTGACCACCTTGAATACTATTTCTCCAAGGTTGATGGACTGATCACATCATTTCACTACTACACCTGCTGCCTCTGTATTTGACTGAAGAAGCCTACCGTGTAGGCGAAACGTTTCAACAATAAAGATAGCCAACTGTTGCACATGTGTCTTAATCTTCAACTTGTCGGTATGTTATACCATTTTCAACACAACAGTGATTTTATGTGCAGATTTAGGACCAGTCAATCCAGAATTTCCCAGGTGTAAATTATGATGTATCTTTCTCTCCTACGTTCCAAAGAATACGGTTTGAAAGACTTCAAGAATTCCAATAACTTAAGTGCTTGACTGAATAAATTTAAGCAGTGCAGGTTCTCTGTATATTCTCTAGATATGCCATTTCGCTTTGCCTTAAAAGCAGCTGCCAGTATACAGCAATATTCCAGTCTAGAGGGGATAAGTGACTTAAAGAATATCATTACTGGCTTGGCATCTCTTGTTTTAAGGGTTCCAGCTGGATAGCTGGAACCTGGAACCTGGTAGTAACATCGAGGTGTTCCTTGACTGCAAGATCTTCTGGAATTATCACCAAGTCCCTCACATTAATCTTCCGCTCTGTTGAGTGATCTGGGTTTCTTTCATTTTCTGTTCCGGTGTCTGGCTGCTGTCCACCATATGAGAGGAAGGTAGGTTGTACTTCCCTGGATGGTTGCTGCCTTCCACCGCTTCCTCACACTTGTCCCAGCAGCTACTAGGACCAGCTAGCTGGGATTCGCCTGACGGTGGGTCCAGCGGCAGGAATCGATAGCGTCACTCGCGCCGTAACAGCAGTAGTGGGAAGGAGGGAAGACGGTGTCTCGTCCCGTCACACAGCCGACTGCACTGTGACCACTGATGTGTGTTGACAATAGGGGTCAAGTTCTAGCCCCAGTCTCCGCTTCTTAGGCTTTGTCGTCCAGCATTACTGATTTAATGGCCTTATGAGAACCACCATACCTATCCCTGAAACTCTGTTGTGAAGACTGCCTCCTTCAGATGCTACCCTGAGGCTGTAAAAGTAATTTCTAACATTCCTGTGACTCGTATGAGTGATTAGCTACCATTTATGTCTGTTTCTAGTTCTAATCCCTCGTTCCCTTGTACCTAGTTCCATTTCCTAGTCCCCTTGTTCCTAATTCTAATCCTTAGTCCTCTTGTACTTACCTCGAGGCCCTATTCCCCTTGTACCTAGTTTAAGTTTCTAGCCCCCTCGTTCCAAGTTCTAATTCTCTTGTGCCTAGTTGCACGAATTCCTCTAAATAACGTAACTATGTCTTCCCTGATCCTCCAATCTTACAGACAATCCACTGACCTCTTGAGCCACATCATACCTTATCTTACAGCTGTGTATGAAAAATGCCTCCAGTTTTTCCACATGTAGGTCATTCCACTGCCCTACGACCCTGAGCTATTATGGCACTGTTGGTGCCTTTGTGAAGGACGATCAAGGCTCAGTTGCTCTTACCTGTGCTTTGCCTGTGTCAAGTTCACCTCTGCTACATTTGGTGTGCGGCTGTTACTCTGTGTCGAAGCGTCGTTACAAAGTGTGACTTTGTAAATAGTCCAAGTCGGACCGAAACGTCGTCGTAAGCTTCTCTCTGTGTGCTGATTATTTGTATATTATTTCAGTCAGAGTATTGTGCCTTTTTTGTTCTTTAAGTGTGAAGAGGCCTACAAAGGCTTAGTGGAGGGGCCATTGCAAGGTCAAGAGGATTACAAAGACCTACTTGTGGGACCCTTGGATAGAGAAACGTCCGACTAAGACCTGCGTGAAGACTTTCCCAAGAAGACAAAAACTTGCTCAAAGTAACGATCGCAGGAAAACTCCGCTTACCTTTCGATATACCTTTGATGGGCTCCCAGAGTTTCCCCTTATTCCAGCAACTGGGTCCTGGGCTTGTCAACCAGGTTGCTGCTGCTGGCAGCCGACTGGCCAACATATCCATCACAACCTGGTGGATTATGATTATCCTGCTCTCTCTCTCTCTCTCTCTCTCTCTCTCTCTCTCTCTCTCTCTCTCTCTCTCAACATTTTCCGTGTAATGAATGGAAAAAACTTGAGTTATTAAAGATCTCTCATTGACACAACTACTTTTATTAAGCAAGCTATTATCCGAGTCCTAAGATCAGGTCATTAAGAGTCAAGTTAATTAGCTTAATTGCCTCCACAGTGACTGCACTCATACCTAGTCGACCCTCATACAAATCCTTCTACGTAAATAATACACAATACTGACATGATGAAGACTAGATACATGTACAACATCTGGGTATCTTTACTGTAGACGTTTCGCCCTCCAGTGACTTATCAGTACAGTACAAGAACATAATGTGAAGGCTGTAGAATTCTATACAAAAGATGAGGTAATCAGTCCCTCAGCCTGAGGCTGAGGGACTGATTACAGCAGCTGCATAAACAACAGCAGCAACAGAGACCAAAACAGCTTCAGCAGACGCCAAAACAGCAGCAGCTGAGGGGTCAGAAACAACAACATACGCATCACTTCAATACTTGCAAAAACAAAAAATAAGGAAATTAACAAATACCATCAGTACTTAATTTGGAATTCAAAATTTATCCCGAGAGAAAAAAAAAATTCAAACATTCCCTATGAATACATACATGTGTGTGTGTGTGTGTGTGTGTGTGTGTGTGTGTGTGTGTGTACTCACCTAATTGTACTCACCTAATTGTGCTTGCAGGGGTCAAGACTCAGCTCCTGGCCCCGCCTCTTCACTGATCGCTACTAGGTCCTCTCTCTCTCTGCTTCCTGAGCTTTGTCATACCTCTTCTTAAAACTATGTATGGTTCCTGCCTCCACTACTTCACTTGCTAGGCTATTCCACTTCCTGACGACTCTGTGACTGAAGAAATACTTCCTAACGTCCCTGTGACTCGTCTGAGTCTTCAGCTTCCAGTTGTGACCCCTTGTCCCTGTGTCCCCTCTCTGGAACATCCTATCTCTGTCCACCTTGTCTATTCCCCGCAGTATCTTGTATGTCGTTATCATGTCTCCCCTGACCCTTCTGTCCTCCAGTGTCGTCAGTCCGATTTCCCTTAACCTTTCCTCGTACGACATTCCCTTGAGCTCTGGGACTAGCCTTGTTGCAAACCTTTGTACTTTCTCTAACTTCTTGACGTCCTTGACCAGGTGTGGGTTCCAGACTGGTGCTGCATACTCCGGTATGGGCCTAACATACACAGTGTACAGTGTATTGAACGATTCCTTATAAAGGTATCGGAACGCTATTCTCAGGTTTGCCAGGCGCCCGTATGCTGCAGCGGTTATTTGGTTGATGTGTGCCTCCGGTGATGAGCTCGGTGTTATGGTCACCCCAAGGTCTTTCTCCCTGAGTGAGGTCTGTAGTCTTTGTCCACCTAGCCTATGCTCTGTCTGCGGTCTTCTTTGCCCCTCCCCAATCTTCACGATTTTGCATTTGGCTGGATTGAATTCGAGAAGCCAGTTACTGGACCACATGTCCAGCCTGTCCAGGTCTCTTTGCAGTCCTGCCTCATCCTCGTCCGATTTAATTCTTCTCATCAACTTCACGTCATCTGCGAACAGGGACACTTCAGAGTCTATTCCTTCATCATGTCGTTCACATATATCAAAAATAGCACTGGTCCTAGAACTGACCCCTGTGGGACCCCGCTCGTAACAGGCGCCCACTGTGATACCTCTTCACGTACCATGACTCGTTGCTGCCTCCCTGTCAGGTATTCCCTTATCCATTGCAGTGCCCTCCCTTTTACATGCGCCTGATCCTCCAGCTTCTGCACTAATCTCTTGTGGGGAACTGTGTCAAAAGCCTTCCTGCAGTCTAGGAAAACGCAATCTACCCACCCCTCTCTCTCGTGTCTTACTTCTGTTACCTTGTCATAAAACTCCAGGAGGTTTGTGATACAAGATTTGCCTTCCATGAACCCATGCTGGTTTTCATTTATAATCTTGTTCCTTTCCAGGTGTTCGACCACTCTCCTCCTGATAATCTTCTCCATGACTTTGCACACAATACATGTCAGAGACACAGGTCTGTAGTTTAGTGCCTCGTTTCTGTTTCCTTTCTTAAATATGGGGACTACATTAGCTGTCTTCCATTTCTCAGGTAGTTGCCCAGTTTCAAGGGATGTGTTGAAGATTGTGGTTAGAGGCAAGCACAGCATCTCTGCTCCTTCTCTAAGGACCCATGGGGAGATGTTGTCCGGTCCCATTGCCTTTGAGGTGTCAAGGTCACTTAAGAGCTTCTTCACCTCCTCCTCAGTTGTTCGTATGTCATCCAACACTTGTTGGTATATTCCCTCTTGATGTTCCCTTCTGTGCTGTCTTCCCACAGCCCTTCCTGTCTCTACTGTAAAAACTTCCTTAAATCTCCTGTTCAGCTCCTCACATACCTCCTGATCATTTCTTGTGAGTTCTCCACCTTCTGTCCTTAATCTGATCACCTGGTCTTTGACTGTTGTCTTCCTCCTGATGTGGCTATACAACAGTTTCGGGTCAGTCTTGATTCTCGATGCTATGTCATTTTCATACTGTCGCTGGGCCTCCCTCCTTACCTGTGCGTACTCATTCCTGGCTCTGCGACTGATCTCCCTATTTTCGTGTGTTCTCTGCCTTCTGTACTTTTTCCATTCTCTACTGCACTTTGTTTTTGCCTCCTTACACCGTCGGGTAAACCAGGGGCTCGTTCTGGTCTTCCCGTTGTTACTGTTGCCCTTGGGAATAAACCTTTCCACTGCCTCCTTGCATTTTGTTGTTACATATTCCATCATTTCATTTACTGGCTTTCCTGCCAGTTCTCTGTCCCACTGGACCTCCCGCAGGAAGTTCTTCAACCCTATGTAGTCCCCTCTTTTATAGTCAGGCTTTTCCCATTCAACTCCTGTTATTCTCTCCACTTGCAGCTCTACTATGTATTCAAAGCACAGAACCACGTGGTCGCTAGCTCCTAGGGGACTCTCATACTTCATGTCCTCAATGTCTGAGCTGCCCAGGGTGAACACAAGGTCCAATCTTGCTGGTTCATCCTCCTCTCTCACTCTGGTAGTGTCCTTAACATGTTGGTGCATGAGGTTTTCCAGCACCACGTCCAACATCCTGGCTCTCCATGTTTCGAGACCCCCATGTGGCTCCAGGTTTTCCCAGTCAATCTCCCTGTGGTTGAAATCCCCCATAACCAGCAACTTTGCTCTGCTGGAGTGAGCTCTTCTTGCCACCTCAGCAAGTGTGTCCACCATTGCTCTGTTGCTCTCTTCATATTCCTCTCTTGGCCTCCTGCAGTTCTGTGGTGGATTATACATCACTGCAATGACCACTTTGTGTTCCCCAGACTGAAGTGTACCTGCTATGTAGTCTCTTTCTCCCGTCTCATCTATGCCTTCCATTATCTCGAATTTCCATCTGTTTTTTACGAGCAGAGCAATCCCACCTCCCCCCCTGCCCCATCTATCTTTCCTCATGATCTGGTATCCTGGTGGGAAGACTGCATCTGTTATTGTCTCCGTGAGTTTTGTTTCTGTAACTGCTATGATGTTTGGGGACTTCTCATTGATTCTTTCTTGCCATTCCTCATGTTTATTCGTTAATCCATCTGCATTTGTGTACCAAACCTTCAACTTCCGTTCTAATACTGTAACTGTGGTGCGGGGGGTGGAAACAGAGGGATCGGTGTGTGATGGTTGGTTTGGATTGTTCAGTTGCCTTGGGGGTGTCGTGGCTGGAGTCCTTCTGCAGGTGTTTCTGGGGGAGGGGGGGTGCGCTTGTCCTTCCATTTGATCCTGGGTTATTCTGCTCTCCTTTTTCATTTCCTCCCATTTCTCCTTTCGTTTTTGAACTCTTTCATTGTCTTCCTTTCTTCCTGTGTTCTGTGTGTGTGTGTGTGTGTGTACTCACCTAGTTGTACTCACCTAGTTGAGGTTGCGGGGGTCGAGTCCGAGCTCCTGGCCCCACCTCTTCACTGATCGCTACTAGGTCACTCTCCCTGAGCCGTGAGCTTTATCATACCTCTGCTTAAAGCTATGTATGGATCCTGCCTCCACTACATCGCTTCCCAAACTATTCCACTTACTGACTACTCTGTGGCTGAAGAAATACTTCCTAACATCCCTGTGATTCATCTGTGTCTTCAGCTTCCAACTGTGTCCCCTTGTTACTGTGTCCAATCTCTGGAACATCCTGTCTTTGTCCACCTTGTCAATTCCTCTCAGTATTTTGTATGTCGTTATCATGTCCCCCCTATCTCTCCTGTCCTCCAGTGTCGTCAGGTTGATTTCCCTTAACCTCTCCTCGTAGGACATACCTCTTAGCTCTGAGACTAGTCTTGTTGCAAACCTTTGCACTTTCTCTAGTTTCTTCACGTGCTTGGCTAGGTGTGGGTTCCAAACTGGTGCCGCATACTCCAATATGGGCCTAACGTACACGGTGTACAGGGTCCTGAATGATTCCTTATTAAGATGTCGGAATGCTGTTCTGAGGTTTGCTAGGCGCCCATATGCTGCAGCAGTTATTTGGTTGATGTGCGCTTCAGGAGATGTGCCTGGTGTTATACTCACCCCAAGATCTTTTTCCTTGAGTGAGGTTTGTAGTCTCTGACCCCCTAGACTGTACTCCGTCTGCGGCCTTCTTTGCCCTTCCCCAATCTTCATGACTTTGCACTTGGTGTGTGTGTGTGTGTGTGTGTGTGTGTGTGTGTGTGTGTGTGTGTGTGTGTGTGTGTGTGTGTGTGTGGGTGTGTGTGTGTGTGTGTGGGTGTGTGTGTGTGTGTGTGTGTGTGTGTGTGTGTGTGTGTGTGTGTGTGTGTGTGTGTGTGTATGTGTGTGTACTCACCTAGTTGTACTCACCTAGTTGAGGTTGCGGGGGTCGAGTCCGAGCTCCTGGCCCCGCCTCTTCACTGATCGCTACTAGGTCACTCTCCCTGAGCCGTGAGCTTTATCGTACCTCTGCTTAAAGCTATGTATGGATCCTGCCTCCACTACATCGCTTCCCAAACTATTCCACTTACTGACTACTCTGTGGCTGAAGAAATACTTCCTAACATCCCTGTGATTCATCTGTGTCTTTAGCTTCCAACTGTGTCCCCTTGTTACTGTGTCCAATCTCTGGAACATCCTGTTTTTGTCCACCTTGTCAATTCCTCTCAGTATTTTGTATGTCGTTATCATGTCCCCCCTATCTCTCCTGTCCTCCAGTGTCGTCAGGTTGATTTCCCTTAACCTCTCCTCGTGTGTGTGTGTGTGTGTGTGTGTGTACTCACCTAGTTGTACTCACCTAGTTGAGGTTGCGGGGGTCGAGTCCGAGCTCCTGGCCCCGCATCTTCACTGATCGTTACTAGGTCACTCTCCCTGAGCCGTGAGCTTTATCATACCTCTGCTTAAAGCTATGTATGGATGTGTGTGTGTGTGTGTGTGTGTGTGTGTGTGTGTGTGTGTGTGTGTGTGTGTGTGTGTGTACTCACCTATTTGTGGTTGCAGGGGTCGATTCACAGCTCCTGGCGTGTGTGCGCGCAAGAGTGTTTTGGTGAAGGGCTCTTGATCCAAGGAATTGGAGCTACCATGCCCACTAATAAATAAAATTAAAAACAATAATAATAATAACAATAGTAACAATAACAAAAATAATAATACCCCACAAGTAGCCCCATACACCCCCCCAACCAGCCCCTAATACTACCGCTAGTCCCCTTTCATACAAGCCCCCTAGCACCAGTCCCTCCACGTTAGTGTATTTCGCTACATTGTGTATTCATAGTTGTTTCTGGCCATGCATACAATAGCTGAAAAATATTTCCGGAGCGTTTTTGCAAGGAGAGTAAATTGGAAGACTTGTTGTAGCAAAACAGCCAGTGTTAGTGCACCATATTAATATTTATATGGAAGATCTGTGAATATTTTTGGAACGTAATTTCTTCCGTAGTATTAAAAGACATTTTTCAGGGCAATTCAATGCTCGGGTAATGGAAAGGTCAAACACACTTCTTCAGTGCAAGAAACTATATTTGTTAAATTATATATATATATATATATATATATATATATATATATATATATATATATATATATATATATATATATATATATATATTTTTTTTTTTTTTTTTTTTTCAACAAGTCGGCCGTCTCCCACCGAGGCAGGGTGACCCAAAAAAGAAAGAAAATCCCCAAAAAGAAAATACTTTCATCATCATTCAACACTTTCACCACACTCGCACATTATCACTGTTTTTGCAGAGGTGCTCAGAATACAACAGTCTAGAAGCATAAACATATAAAGATACACAACATATCCCTCCAAACTGCCAATATCCCAAACCCCTCCTTTAAAGTGCAGGCATTGTACTTCCCATTTCCAGGACTCAAGTCCGACTATATGAAAATAACCGGTTTCCCTGAATCCCTTCACTAAATATTACCCTGCTCACACTCCAACAGATCGTCAGGTCCCAAGTACCATTCGTCTCCATTCACTCCTATCTAACACGCTCACGCACGCTTGCTGGAAGTCCAAGCCCCTTACCCACAAAACCTCCTTTACCCCCTCTCTCCAACCCTTTCGAGGACGACCCCTACCCCGCCTTCCTTCCCCTATAGATTTATATGCTTTCCATGTCATTCTACTGTGATCCATTCTCTCTAAATGACCAAACCACCTCAACAACCCCTCTTCTGCCCTCTGACTAATACTTTTATTAACTCCACACCTTCTCCTAATTTCCACACTCCGAATTTTCTGCATAATATTTACACCACACATTGCCCTTAAACAGGACATCTCCGCTGCCTCCAACCGTCTCCTCGCTGCTGCATTTACCACCCAAGCTTCACACCCATATAAGAGTGTTGGTACTACTATACTTTCATACATTCCCTTCTTTGCCTCCATAGATAACGTTTTTTGACTCCACATATACCTCAACGCACCACTCACCTTTTTTCCCTCATCAATTCTATGATTAACCTCATCCTTCATAAATCCATCCGCCGACACGTCAACTCCCAAGTATCTGAAAACATTCACTTCTTCCATACTCCTCCTCCCCAATTTGATATCCAATTTTTCTTTATCTAAATCATTTGACACCCTCATCACCTTACTCTTTTCTATGTTCACTTTCAACTTTCTACCTTTACACACATTCCCAAACTCATCCACTAACCTTTGCAATTTTTCTTTAGAATCTCCCATAAGCACAGTATCATCAGCAAAAAGTAACTGTGTCAATTCCCATTTTGAATTTGATTCCCCATAATTTAATCCCACCCCTCTCCCAAACACCCTAGCATTTACTTCCTTTACAACCCCATCTATAAATATATTAAACAACCATGGTGACATTACACATCCCTGTCTAAGACCTACTTTTACCGGGAAGTAGTCTCCCTCTCTTCTACACACCCTAACCTGAGCCTCACTATCCTCATAAAAACTCTTTACAGCATTTAATAACTTACCACCTATTCCATATACTTGCAACATCTGCCACATTGCTCCTCTATCCACTCTATCATATGCCTTTTCTAAATCCATAAATGCAATAAAAACTTCCCTATCTTTATCTAAATACTGTTCACATATATGCTTCAATGTAAACACCTGATCTACACATCCCCTACCCACTCTAAAACCTCCTTGCTCATCCGCAATCCTACATTCTGTCTTACCTCTAATTCTTTCAATTATAACCCTACCGTACACTTTTCCTGGTATACTCAGTAAGCTTATTCCTCTATAATTTTTACAGTCTCTTTTGTCCCCTTTCCCTTTATATAAAGGGACTATACATGCTCTCTGCCAATCCCTAGGTACCTTCCCCTCTTTCATACATTTATTAAACAAAAGTACCAACCACTCCAACACTATATCCCCCCCTGCTTTTAACATTTCTGTCATGATCCCATCAGTTCCAGCTGCTTTACCCCCTTTCATTTTACGTAATGCCTCACGTACCTCCCCCACACTTACATTCTGCTCTTCTTCACTCCTAAAAGATGGTATACCTCCCTGACCAGTGCATGAAATTACTGCCTCTGTTTCTTCCTTAACATTTAAAAGTTCCTCAAAATATTCTCGCCATCTACCCAATACCTCCATCTCCCCATCTACTAACTCCCCTACTCTGTTTTTAACTGACAAATCCATATTTTCCCTAGGCTTTCTTAACTTGTTTAACTCACTCCAAAATTTTTTCTTATTTTCATTAAAATTTCTTGACAGTGCCTCTCCCACTCTATCATCTGCTCTCCTTTTGCACTCTCTCACCACTCTCTTTACCTTTCTTTTACTCTCCATATACTCTGCTCTTCTTATAACACTTCTGCTTTGTAAAAACCTCTCATAAGCTACCTTTTTCTCTTTTATCACACCCTTTACTTCATCATTCCACCAATCACTCCTCTTTCCTCCTGCCCCCACCCTCCTATAACCACAAACTTCTGCCCCACATTCTAATACTGCATTTTTAAAACTATTCCAACCCTCTTCAACCCCCCCACTACTCATCTTTGCACTAGCCCACCTTTCTGCCAATAGTCGCTTATATCTCACCCGAACTTCCTCCTCCCTTAGTTTATACACTTTCACTTCCCTCTTACTTGTTGTTGCCACCTTCCTCTTTTCCCATCTACCTCTTACTCTAACTGTAGCTACAACTAAATAATGATCCGATATATCAGTTGCCCCTCTATAAACATGTACATCCTGGAGCCTACCCATCAACCTTTTATCCACCAATACATAATCTAATAAACTACTTTCATTACGTGCTACATCATACCTTGTATATTTATTTATCCTCTTTTTCATAAAATATGTATTACTTATTACCAAATTTCTTTCTACACATAGCTCAATTAAAGGCTCCCCATTTACATTTACCCCTGGCACCCCAAATTTACCTACTACTCCCTCCATAACATTTTTACCCACTTTAGCATTAAAATCCCCAACCACCATTACTCTCACACTTGATTCAAAACTCCCCACGCATTCACTCAACATTTCCCAAAATCTCTCTCTCTCCTCTACACTTCTCTCTTCTCCAGGTGCATACACGCTTATTATAACCCACTTTTCACATCCAATCTTTATTTTACTCCACATAATCCTTGAATTAATACATTTATAGTCCCTCTTTTCCTGCCATAGCTTATCCTTCAACATTATTGCTACTCCTTCTTTAGCTCTAACTCTATTTGAAACCCCTGACCTAATCCCATTTATTCCTCTCCACTGAAACTCTCCCACCCCCTTCAGCTTTGTTTCACTTAAAGCCAGGACATCCAGCTTCTTCTCATTCATAACATCCACAATCATCTCTTTCTTATCATCTGCACAACATCCACGCACATTCAGACTTCCCACTTTGACAATTTTCTTCTTCTTATTCTTTTTAGTAATCTTTACAGGAAAAGGGGTTACTAGCCCATTGTTCCCGGCATTTTAGTTGACTTTTACAACACGCATGGCTTACGGAGGAAAGATTCTTATTCCACTTCCCCATGGATATAAAAGGAAAATTAATAAGACCAAGAACTATTAAGATAAAATCAAAGAAAACTCAGATGAGTGTGTATAAATAAATGTGTACATGTATGTGTAGTGTGACCTAAGTGTATGCAAGACAAGCCACTGGGGGTGGAAATCTTTAGCTCAAGTGCTTTCACACTTCTCAGTGCATCATCAGGAGCTATCAATGTTGCAAGAGAGCAACTAAAGCAGGGAAAGAGCTGTCAGAGTAGCGTAGTGCGGATGTGTCGCCGGCCACGGTTACCCTTAGAATGTGTGTGTAATGGAAGAGGGAGAGATTCTTGCGCTTTTCTACACCACCACCATCACAACAACAATCACCGCCACCACCACAACTAACACTCAAGCTTCATCTGAGGTGTAATAACAGTTCTTAGCTTGCAAGAAAAAAAAAACTGGCCCGGAGGCTAGACAGTGTCCCAGACGATGGTGGAGAAGCAATCATGTGACTGGTGGGAATCCCTGGCCAATGTCAGACACCACACCACTGGTGGGAACCCCTGACCAGTGTCAGACACCACACCACTGGTGGGAACCCCTGGCCAGTGTCAGACACCACACCACTGGTGGGAACCCCTGGTCGGTGTCAGACACCACACCACTGGTGGGAACCCCTGACCAGTGTCAGACACCACACCACTGGTGGGAACCCCTGACCAGTGTCAGACACCACACCACTGGTGGGAACCCCTGGCCAGTGTCAGACACCACACCACTGGTGGGAACCCCTGGCCAGTGTCAGACACCACACCACTGGTGGGAACCCCTGGCCAGTGTCAGACACCACGCCACTGGTGGGAACCCCTGGCCAGTGTCAGACACCACACCACTGGTGGGAACCCCTGGCCAGTGTCAGACACACCACTGGTGGGAACCCCTGGCCAGTGTCAGACACACCACTGGTGGGAACCCCTGGCCAGTGTCAGACACCACGCCACTGGTGGGAACCCCTGGCCAGTGTCAGACACCACACCACTGGTGGGAACCCCTGGCCAGTGTCAGACACCACACCACTGGTGGGAACCCCTGGCCAGTGTCAGACACCACACCACTGGTGGGAACCCCTGGCCAGTGTCAGACACCACACCACTGGTGGGAACCCCTGGCCAGTGTCAGACACCACACCACTGGTGGGAACCCCTGGTCGATGTCAGACACCACACCACTGGTGGGAACCCCTGGCCAGTGTCAGACACACCACTGGTGGGAACCCCTGGCCAGTGTCAGACACCACACCACTGGTGGGAAGCCCTGGCCAGTGTCAGACACGACACCACTGGTGGGAATCCTTGACCAGTGTTAAAGAACACAGTACCTATACCAGCTCCAGAAGAACTCAAGACGTCTGCTCAAAATATCTACTACGGTTAAATATAGCTCCCTCTCTCTCTCTTTCTCTCTCAAATATATTTTTGTCTATTCAACCAGGCTGTTGCTGCTGGCGGCCCGCTGGCCCTAGCAGTACGAGAGTCAATGGGGTTGCATTACTATTATTACTACATATGGTCATAACCAACCAAACACGAGAGCTCACGAGGGACACGTGTAACAAGTGTGCGGCACACACCCTTCATTTAACTACACACCTGCACACTCACTCTCAGTGACGATAAACTACGAGCATCGACCAGGCTGTGACTAGCTACCCACCAACAGCCTGGTTAATTACACCAGCAAACAGGAAGCCTGGTCTGGGACCGGCGTTGCGAGGGAGGTAAACCCTCCAGAAGCATCTAAGGGTACCCCCCCCCCACACACACGCACTATACACCTGTGACAGGTTACCAGAGTTTTTCTACCTCCTTCCCCCCCGTCCCCCCACCCGGAAGGCCGGCCTGGAGCCAGATGTGACCCAGATATATCCACAGGGGGTTGAACCACCGCCTCTTTTCTACTGACTGGCGTGTTCTATCTGCATTATATCTAATCTGAATGTTGTATGTATATGGATTTCCACTCTTAACAACATGCTTCCCACCTCTCATTCCGTTTGTTTGTTGTTGGTGTTTGTGTTAGTACTTGTAGAGAGTATCTCTCCAATGACCAGGTCTTAGACCAAGACTCTTAAGCTGATAAGAAATATTACAGGATTACTATGTATATATATATATATATATATATATATATATATATATATATATATATATATATATATATATATATATATATATATATAAGCCAAGGTTTGTAATACATTACTTTGGTTCACTGTGTTCAGCTTGTGTGTTCCTTTGTTCTTGTTCTTTTTGTATCAGCATACCCAGACATACTTGTGTTTAGTCGCTAGGCATCCTTGGTTTGATTGTTTGATCAACTAGGCTGTTGGTGTTCACGGTCCACTGGCCTACATTTTCTACACAGCCTGGTTGACGACACTCCTAGTACTATGTATGTCTTTGCCAGGTCCCTTCTTGCTCGTTGATCACTCAGTATACCTGGAGTATCCCTGGAGAGTGTTCCGGGGGTCAGCGCCCCCGCGGTCTCATGTGTTAAAAGTCTACCTCAAGAAGCTTCTGCTTCTTACTCCTAAGCTCCATAACAAAGTACAACACTCCGGTATCTTTATTACTGAAACGTTTCGTCTGCACGGCAGACTTCTTCAGTGGATTGTAGATGAATGGTTCACAGAACCGACACGTTGATAAATTAGACACATGTGCAACTCTTGGGTATCTTTATTAATTAAATGTTTCGCCACACAGTGGCTTCATCAGTCCATACACAGGAGAAGCCTGAAAAACAGGAGGAGAATGAGGTAATCAGTCCCTCAACTTGGAATTTCTTCGCTTGCCTAACACTTGGGCACGACCTACTTCCACATTGGACAAATGTGACACCACCTATGACTGCTGCACCTCACCTGTCTACGGTTTATAAGCTGCTTCTCCGCTCATATGCCGTATTCTATTCAAGATTGATGGACTGACCACATCGACTCAAGGTTGAGGGACTGATTACCTCATTCTCCTCCTGTTCTTCAAGCTTCTCCCGTGTATGGACTGATGAAGCCACTGTGTGGCGAAACGTTTCCTTAATAAAGATACCCAAGAGTTGCACATGTGTCTAATTTATCATTCTTCAGTGGAATAGAGGTAAATATGATATGTAAATTATAGGTTTCTTTTACATGCTTAACTGGGTAAGGGTTCCACAATGGTGAGGAATACTCGAGGACAGGCGTTTTCAGGTGGTATAATTTGATGTGTGTGTGTACTCACCTGTTTGTGGTGCAGGGGTTGATTCATAGCTCCTGGCCCCGCCTGTGTGTGTGTTGTAGTGACAGGTCTGAGGTAATGCCTTCTCCCAGATCCTTCTCTTTAACACCAGTTAGTACCGTCCGGTTGTGTCATATCTTCTCCAGTTTACATTTCCCCTTATACTATATGACTCCAATACTTGCCTGGTACTTACCTTCCTGCAGGTACTACCCCCACACCTGGTACTTACCTTCCTGCAGGTACTACCCCCACACCTGGTAATTACCTTCCTGCAGGTACTACCCCCACACCTGGTAATTACCTTCCTGCAGGTACTACCCCCACACCTGGTAACTGCCTTCCTGCAGGTACTACCCCCACACCTGGTAATTACCTTCCTGCAGGCACTACCCCTACACCTGGTAATTACCTTCCTGCAGGCACTACCCCTACACCTGGTAATTACCTTCCTGCAGGCACTACCCCCACACCTGGTAATTACCTTCCTGCAGGAACTACCTCCACACCTGGTACTTACCTTCCTGCAGGTACTACCCCCACGCCTGGTAATTACCTTCCTGCAGGTACTACCCCCACACCTGGTAATTACCTTCCTGCAGGTACTACCCCCACACCTGGTAATTACCTTCCTGCAGGCACTACCCCCCCACCTGGTACTTACCTTCCTGCAGGTACTACCCCCACACCTGGTAACTGCCTTCTTGCAGGCACTACCCCCACACCTGGTAATTACCTTCCTGCAGGTACTACCCCCACACCTGGTAACTGCCTTCCTGCAGGTACTACCCCCACATTTGGTAATTACCTTCCTGCAGGCACTACCCCCCACCTGGTACTTACCTTCCTGCAGGTACTACCCCCACACCTGGTAACTGCCTTCCTGCAGGCACTACCCCCACACCTGGTAATTACCTTCCTGCAGGCACTACCCCCACACCTGGTACTTACCTTCCTGCAGGTACTACCCGCACACCTGGTAATTACCTTCCTGCAGGTACTACCCCCACACCTGGTAACTGCCTTGCTGCAGGTACTACCCCCACACCTGGTAATTACCTTCCTGCAGGCACTATCCCTACACCTGGTAATTACCTTCCTGCAGGCACTACCCCCCACCTGGTACTTACCTTCCTGCAGGTACTACCCCCACACCTGGTAATTACCTTTCTGCAGGTACTACCCCCACACCTGGTAATTACCTTCCTGCAGGTACTACCCCCACACCTGGTACTTACCTTCCTGCATGCACTACCCCAACACCTGGTACTTACCTTGCTCCGGGTACTACCCTCACACCTGGTACTTACATTTTCTATGAAGGGGGAACTTCTACGTTGTAAACAACACTCACCTGAAATATAAGAAACTTCATTAATAATCTGGCCTCCCACAGACAGCCTCGACCCCCCGCAAACACAACCAGGTGAGTACAATTACGCACTCACCTATTTGCCTTTGCAGTGGTCAAGTCACATATCCTGGCTCCGTTTCTTAACTCTTCTCCACTAGCAATACAAACTCTCTGGCCTCCAGGACCATACCGTATCTACTCTTGAAACTGCGTATACCTCCAACTGTCATGTGGGTTTTTCGATACGTGGATGGGGTAAGAATACTCACGTAGGCTGGTAGTACGTATAATATAAAGGAAAGTATGGGAAGGCACCAACAGCCGACCTGCCTCTCTCTGCTCCCTATCTTGACTGACTCATAGTGCCTACGGGTGAGGGTGTTTGAAATCCTGCTATGGTCAGCAGCAATATGAATACAGTCAGTGATTCACGCAGAGACGGTTGGTAGTGAGTCATCTACTGGTACACTGGTTACTGGTAACTGGTTACTAGGAACTGGTACTACTACTGAGACAACACCCCTTCATCTAGTGGGCTCGAATCCCCAATCTAAGGCTGAAAAAGTACTTCATAACGACCCAGTGGCTTATCTTCGTGTATATCTGCCATTTTTATTCCTGCCTCTGTCTACTGTGGATAACTATGGGGGGCTCAACCCCCGTAAACTCAAAAATGCAGTTTAGAGAGCAAGTGTCTGCCTGGAAGTGTGCCGGGGGTCAACGCCCCCTCGGCCCAATTCCCTGACCAGGACCAGGCCTCTTAAAAATTATGCTAATTTAAGCGCTTCGGCACAATATAACATCAATTATTTTATCTATAAGTATTTATAAGTATATTATCTATAGGTATATTATAGCTAAAATATTATAATGTCAGAAAACGCCTCAAGCCTCCCAGGAATGTCAAAATTTGTAATATAAAAAAATCTTATTCTTGGGTATATGATATCATCTATTCTCCCCCCCCCCATCACATATATCAATAATTTTCTCCCCGTCTTAATATTTTTACCTTTGATGTGCTTTTGATGAGTTCCGAAAGTCTTTCTACTCCCGGAGCCCGGCCATGGGCCAGGCTCGTCTGGTACAAAGGGGGGTTCGAACCTTAGATTCGAAACTTGGAGAGCGAGGCCACGAGAGAAATGTGTTGTCCAGCAGTGGCACTAAAGATGATAGCACCTTCCACCAGCCTCCCTCAGCCTCCTTGTTATCCTGCATCTTGGCTAATAATATCTTCCCCTTCAAGGATATCTCTCTTATCTGGGTCACCATCTGTTATCTCCGTTATCTCACGTGTCATCTGTTATCTTACACACCTGCTCGCCTCTAATTCCCACGAGTCATCTGTTGGGCAAGTTATGCTGTAGCTGATGCTATTTGTGTTCTCCAGAGGGACAGTGTACATCGTGGAGTGAGCTACCACCTGGCAGAGCCAGAGGGACAGTGTACATCGTGGAGTGAGCTACCACCTGGGAGAGCCAGAGGGACAGTGTACATCGTGGAGTGAGCTACCACCTGGGAGAGCCAGAGGGACAGTGTGCATCGTGGAGTGAGCTACCACCTGGGAGAGCCAGAGGGACAGTGTACATCGTGGAGTGAGCTACCACCTGGGAGAGCCAGAGGGACAGTGTACATCGTGGAGTGAGCTACCACCTGGGAGAGCCAGAGGGACAGTGTACATCGTGGAGTGAGCTACCACCTGGGAGAGGCAGAGGGACAGTGTACATCGTGGAGTGAGCTACCACCTGGGAGAGCCAGAGGGACAGTGTACATCGTGGAGTGAGCTACCACCTGGGAGAGCCAGAGGGACAGTGTACATCGTGGAGTGAGCTACCACCTGGGAGAGCCAGAAGGACAGTGTACATCGTGGAGTGAGCTACCACCTGGGAGAGCCAGAGGGACAGTGTACATCGTGGAGTGAGCTACCACCTGGGAGAGCCAGAGGGACAGTGTACATCGTGGAGTGAGGTACCACCTGGGAGAGCCAGAGGGACAGTGTACATCGTGGAGTGAGCTACCACCTGGGAGAGCCAGAGGGACAGTGTACATTGTGGAGTGAGCTACCACCTGGGAGAGCCAGAGGGACAGTGTACATCGTGGAGTGAGCTACCACCTGGGAGAGCCAGAGGGACAGTGTACATCGTGGAGTGAGCTACCACCTGGGAGAGCCAGAGGGACAGTGTACATCGTGGAGTGAGCTACCACCTGGGAGAGCCAGAGGGACAGTGTACATCGTGGAGTGAGCTACCACCTGGCAGAGCCAGAGGGACAGTGTACATCGTGGAGTGAGCTACCACCTGGGAGAGCCAGAGGGACAGTGTACATCGTGGAGTGAGCTACCACCTGGGAGAGCCAGAGGGACAGTGTACATCGTGGAGTGAGCTACCACCTGGGAGAGCCAGAGGGACAGTGTACATCGTGGAGTGAGCTACCACCTGGGAGAGCCAGAGGGACAGTGTACATCGTGGAGTGAGCTACCACCTGGGAGAGCCAGAGGGACAGTGTACATCGTGGAGTGAGCTACCACCTGGGAGAGCCAGAGGGACAGTGTACATCGTGGAGTGAGCTACCACCTGGGAGAGCCAGAGGGACAGTGTACATCGTGGAGTGAGCTACCACCTGGGAGAGCCAGAGGGACAGTGTACATCGTGGAGTGAGCTACCACCTGGGAGAGCCAGAGGGACAGTGTACATCGTGGAGTGAGCTACCACCTGGGAGAGCCAGAGGGACAGTGTACATCGTGGAGTGAGCTACCAATTGGGAGAGCCAGAGGGACAGTGTACATCGTGGAGTGAGCTACCACCTGGGAGAGCCAGAGGGACAGTGTACATCGTGGAGTGAGCTACCACCTGGGAGAGCCAGAGGGACAGTGTACATCGTGGAGTGAGCTACCACCTGGGAGAGCCAGAGGGACAGTGTACATCGTGGAGTGAGCTACCAATTGGGAGAGCCAGAGGGACAGTGTACATCGTGGAGTGAGCTACCACCTGGGAGAGCCAGAGGGACAGTGTACATCGTGGAGTGAGCTACCACCTGGGAGAGCCAGAGGGACAGTGTACATCGTGGAGTGAGCTACCACCTGGGAGAGGCAGTGATGTACATGTCTAGATTAATACACATGATCAGAGGGATGCACATGTACATATTACCTGAAAGGATGCTTCAGGTCAACGCCCCCGCGGTCCGGTCCTAGACCAGGCTATACGTTTAACAACCTTAGAGCACTCTCAAAGATAATAATAATAATGAAAATAATAATAATAATAATAATAATAATAATAATAATAATAATAATAATTTTGCTATTGCTCTAGTGTCACTTTTGTGTCAGTGGCATTTAGAGTTTGTGGAATGACACCAGTGTCAAGCATCACTCCAGTGTGGGATGACACCAGTGTCAAGCCTCATTCCAGTGTGGGATGACACCAGTGTCAAGCCTCACTCCAGTGTGGGATGACACCAGTGTCAAGCCTCACTCCAGTGTGGGATGACACCAGTGTCAAGCCTCACTCCAGTGTGGGATGACAACAGTGTCAAGCCTCACTCCAGTGTGGGATGACACCAGTGTCAAGCCTCACTCCAGTGTGGGATGACACCAGTGTCAAGCCTCACTCCAGTGTGGGATGACACCAGTGTCAAGCCTCACTCCAGTGTGGGATGACACCAGTGTCAAGCCTCACTCCAGTGTGGGATGACACCAGTGTCAAGCCTCACTCCAGTGGACATTTAACACCAGTGACAAAATATTCTGTCACAATTTCTAATGAATATTGATCTGCACGAGTCAGGGGCTGTAGCAGAGTGCATGGGTAACCACCATGAGCGTCTTCCAACATAGGAATGCAACACGGATTTTTTCAAACATGGGTATGTAGGCAACATGGGCGTCTTCAAACAGGGGTTTCCTTTTAGACAGGTGGTGTCAGGGTTGTCAGTAATGCTGGCAGTGTCTGGTGCCAGCAATATTCACGCCACACAACTGTTGGTCGACAATCATTAGTAAGGCCTCGCTTAGATTACGCAGCCCAGTTCTGGTCTCCTTATTACAGAATGGATATGAATTCGTTAGAAAACATTCAGCGCTGTCTCCTCGGTGTTTCGGTCGTTATTTTGCAGAACAAGTCTTCACGGGGACAACGTTTCGCCCTGTGCACAGCTCCATCAGCTCATGACCTGATAAAGCTCCTCACAGAGAGAAACGTTCTACCAGTGAAAGTCTGTTTCGCCCCTTGCTTTTTCCACATCAATTGTAATTATATGAATGTAAACTCTTCACAAGACATCGAGGGGCCACAACTGGGCTACACAAGGGCCGCATGCGCCCCGCGGGCCACATGCGCCCCGCGGGCCACATGCGCCCCGCGGGCCACATGCGCCCCGCGGGCCGCAGGTTGTGTAACTCTGGTGTAAGTACACTAGGGTGAACGCGGGTCCGCACACACACACTAATCAAAACAGTTTGTCAAACCGGTCAAAACGGGGATGTTCACTCAAAACGTGTGTCGGAGGGTGCAAAGTGAGGGAGACGAGCTTAAGTGTGTAGTGTTAGTGTTGGAGATACAAATGTCTGGTGCTGGTGTTGAAGACCCAAGTGTCTGCTGTTGGTGTTGGAGACACAAATGTCTGGTGGTGGTGTTGGAGACACAAGTGTCTGGTGCTGGTGTTGGAGACACAAGTGCCTGGTGGTGGTGTTGGAGACACGAGTGCCTGGTGGTGGTATTGGAGACACAAGTGTCTGGTGCTGGTGTTGGAGACACAAGTGCCTGGTGGTGGTGTTGGAGACACAAGTGCCTGGTGGTGGTGTTGGAGACACAAGTGCCTGGTGGTGGTGTTGGAGACACGAGTGCCTGGTGGTGGTATTGGAGACACAAGTGTCTGGTGCTGGTGTTGGAGACACAAGTGTCTGGTGGTGGTGTTGGAGACACAAGTGTCTGGTGCTGGTGTTGGAGACACAAGTGCC
Source organism: Cherax quadricarinatus (assembly GCF_038502225.1). Taxonomy (NCBI): domain Eukaryota; kingdom Metazoa; phylum Arthropoda; class Malacostraca; order Decapoda; family Parastacidae; genus Cherax; species Cherax quadricarinatus. The sequence goes on along the minus strand of NC_091347.1, from coordinate 25,565,645 downwards.
TGGTGGTGGTGTTGGAGACACAAGTGCCTGGTGCTAGTGTTGGAGACACAAGTGTCTGGTGCTGGTGTTGGAGACACAAGTGCCTGGTGCTGGTGTTGGAGACACAAGTGCCTGGTGCTGGTGTTGGAGACACAAGTGCCTGGTGCTGGTGTTGGAGACACAAGTGCCTGGTGGTGGTGTTGGAGACACAAGTGCCTGGTGCTGGTGTTGGAGACACAAGTGCCTGGTGCTGGTGTTGGAGACACAAGTGCCTGGTGCTGATGCTGGAGACACAAGTGCCTGGTGCTGGTGTTGGAGACACAAGTGTCTGGTGCTAGTGTTGGAGACAGAAGTGCATGGTGGTGGTGTTGGAGACACAAGTGCCTGGTGGTGGTGTTGGAGACACAAGTGTCTGGTGCTGGTGTTGGAGACACAAGTGCCTGGTGCTGATGTTGGAGACACAAGTGCCTGGTGGTGGTGTTGGAGACACAAGTGCCTGGTGGTGGTGTTGGAGACACAAGTGTCTGGTGCTGGTGTTGGAGACACAAGTGCCTGGTGCTGGTGTTGGAGACACAAGTGCCTGGTGGTGGTGTTGGAGACACAAGTGTCTGGTGCTGGTGTTGGAGACACAAGTGCCTGGTGGTGGTGTTGGAGACACAAGTGCCTGGTGGTGGTGTTGGAGACACAAGTGCCTGGTGGTGGTGTTGGAGACACAAGTGCCTGGTGGTGGTGTTGGAGACACAAGTGCCTGGTGGTGGTGTTGGAGACACAAGTGCCTGGTGGTGGTGTTGGAGACACAAGTGCCTGGTGGTGGTGTTGGAGACACAAGTGCCTGGTGGTGGTGTTGGAGACACAAGTGCCTGGTGGTGGTGTTGGAGACACAAGTGCCTGGTGGTGGTGTTGGAGACACAAGTGCCTTGGTGGTGGTGTTGGAGACACAAGTGCCTGGTGGTGGTGTTGGAGACACAAGTGCCTGGTGGTGGTGTTGGAGACACAAGTGCCTGGTGGTGGTGTTGGAGACACAAGTGCCTGGTGGTGGTGTTGGAGACACAAGTGCCTGGTGGTGGTGTTGGAGACACAAGTGCCTGGTGGTGGTGTTGGAGACACAAGTGCCTGGTGGTGGTGTTGGAGACACAAGTGCCTGGTGGTGGTGTTGGAGACACAAGTGCCTGGTGGTGGTGTTGGAGACACAAGTGCCTGGTGGTGGTGTTGGAGACACAAGTGTCTGGTGCTGGTGTTGGAGACACAAGTGCCTGGTGCTGATGTTGGAGACACAAGTGCCTGGTGGTGGTGTTGGAGACACAAGTGTCTGGTGCTGGTGTTGGAGACACAAGTGCCTGGTGGTGGTGTTGGAGACACAAGTGCCTGGTGGTGGTGTTGGAGACACAAGTGCCTGGTGGTGGTGTTGGAGACACAAGTGCCTGGTGGTGGTGTTGGAGACACAAGTGCCTGGTGGTGGTGTTGGAGACACAAGTGTCTGGTGCTGGTGTTGGAGACACAAGTGCCTGGTGCTGATGTTGGAGACACAAGTGCCTGGTGGTGGTGTTGGAGACACAAGTGCCTGGTGGTGGTGTTGGAGACACAAGTGCCTGGTGGTGGTGTTGGAGACACAAGTGCCTGGTGGTGGTGTTGGAGACACAAGTGCCTGGTGGTGGTGTTGGAGACACAAGTGCCTGGTGGTGGTGTTGGAGACACAAGTGCCTGGTGGTGGTGTTGGAGACACAAGTGCCTGGTGGTGGTGTTGGAGACACAAGTGCCTGGTGGTGGTGTTGGAGACACAAGTGCCTGGTGGTGGTGTTGGAGACACAAGTGCCTGGTGGTGGTGTTGGAGACACAAGTGCCTGGTGGTGGTGTTGGAGACACAAGTGCCTGGTGGTGGTGTTGGAGACACAAGTGTCTGGTGCTGGTGTTGGAGACACAAGTGCCTGGTGCTGATGTTGGAGACACAAGTGCCTGGTGGTGGTGTTGGAGACACAAGTGCCTGGTGGTGGTGTTGGAGACACAAGTGTCTGGTGGTGGTGTTGGAGACACAAGTGCCTGGTGGTGGTGTTGGAGACACAAGTGCCTGGTGGTGGTGTTGGAGACACAAGTGCCTGGTGGTGGTGTTGGAGACACAAGTGTCTGGTGCTGGTGTTGGAGACACAAGTGCCTGGTGGTGGTGTTGGAGACACAAGTGCCTGGTGGTGGTGTTGGAGACACAAGTGCCTGGTGCTGATGTTGGAGACACAAGTGCCTGGTGGTGGTGTTGGAGACACAAGTGCCTGGTGGTGGTGTTGGAGACACAAGTGCCTGGTGGTGGTGTTGGAGACACAAGTGCCTGGTGGTGGTGTTGGAGACACAAGTGCCTGGAGGAGGTGATGGAGACACAAGTGCCTGGTGGTGGTGTTGGAGACACAAGTGCCTGGTGGTGGTGTTGGAGACACAAGTGCCTGGTGGTGGTGTTGGAGACACAAGTGCCTTGGTGGTGGTGTTGGAGACACAAGTGCCTGGTGGTGGTGTTGGAGACACAAGTGCCTGGTGGTGGTGTTGGAGACACAAGTGCCTGGTGGTGGTGTTGGAGACACAAGTGCCTGGTGGTGGTGTTGGAGACACAAGTGCCTGGTGGTGGTGTTGGAGACACAAGTGCCTGGTGGTGGTGTTGGAGACACAAGTGCCTGGTGGTGGTGTTGGAGACACAAGTGCCTGGTGGTGGTGTTGGAGACACAAGTGCCTGGTGCTGGTGTTGGAGACACAAGTGCCTGGTGCTGGTGTTGGAGACACAAGTGCCTGATGGTGTTGGAGACACAAGTGCCTGGTGGTGGTGTTGGAGACACAAGTGCCTGGTGCTGGTGTTGGAGACACAAGTGCATGGTGGTGGTGGAGACACAAGTGCCTGGTGCTGGTGTTGGAGACACAAGTGCCTGATGGTGGTGTTTATCTGGAGTATCTGGAGAGAGTTCCGGGGGTCAACGCCCCCGCGGCCCGGTCTGTGACCAGGCCTCCTTAGGTCAGTGTCCCAGGATGCGACCCACACCAGTCGACTAACACCCAGGTACCCATTTTACTGATGGGGAACATAGACAACAGGTGGAAAGAAACACGTCCAATGTTTCTACTCTGGCTGGGAATCGAACCCAGGCCCTCACCGTGTGAAGCCAGAGCGTTAACCACCACTTTCACCATTAGTGTAGTCATACACAATATTCCAGAAAGTGTTTCTCGTGTCTCAACAAACGCCGGAAAAACATTAAATAAAAATTATTTCTTGGGCCGGATTTGCATATGATGCGTTTACCCAAATCTAATTTACGTGAGTGGAAGCTTCATTAACATAATGAAGGAACAGAATAAGGCACCAGAGGGAAGCCCTCTCAGCTGAGACTAATCTGAATGCATACCTTTGGAGTTTTTCAAGTTTTAATTAGAACCTACCTACACGAGGGTTCGATAATGGCTCTGTATACTCAACGACTGAAGCTTCGTAAAGAGAAGACTATCTAATTGTTATTATTATTATTCTGGGGGAATGTTAAACCAACAGATCATACTACTCTCGCAGAATGGGAAGTAATGTCTTAAAAAGCTAAATGGTTACAAATGACCATAACTTTTAAAGGGGTGAACCGGCGGAAGGCCTCGGTCAGATGATCAAAAGCTCCAATGGCGGGTCGTCTGACTAAGACCCGCGTCAGGAAACACTTGTCCTGTTTCCTGACGAACCTTACCTAATCTAACCTAAGGTATGTATGTCCCTGAACCTTGTCTTCGTCCTTTACACAGTCCCGTGTGAACACTCTCAGTCCTTTTTCCCCTTGCTGAGTCGTACTGCGGCAACGTTTCGCTCTCCAAGAGTTTTGTCAAGCCAATACCTCCACTACAATCTCTTTTCTCTTGCTTCTATCACTTCTTACATTAGACTGCTACTATGCCTTGCTAGATTTAGTGATGATGGCTCGTCTACTCTTATTCCTTGTTGGGTACTCTTGGTATGGTTTCTTAATTCTTACCAACCAGTTTCACTAATTTCTAGCGTCGGGGACCTGATTGTTTCCACTCTTTAAGCTGTGTTAAAGTATTTGTTCCACTAGCTCTTTATCCCGTCATTATTCTAGTGACTTTCATACTGTGAGTGAGTGTGAGTGTGAGTGTGAGTGTGTGTGTGTGTGTGTGTGTGTGTGTGTGTGTGTGTGTGTGTGTGTGTGTGTGTGTGTGTGTGTGTGTGTGTGTGTGGAGAGTTCTCACAGGTAGCACCAAACCTCTGGTGTTCGTTAGGAGTGCCATCTGTCTATCATTTATTATCACCCCTCCTATGGTGCTGGTTTGGTCCTCCTTCTCCGTGGTTCCTGGAGGAGTGTGGTTCACACGACTCTCAAGCACTGAGCAGAACATGTTACTTCACTTATTGACAGTGAGACCAGTCCTGTACATGGTAAACCTTACACAAAATACACCTGTCTGGAAGTGACTTAAGGGGCACGTCAGTTACCCTGTTTTCTAATGTGTTATTTTTCCCCTATAATCTACCTTCTCCTTAATTACTATCACATTTGTTTTGTCTGCTTTCGTAAGGTGAAGTCCAGGATCTTTCCTTAATTCATGGTATAATTAACAAATCTTCAAGGACAATGGTGGTTGCAGAGGTGAGTGAAGCTCAGATCTCTACATAATTGTCCTCGAAGATTTGTTAAGTTATAGACAAAACAAATGTTATAGTAATTATAGAGAAGGTAGATTATAGTGGAAAAATAAACATGGTCTCAGCCATGACTTCTCGAAACCCTCTATACCTTTGATATACCTTTACCTTTGAAGAATTTCGAGAGTATATCTACTCTCTGAGCCCGGTTCGTCTGGTGCTCGTCTGGTCAACCAGGCTGCTGCAGCTGGAGGCCCGCTGCCCCACATTATCCATCACAGCCTGGTTGATCTGGCACCTGGTAAACTCCAGATATTTGGAGACCGGGAAACTCACGCGCCTCTTAAAACGCTCACAGAACACTATAATAAAAAATATTAATAATATAACATATTTATTTACTACAAGTACATGTACCAGGTATACAGTCCTGGAGGTTACCAGGATGCAACCCACACCCAGGTACCTATTTTACTGATGGGGAATATAGACAACCGGTGTAAAGAAACACGCCCAATATTTCTACCCTCGCTGGGAATCGAATCCAGACGTTCGCCGTGTGAAGCGAGAGTTTTAGCCACCAGGCCACGGGGCACTACCACCACCACAACATCTACCACACCCTCACCCCACACCACCATCCCTCCTACAACCCCCCCCCCTCCCACCATGAGGCCAAGGCAGATCTCATATTCTGCTGCAAATGACTAAGGAAGGACAAGAGGCAGGGGCGTTATATTCCACCCCCTCGCCATCTTGCTCCCCCTCCCCCTCTCCTCCTGCTGCATCTGGTCGACGTCTTCCTGACCTGCACTACGAGAGACTTCCCCCTCCCCCCTCCCAGACCCAAGATACGAGCCCCCTCTTCCCCTCTTATCCTTCACAGTCTCATCCCCCCTACCATTCCCGCACCCAGCCCCCCCCCCCCTCCCTCACTCCGCCAATTGCCACCCCCTTCTCACCGCCTTCCTGGGTGCCTAGCGCTCGTCTCAAACGTTCACAAGCCTTGTGTGACGCATTGTGCGTTGACGCACTTGTGTGTGTGCGTCATTACTTAGCTTCACCTGTGTACGTCATCATTTTGCTTCACCTGTGTACGTCATCATTTTGCTTCACCTGTGTACGTCATCATTTTGCTTCACCTGTGTACGTCATCATTTTGCTTCACCTGTGTACGTCATCATTTTGCTTCACCTGTGTACGTCATCATTTTGCTTCACCTGTCCGCCTTATTGCTCTCAATGTGACTTCTTTCAACTTCCTGTATCCTGACTTCTACTCTCCCCATTATCTTCTACTTAGTCCGGCTCAGTTGTCATTTGTGATTACCTTACCTTTGATATACCTTTGATGAATTTCGATGTCTTTCTACTCTCGCAGCCCGGCTGTGGGCCAGACTCGTCTGGTGCAAGCCTGGTCAACCAGGCTGTTGCTGCTGGTGGCCCAGTGCCCCACATATCCATCACAGCCTCTCTAATCTGGCACCCGATGATTATACTTGTCCGGTTTCCTCTTGAAGACTTCTACACTTGTCCCAGCAGTGTTTCTAATACTTTCTGGTAAGATGTTGAATAATCTGGGACTACGGATGTTGATACAGTGTTCTCTTATTATGCCCACCGCACCCTTCTTACAGAATATTTTCCAGATTTCCTTGACGTGAAGCGTGCGTGTCCATGCGTGCGTGAGTGCAGGCGTGAGGTCGTCTATTTTCGTCTACCATTTAAAAGTTATCCCGCCACCAACTCTCACAGTCACCATCAACTTTACAATTTATGATTCCATCTCTCAGAGTAAAAAAAAAACCAAAAATAAATAAAGGTGAATTTCCGTTAGCTCTTACTGACTCTCTCTCTCTCTCTCTCTCTCTCTCTCTCTCTCTCTCTCTCTCTCTCTCTCTCTCTCTCTCTCTCTTCTCTCTCTCTCTCTCTCTCTCTCTCTCTCTCTCTCTCTCTCTCTCTACATATATATATACATATATATATATATATATATATATATATATATATATATATATATATATATATATATATATATATATATATATATAATGTGTGTGTGTACTCAACTAATTGAGGCTGCAGGAGTCGAGACTCAGCTCCTGGCCCCGCGTCTTCACTGAGTGCTACTAGGTCCTCTCTCTCTCCCAGCTTCATGAGCTTTATCATACCTCATCTTAAAGCTATGTATGGTTCCTGTGAGTGTGTGTGTGTGTGTGTGTGTGTGTGTGTGTGTGTGTGTGTGTGTGTGTGTGTGTGTTATACCTAATAATTGTGCTAGATAAATGTCAGGTAACTGTTATATTTGTAATAGATAATTACATTACGTTATTACCAGCTAATACAAACAGGACGAAGGCCACCAGAGAACGGGAGAATGAGGGCCACCAGAGAACGGGGGAATGAGGGCCACCAGAGAACGGGGGAATGAGGGCCACCAGAGAACGGGAGAATGAGGGCCACCAGAGAACGGGGGAATGAGGGCCACCAGAGAACGGGAGAATGAGGGCCACCAGAGAACGGGGGAATGAGGGCCACCAGAGAACGGGAGAATGAGGGCCACCAGAGAACGGGGAATGAGGGCCACCAGAGAACGCGAGAATGAGGGCCACCAGAGAACGGGAGAATGAGGGCCACCAGAGAACGGGAGAATGAGGGCCACCAGAGAACGGGAGAATGAGGGCCACCAGAGAACGGGAGAATGAGGGCCACCAGAGAACGGGAGAATGAGGGCCACCAGAGAACGGGAGAATGAGGGCCACCAGAGAACGGGAGAATGAGAGCCACCAGAGAACGGGAGAATGAGGGCCACCAGAGAACGGGAGAATGAGGGCCACCAGAGAACGGGAGAATGAGGGCCACCAGAGAACGGGAGAATGAGAGCCACCAGAGAAAGGGAGAATGAGGGCCACCAGAGAACGGGAGAATGAGAGCCACCAGAGAACGGGAGAATGAGGGACACAAGAGAACGGGAGAATGAGGGCCACCAGAGAACGGGAGAATGAGAGCCACCAGAGAACGGGAGAATGAGGGCCACCAGAGAACGGGAGAATGAGAGCCACCAGAGAACGGGAGAATGAGGGCCACCAGAGAACGGGAGAATGAGAGCCACCAGAGAACGGGAGAATGAGGGCCACCAGAGAACGGGAGAATGAGGGCCAACAGAGAACGGGAGAATGAGGGCCACCAGAGAACGGGAGAATGAGGGCCACCAGAGAACGGGAGAATGAGGGCCACCAGAGAACGGGAGAATGAGGGCCACCAGAGAACGGGAGAATGAGGGCCACCAGAGAACGGGAGAATGAGAGCCACCAGAGAACGGGAGAATGAAAGCCACCAGAGAACGGGAGAATGAGAGCCACCAGAGAACGGGAGAATGAGCCACCAGAGAACGGGAGAATGAGGGCCACCAGAGAACGGGAGAATGAGGGCCACCAGAGAACGGGAGAATGAGGGCCACCAGAGAACGGGAGAATGAGGGCCACCAGAGAACGGGAGAATGAGGGCCACCAGAGAACGGGAGAATGAGGGCCACCAGAGAACGGGAGAATGAGGGCCACCAGAGAACGGGAGAATGAGGGCCACCAGAGAACGGGAGAATGAGGGCCACCAGAGAACGGGAGAATGAGGGCCACCAGAGAACGGGAGAATGAGGGCCACCAGAGAACGGGAGAATGAGGGCCACCAGAGAACGGGAGAATGAGGGCCACCAGAGAACGGGAGAATGAGGGCCACCAGAGAACGGGAGAATGAGGGCCACCAGAGAACGGGAGAATGAGGGCCACAAGAGAACGGGAGAATGAGAGCCACCAGAGAACGGGAGAATGAGGGCCACCAGAGAACGGGAGAATGAGGGCCACCAGAGAACGGGAGAATGAGGGCCACCAGAGAACGGGAGAATGAGGGCCACCAGAGAACGGGAGAATGAGGGCCACCAGAGAACGGGAGAATGAGAGCCACCAGAGAACGGGAGAATGAGGGCCACCAGAGAACGGGAGAATGAGGGCCACCAGAGAACGGGAGAATGAGGGCCACCAGAGAACGGGAGAATGAGAGCCACCAGAGAACGGGAGAATGAGGGCCACCAGAGAACGGGAGAATGAGGGCCACCAGAGAACGGGAGAATGAGGGCCACCAGAGAACGGGAGAATGAGGGTCAACAGAGAACGGGAGAATGAGGGTCAACAGACAACGGGAGAATGAGGGCCAACAAAGAACGGGAGAATGAGGGCCACCAGAGAACGGGAGAATGAGGGTCAACAGAGAACGGGAGAATGAGGGTCAACAGAGAACGGGAGAATGAGGGCCAACAGAGAACGGGAGAATGAGGGTCAACAGAGAACGGGAGAATGAGGGCCAACAGAGAACGGGAGAATGAGGTCCACCAGAGAACGGGAGAATGAGGGTCAACAGAGAACGGGAGAATGAGGGTCAAAAGAGAACGGGAGAATGAGGGCCATCAGAGAACGGGAGAATGAGGGCCACCAGGGAACGGGAGAATGAGGGTCAACAGAAAACGGGAGAATGAGGGCCACCAGAGAACGGGAGAATGAGGGCCACCAGAGAACGGGAGAATGAGGGCCACCAGAGAACGGGAGAATGAGGGCCACCAGAGAACGGGAGAATGAGGGCCACCAGAGAACGGGAGAATGAGGGCCACCAGAGAACGGGAGAATGAGGGCCACCAGAGAACGGGAGAATGAGGGCCACCAGAGAACGGGAGAATGAGGGCCACCAGAGAACGGGAGAATGAGGGCCACCAGAGAACGGGAGAATGAGGGCCACCAGAGAACGGGAGAATGAGGGCCACCAGAGAACGGGAGAATGAGGGTCAACAGAGAACGGGAGAATGAGGGTCAACAGAGAACGGGAGAATGAGGGCCACCAGAGAACGGGAGAATGAGGGCCACCAGAGAACGGGAGAATGAGGGTCAACAGAGAACGGGAGAATGAGGGCCACCAGAGAACGGGAGAATGAGGGCCACCAGAGAACGGGAGAATGAGGGCCACCAGAGAACGGGAGAATGAGGGCCACCAGAGAACGGGAGAATGAGGGCCACCAGAGAACGGGAGAATGAGGGCCACCAGAGAACGGGAGAATGAGGGCCACCAGAGAACGGGAGAATGAGGGCCACCAGAGAACGGGAGAATGAGGGCCACCAGAGAACGGGAGAATGAGGGCCAAAAGAGAACGGGAGAATGAGGGCCACCAGAGAACGGGAGAATGAGGGCCACCAGAGAACGGGAGAATGAGGGCCACCAGAGAACGGGAGAATGAAGGCCACCAGAGAACGGGAGAATGAGGGCCACCAGAGAACGGGAGAATGAGGGCCCCCAGAGAACGGGAGAATGAAGGTCACCAGAGAACGGGAGAATGAGGGTCAACAGAGAACGGGAGAATGAGGGCCACCAGAGAACGGGAGAATGAGAGCCACCAGAGAACGGGAGAATGAGGGCCACCAGAGAACGGGAGAATGAGGGCCACCAGAGAACGGGAGAATGAGAGTCAACAGAGAACGGGAGAATGAGGGCCACCAGAGAACGGGAGAATGAGGGCCACCAGAGAACGGGAGAATGAGGATCAACAGAGAACGGGAGAATGAGGGCTACCAGAGAACGGGAGAATGAGGGCCACCAGAGAACGGGAGAATGAGGGCCACCAGAGAACGGGAGAATGAGGGCCACCAGAGAACGGGAGAATGAGGGCCACCAGAGAACGGGAGAATGAGGGCCACCAGAGAACGGGAGAATGAGGGCCACCAGAGAACGGGAGAATGAGGGCCACCAGAGAACGGGAGAATGAGGGTCAACAGAGAACGGGAGAATGAGGGCCACCAGAGAACGGGAGAATGAGGGTCAACAGAGAACGGGAGAATGAGGGTCAATAGAGAACGGGAGAATGAGGGTCAACAGAGAACGGGAGAATGACGGCCACCAGAGAACGGGAGAATGAGGGTCAACAGAGAACGGGAGAATGAGGGCCACCAGAGAACGGGAGAATGAGGGCCACCAGAGAACGGGAGAATGAGAGCCACCAGAGAACGGGAGAATGAGGGTCAACAGAGAACGGGAGAATGAGGGTCAACAGAGAACGGGAGAATGAGGGCCACCAGAGAACGGGAGAATGAGGACCACAAGAGAACGGGAGAATGAGGGCCACCAGAGAACGGGAGAATGAGGGTCAACAGAGAACGGGAGAATGAGGGTCAACAGAGAACGGGAGAATGAGGGCCACCAGAGAACGGGAGAATGAGGGCCACCAGAGAACGGGAGAATGAGGGCCACCAGAGAACGGGAGAATGAGGGCCACCAGAGAACGGGAGAATGAGGGCCACCAGAGAACGGGAGAATGAGGGCCACCAGAGAACGGGAGAATGAGGGCCACCAGAGAACGGGAGAATGAAGGCCACCAGAGAACGGGAGAATGAGGGTCAACAGAGAACGGGAGAATGAGGGCCACCAGAGAACGGGAGAATGAGGGCCACCAGAGAACGGGAGAATGAGGGTCAACAGAGAACGGGAGAATGAGGGCCACCAGAGAACGGGAGAATGAGGGTCAACAGAGAACGGGAGAATGAGGGCCACCAGAGAACGGGAGAATGAGGGCCACCAGAGAACTTGAGAATGAGGGTCAACAGAGAACGGGAGAATGAGGGCCACCAGAGAACGGGAGAATGAGGGTCAACAGAGAACGGGAGAATGAGGGTCACCAGAGAACGGGAGAATGAGGGCCACCAGAGAACGGGAGAATGAGGGTCAACAGAGAACGGGAGAATGGGGGCCACCAGAGAACGGAAGAATGAGGGACACCAGAGAACGGGAGAATGGGGGCCACCAGAGAACGGGAGAATGAGGGCCACCAGAGAACGGGAGAATGAGGGCCACCAGAGAACGGGAGAATGAGGGCCACCAGAGAACGGGAGAATGAGGGCCACCAGAGAACGGGAGAATGAGAGTCAACAGAGAACGGGAGAATGAGAGTCAACAGAGAACGGGAGAATGAGAGTCAACAGAGAACGGGAGAATGAGAGTCAACAGAGAACGGGAGAATGAGAGTCAACAGAGAACGGGAGAATGAGAGTCAACAGAGAACGGGAGAATGAGAGTCAACAGAGAACGGGAGAATGAGAGTCAACAGAGAACGGGAGAATAACATTCAAAGAACATGAACTATGATTCTAAAGATATTAACTTTCTAGGAAGAAATGTGTTAAGACAGTGTGTTAATAACCTGGCGTGGGGGGGAGCGAGGCGTGGGGGGGAGCGAGGCGTGGGGGGGAGCGAGGCGTGGGGGGGAGCGAGGCGTGGGGGAGAGGGTTGAGGATGGCTCCTGCCTTAAAAAGTATTGTTAATGCACAACAATATTCCAGCCTAGTGAGAACAAGTGACTATGAAGAAAATCAATATTTGCTTGGCATCACTTGTTTTGAAGGTTCTAGTTATCCAGGCTACCATTTTGTTACTTGACATATCTTGTTTTGAAGGTTCTAATTATACAAAGTATCATTTTCCTTTCTTGGCAACTCTTGTTTTGAAGGTTCTTGTTATCCAGTCTATTATTTTCCATATTTAGCATCTCTTCTTTTGAAGGTTCTAGTTATCTAATCAATCATTTTCCCTTCCTGTTGTGATAGTGACACTGGCGTGATCCTCGAGTGTGAGATCTTCTGGCATTATCACTCCTATGTCCCTCTCACTCACCTTACGCTCTACGGAGTAAAACGAGTGCGGTATGTACTCTAGTTTTTTCAAAGGTTTCCCATAGCGAGATAACTGAAATTTGTTCTCACTGAACATCATATGGTTGTCACTGGACCACTGGAAGACTTTATGTCAGTTCTTGGAGGTTTGCCGGCTCCTTAGTGGATGTTATTCTCTTAAATTCTAAGTATCGTCTGCAAATGAGGTCAACTTAATACGACTACCGTGTCAACAGAACACGACTACCGTGTTAACACGACCAGTGTTAACTGAACACGAGCACCGTGTTAACTGAGCCACTGCACCAGTGGGTAGGGATATACATTTAACCAGCCTTGACTGCACCTAACAAGGCCCCTGGTGACCAAGTGGTGCGCTGTAGGAAGCATGACACCACTTCACCACCACAACCACTTAGTCCACTGACACTTAACCTCAACCACAATCAGCGAGAACCACCACAACTACTACCAAACCTAACTTATTCCACCATGAACACTTAACCGCCATCAATGTAGTTCCACCACCACCCCACTACCACAACCACCCCCACCACCACCCCACTACTACAACCACCCCCACCACCACCCCACTACCACAACCACCCCCACCACCACCCCACTACCACAACCACCCCCCACCACCACCCAACTACTACAACCACCCCCACCACCCCCCCACTACCACAACCACCCCCACCACCACCCCACAACCACAACCACCCCCACCACCAACCCACAACCACAAACACCCCCACAACCACCCCACAACCACCACCACCCCCACTACCACAACCACCCCCCACCACCACCCCACTACCACAACCACCCCCACCACCACCCCACTACCACAACCACCCCCACCCTCCACCCCACTACCACAACCACCCCCACCACCACCCCACTACCACAACCACCCCCACCACCACCCCACTACCACAACCACCCCCACCACCACCCCACTACCACAACCACCCCCACCACCACCCCACTACCACAACCACCCCCACCACCACCCCACTACCACAACCACCCCCCACCACCACCCCACTACCACAACCACCCCCACCACCACCCCACTACCACAACCACCCCCCACCACCACCCCACTACCACAACCACCCCCACAACCACCCCACTACCACAACCACCCCCACCACCACCCCACTACCACAACCACCCCCACCACCACCCACTACCACAACCACCCCCCACCACCACCACACTACCACCACCACCCCCCCCCACACCCCACTACCACAACCACCCCCACCACCACCCCACTACCCCAACCACCCCCACAACCACCCCACTACCACAACCACCCCCACCACCACCCCACTACCACAACCACCCCCCACCACCACCCCACTACCACAACCACCCCCACCACCACCCCACTACCACAACCACCCCCACCACCACCCCACTTCCACCACCACCCCACTACCACAACCACCCCCACCACCACCCCACTACTACAACCACCCCCACCACCACCCCACTACCACACCACCCCACTACCACAACCACCCACACCACCCCCCCCCTACCACAACCACCCCCACAACCACCCCACTACCACAACCACCCCCACCACCACCACTTAACCCAGGACTGCCTCCAGCGCTACCACAGTATGCGCTAATTAATTCTAACTTTCATAAGGAGGCAGTAACAAGTTTTTAAACTTTCACTGGTGATGGTGGTTGTTTGGGGTGGTGGTTGTTATTAGTGGTAGTGGTGGTAGTTATTAGCGGTAGTGGTTGCTATTAGCGGTAATGGTGGTGGCTATTAGTAGTGGTGGATGTTAGTGCTGTTATCTCGTGTTAGTAGTCAGTAATGGTGTTGGAGATGGTTACTGTTGTTGTTGGTGGATGGTGGTGATGGTTGTTGGTAGTATATGGTGGTGGGTGGTAATTATGACTTGATAAGTCTAGAAAGGACCGAAACGTCGTCTAAAGTGTGGACTGTCACTTCAACTGTGATTTTGAGAATACTGCGTGAGAAAATATTCACAGTTTCTCCTCATCAAGTTAAGAAAATAACAAAAATAATTTAGTTAATTACGGAAATAAACAATGAATTGGGGGGGGGGGTCAACCGTGAGTGTTCGGGGAGGGTCACCGCCCCCGCGGCCCGGTCCCAGACCAGGCCTCCAGGTTGATGGTCTCGTCCAGTAAGTTGTTGATGCTAGCAGCACGAAGTCCAACACATACACCACAGTGGAAATATAAACACAAATGCTGCATCTGCATCATCAGATGCAGCATTCTTCACCTGACCTCAACATTCTGACTATAAATACTCTCGTACCTTCCAACCCCAGGTAGATCCGTGTGTGACTTGAGAAAGCCCACTGTGTGGGTGAAACGTTGTCAATAAAGGATCACATTATACTGCATTTGTGTTTATATTTCCATTGTGTCGGTATTTTATACCATTTATTCACATACACCATAGCCTGGATGATCAGCAAATGACTTGAGGAAGTTGCCAAGTTCTCTCTTGAAGACAGCCAAGAGTCTGCTGGTAATCCCCCTTATGTTTGAAGGAAGAGTTTTGAAAAGTCTTGGTCCCTTCACATTTAATGAGCTTTAACTTAGTGTATACACTGCAAAACCGACTCTGTCGAATAAGGGTATTTGGCACCGTCTGCCAAACATCTTTCATGGGGAAATTATTATGTAGCAGGTGAGTGGGGTCAACATCCCCCTCCCCCCAGTGAAAAGGAGGACCATAAGTGTCAGAGGCCCAAGATTGCTCAACTGCCTCCCAGCATACATAAGGGGGTCATTACCACTAGACCCCTGGCTGTCTTCAAGAGGGAGCTGGACAGGTACCTAAAGTCAGTACTTGGTCAGCCGGGCTGTGGTTCGTACGTTGGACTGCGTGCGGCCAGCAGTAATAACACCTTAGTTGATTAGGCCCTGATCCATGGACCAGGGCTCGGGGGCGTTGAACCCCGGAATACCTCCCAGGTATACTAACGTCCACATAGCTTGCAGAGTGCAAGAGATACATCCACTTTCGTCCATTTAGCTTGCAGAGTGCAAGAGATACAATGATTGGCGTCCATTTGCTTGCAGAGTGCAAGAAATAAAGTCATTTGCGTCCACTTAGCTTTTAGAGTGCATGAGATAGAGTCACTGGCGTCCACTTGGTTTGTAGAGTGAAAGAGATACAGTCACTGGCGTCCACTTGGCCTGCAGAGTTGATAGCCAGCCATAAAATAGCTAATACCCTTCCCATTTAGTCGCACAATAATCAATACCTCGGTTGCATTTCACTTTTTACCAAGTTTGCGAGTGTTCCCAGTGATACAGTACCCATGGAAGCAGGAGAAACGTTATTTTTATCATTAGCAAACTTGACACATCAGCAATGTGCTGCTACCGTGTTCTGCATGATGGTTGCACCGTGGG
Organism: Cherax quadricarinatus; assembly: GCF_038502225.1. Classification (NCBI taxonomy): domain Eukaryota; kingdom Metazoa; phylum Arthropoda; class Malacostraca; order Decapoda; family Parastacidae; genus Cherax; species Cherax quadricarinatus. Next base: position 25,549,927 of record NC_091347.1, on the reverse strand, counting down.
TACAGAGGCCAGCTATGTTTTCCTGTCACACACACTATCACACAGGATGGGTCACAGTGTTGACATGTGTCAGTCTGATCTCAGAGACTTCGGTGGAGCAATGGAAATATCGTCACGTATTCCAGTAAATATTTATCAACTACGGCACCTTCAAAGGTTTCCTTTACAGTAGAGCTGGAGTTACTGTTAGCTGGAAATTACAGGAAGAAGAGATATAAAGGCAAGTGGGGAAAGAGAGTAGGGGAAAAAGAGGAGAGGGTAGGGGAAAGGGGAATGGAAAATGGAGAGAAGAAAAAAAAAGAGAAAAGGACACCAGTGGACGGACAGCTCGTCGTAGAGGTGATCGAGAGCCGTTGTTATGCGTGAAAAGAGCCCCTAATGACTCTCAGGAGAGGAGAGAGGGATAACGGTGATAAACCACGACAATGGTAACATTAGCTGGGCCCTTCACCGGGGATGGCTCCATCTAGGGCAGGAGAGACATCAGAGCTGGAACAAATTCAGACATCATTTACAGCCCGCATAGCACCAGTAAACCTTTAAAAATTTACTGGAAACGCCTCAAACTCCTAAATATGTACTCACTGAAACGGAGGAGAGAGATATACGTGATAATATATACCTGGAAAGCACTTAAAAGCTCAATCCTAAATCTGCAGACTTCCATAACAACATACTAGATGAGGGACATGGAAAAAATGTGCAATAAACCATATAAAAATCAGAGGCGCCGTGGGCACAATAAAAGAACACTGCATCAACATTCGTGGTCCCAGACTTTTTTAACATCTTGTCAGAAGATCTCAGAAACACTGCTGGAACAAGCGTAATAGTCTACAGGAAGAAACTAGAAAGTTTCCTCCGCCAAGTGCCAGATCAACCAGGTTATGATGGATTTGTGGGTCAGAGGGCCGCCAGCAGCAATAGTCTGGTTGGCCAGGCTAGCAAGAGATAAGGCTGGCCTAGGACCGGGCTGCGAGAGCAGGAAAACTCTCGAAACCCATCAAACGTATATCAAAAGGCTGGGGATAGCTAACTCCCTACCCGTCTATCCCTATTCCACTCCTACCACCCACCTATCAACCCCACCACACCTCCTCATCCAGAATTTCCAGAAACACAAAATGCAAGTGAATGCAGAGTGTACAAGGTACAACGTACAGAGATGGAACACTACAAGGTACAACGTACAGAAATGGAACACTACAAGGTACAACGTACAGAGATGGAACACTACAAGGTACAACGTACAGAGATGGAACACTACAAGGTACAACGTACAGAGATGGAACACTACAAGGTACAACGTACAGAGATGGAACACTACAAGGTACAACGTACAGAGATGGAACACTACAAGGTACAACGTACAGAGATGGAACACTACAAGGTACAACGTACAGAGATGGAACACTACAAGGTAAAACGTACAGAGATGAAACACTACAAGGTACAACGTACAGAGATGGAACACTACAAGGTACAACGTACAGAGATGGAACACTACAAGGTACAACGTACAGAGATGGAACACTACAAGGTACAACGTACAGAGATGGAACACTACAAGGTACAACGTACAGAGATGGAACACTACAAGGTACAACGTACAGAGATGGAACACTACAAGGTACAACGTACAGAGATGGAACACTACAAGGTACAACGTACAGAGATGGAACACTACAAGGTACAACGTACAGAGATGGAACACTACAAGGTAAAACGTACAGAGATGAAACACTACAAGGTACAACGTACAGAGATGGAACACTACAAGGTACAACGTACAGAGATGGAACACTACAAGGTACAACGTACAGAGATGGAACACTACAAGGTACAAAGTACAGAGATGGAACACTACAAGGTACAACGTACAGAGATGGAACACTACAAGGTACAACGTACAGAGATGGAACACTACAAGGTAAAACGTACAGAGATGAAACACTACAAGGTACAACGTACAGAGATGGAACACTACAAGGTACAACGTACAGAGATGGAACACTACAAGGTAAAACGTACAGAGATGAAACACTACAAGGTACAACGTACAGAGATGGAACACTACAAGGTACAACGTACAGAGATGGAACACTACAAGGTACAACGTACAGAGATGGAACACTACAAGGTACAACGTACAGAGATGGAACACTACAAGGTACAACGTACAGAGATGGAACACTACAAGGTACAACGTACAGAGATGGAACACTACAAGGTACAACATACAGAGATGAAACACTACAAGGTACAACGTACAGAGATGAAACACTACAAGGTACAACGTACAGAGATGGAACACTACAAGGTACAACGTACAGAGATGGAACACTACAAGGTACAACGTACAGAGATGGAACACAACAAGGTACAACGTACAGAGATGGAACACTACAAGGTACAACGTACAGAGATGGAACACTACAAAGTACAACGTACAGAGATGGAAAACTACAAGGTACAACGTACAGAGATGGAACACTACAAGGTACAACGTACAGAGATGGAACACTACAAGGTACAACGTACAGAGATGAAACACTACAAGGTACAACGTAAAGAGATGAAACACTACAAGGTACAACGTACAGAGATGGAACACTACAAGGTACAACGTACAGAGATGGAACACTACAAGGTACAACGTACAGAGATGGAACACTACAAGGTACAACGTACAGAGATGGAACACTACAAGGTACAACGTACAGAGATGGAACACTACAAGGTAAAACGTACAGAGATGAAACACTACAAGGTACAACGTACAGAGATGAAACACTACAAGGTACAACGTACAGAGATGGAACACTACAAGGTACAACGTACAGAGATGGAACACTACAAGGTACAACGTACAGAGATGGAACACTACAAGGTACAACGTACAGAGATGGAACACTACAAGGTACAACGTACAGAGATGGAACACTACAAGGTACAACGTACAGAGATGGAACACTACAAGGTACAACGTACAGAGATGGAACACTACAAGGTACAACGTACAGAGATGGAACACTACAAGGTACAACGTACAGAGATGGAACACAACAAGGTACAACGTACAGAGATGGAACACTACAAGGTACAACGTACAGAGATGGAACACTACAAGGTACAACGTACAGAGATGGAACACTACAAGGTACAACGTACAGAGATGGAACACTACAAGGTACAACGTACAGAGATGGAACACTACAAGGTACAATGTACAGAGATGGAACACTACAAGGTAAAACGTACAGAGATGAAACACTACAAGGTACAACGTACAGAGATGGAACACTACAAGGTACAACGTACAGAGATGGAACACTACAAGGTACAACGTACAGAGATGGAACACTACAAGGTACAAAGTACAGAGATGGAACACTACAAGGTACAACGTACAGAGATGGAACACTACAAGGTACAACGTACAGAGATGGAACACTACAAGGTAAAACGTACAGAGATGAAACACTACAAGGTACAACGTACAGAGATGGAACACTACAAGGTACAACGTACAGAGATGGAACACTACAAGGTAAAACGTACAGAGATGAAACACTACAAGGTACAACGTACAGAGATGGAACACTACAAGGTACAACGTACAGAGATGGAACACTACAAGGTACAACGTACAGAGATGGAACACTACAAGGTACAACGTACAGAGATGGAACACTACAAGGTACAACGTACAGAGATGGAACACTACAAGGTACAACGTACAGAGATGGAACACTACAAGGTACAACATACAGAGATGAAACACTACAAGGTACAACGTACAGAGATGAAACACTACAAGGTACAACGTACAGAGATGGAACACTACAAGGTACAACGTACAGAGATGGAACACTACAAGGTACAACGTACAGAGATGGAACACAACAAGGTACAACGTACAGAGATGGAACACTACAAGGTACAACGTACAGAGATGGAACACTACAAAGTACAACGTACAGAGATGGAAAACTACAAGGTACAACGTACAGAGATGGAACACTACAAGGTACAACGTACAGAGATGGAACACTACAAGGTACAACGTACAGAGATGAAACACTACAAGGTACAACGTAAAGAGATGAAACACTACAAGGTACAACGTACAGAGATGGAACACTACAAGGTACAACGTACAGAGATGGAACACTACAAGGTACAACGTACAGAGATGGACGTACACTACAAGGTACAACGTACAGAGATGGAACACTACAAGGTACAACGTACAGAGATGGAACACTACTACAACGTACAGAGATAACACTACAAGGTACAGAGATGAAACACTACAAGGTACAACGTACAGAGATGGAACACTACAAGGTACAACGTACAGAGATGGAACACTACAAGGTACAACGTACAGAGATGGAACACTACAAGGTACAACGTACAGAGATGGAACACTACAAGGTACAACGTACAGAGATGGAACACTACAAGGTACAACGTACAGAGATGGAACACTACAAGGTACAACGTACAGAGATGGAACACTACAAGGTACAACGTACAGAGATGGAACACTACAAGGTACAACGTACAGAGATGGAACACTACAAGGTACAACGTACAGAGATGGAACACTACAAGGTACAACGTACAGAGATGGAACGTACAGAGATGGAACACTACAAGGTACAACGTACAGAGATGGAACACAACAAGGTACAACGTACAGAGATGGAACACTACAAGGTACAACGTACAGAGATGGAACACTACAAGGTACAACGTACAGAGATGGAACACTACAAGGTACAACGTACAGAGATGGAACACTACAAGGTACAACGTACAGAGATGGAACACTACAAGGTACAACGTACAGAGATGGAACACTACAAGGTACAACGTACAGAGATGGAACACTACAAGGTACAACGTACAGAGATGGAACACTACAAGGTACAACGTACAGAGATGGAACACTACAAGGTACAACGTACAGAGATGGAACACTACAAGGTACAACGTACAGAGATGGAACACTACAAGGTACAACGTACAGAGATGGAACACTACAAGGTACAACGTACAGAGATGGAACACTACAAGGTACAACGTACAGAGATGGAACACTACAAGGTACAACGTACAGAGATGGAACACTACAAGGTACAACGTACAGAGATGGAACACTACAAGGTACAACGTACAGAGATGGAACACTAAGTACAGTAAGCAGATGAACTCATAAACAGAAGAAAGTTTAAAGAATAAAAGAGGAAAGACTTGACGTTATAAATGTTATTCCTCTTTCATTACATGAAATAGGAAACTGGACAAGTATCTTCATCAGGTGCCAGATCAACCAGGCTGTGATGAATATGTGGGGCAGCGGGCCTCCAGCAGCAACAAGTGTAGAAGCTTTCAAGAGGAAACTGGACAAGTATCTTTATCAGGTGCCAGATCAACCAGGCTGTGATGAATATGTGGGGCAGTGGGCTTCCAGTAGCAACAGCCTGGTTGACCAGACAAGCACTAGATGAGCCTGGCCATGGCAGGGCTCAGAGAATAGAGAAACTCTCGAATCTCTTCAAAGGTAAGGTATATCAAAGGTATGGAATTAACAGGAGTGGGCCTGCGGGCCGCTAGAATAGTCAGTTGAAACTGGCATCAACCCGGTTACGGGGCCGGAAGAACCCTGGAAACCAGGTTCTACGTGAAGAACAGGTGGACAGCAAACAACAACACAACCACAGGGATCACAATAAAGGTGTGCACGCCACTAATAGCAACAGGTTGATGAATCAGCAGCCATGTACGGAGGGTTGAATACCACACACTGGGCGGGCCGGACTCAGGTCCAAACACTCGTATACACGAGACTCACAACAGAGATCCTTGCTTGGGAAGAGACGTCAGCGAGACACAAGTCGAGACATACCTGGCTAAGTCAGGTGTGTTTATGACATCACTGCTGGCAAGGGTCTCTACTTGCCACGTATGTACCAGGCCACCCACTGACTTCTATTCACCCAATGACTTCTTTCCACCCACTGACTTTAACCACCCGATGACTTCTTTCCACCCACTGCATTTTATCCAGCCAGTGACTTCTATCCATCCAATCACCTCCCACCCACTCCAACACACCCATCCACCCACCCAGTGACTCCCCCACCCACCCACGAGGAACACTGCTATTACTGATAAAGCTAAATGCTTACCACCAGAGGGAACTGAATCCCACCTCTCACAGTTTGCTAATGATGTGAAACTAATGAAAAGATTAAGAACGGCAGAGAAAACAATGTCAACACTGATAAATGTTTGCAGGTGGGGTCAAACATGTGGCTACTGGACTCCAACGCAAAGAAGTGGAAGAGAAAACCAGAGAGGAAGCACGGTAAGAAAGACGGGGTGATAAAAGTGACGTACGAAGACAGGCACCTGGGAGCCCTCATCTGGTCACTGCCCCCACGGCCCTGTCCCAGACCAGGCCTTCTGCTTGATGGTCTGATCAACCGGACTGTTGGTGCTCCAGCTGCAAGCAATCCAAACATACGCACCAGAGCCCAGCTGCTCAGGAACCAACTTGAGGGGCCTGGATCACTCTTGCAGGTGCAGCAGCATCACAAGGAACACCCTAGCAGGTATAACAGCAACACAGGGCCAACCCAGCAGGTGCAGCGCCAACACAAGGATCACCCTAGCAGGTACAACAGCAACACAGGGCCAACCCAGCAGGTGCAGCGCCAACACAAGGATCACCCTAGCAGGTATAACAGCAACACAGGGCCAACCCAGCAGGTGCAGCGCCAACACAAGGATCACCCTAGCAGGTATAACAGCAACACAGGGCCAACCCAGCAGATGCAGCGCCAACACAAGGATCACCCCAGCAGGTATAACAGCAACACAGGGCCAACCCAGCAGGTGCAGTGCCAACACAAGGATCACCCCAGCAGGTATAACAGCAACACAGGGCCAACCCAGCAGGTGCAGTGCCAACACAAGGATCACCCTAGCAGGTACAACAGCAACACAGGGCCAACCCAGCAGGTGCAGCGTTAACACAAGGATCACCTCGGCATTTGCAGCAACACAGGGCCACCAACTTCCCAGAATATTTTAATCAAAATAAATCTTACCGCTGCTGCCTCGCACCTCAAACTTCTCTGGCAATTTATTCCATTTATTTCTCTCTTCTTGTTGTTAGGTAAGTATACTTTAATCTGCCTTCCTACTTTTTTCTGTAACTTGTCTCGCACGGAGGTACCCAGTGGTACCTAAAGGGGGTAGCCCCCGGAGGTAGCCCCTGGAGGTAGCCCCTGGAGGTAGCCCCTGGAGGTAGCCCCTGGAGGTATCCGTACAGACATATCCCCCGACGGCAGATGGTACTCGCTACTGACGCTCCTGTCACCATTTGTGGCATACAAATGTCCTGACTGAACAATCTGGGTGACCTGGTCTGGGACCGGGTCGTGGGGGCGATGGTTCCCTCAACCATCACTAGACAGATACCATGTACAGGCAAAGAATGTATGCCAGAAAAAGGAAGAGAAGTGTGCAGAGAGAGTGTACAACACAATGAGAGGTGTACACACTGAGATGTGTACAGCGAGAGGGATGCACAGTGAGGGGTGTACAGCGAGAGGGGCACACAGTGAGGGGTGTACAGCGAGAGGGGCACACAATGAGGGGTGTACAGCGAGAGGGGCACACAGTGAGGGGTGTACAGCGAGAGGGGCACACAGTGAGGGGTGTACAGCGAGAGGGGCACACAGTGAGGGGTGTACAGCGAGAGGGGCACACAGTGAGGGGTGTACAGCGAGAGGGGCACACAGTGAGGTGTGTACAACGAGAGGTGCACACAGTGAGGGGTGTACAGCGAGAGGGGCACACAGTGAGGGGTGTACAGCGAGAGGGGCACACAGTGAGGGGTGTACAGCGAGAGGGGCACACAGTGAGGGGTGTACAGCGAGAGGGGCACACAGTGAGGGGTGTACAGCGAGAGGGGCACACAGTGAGGGGTGTACAGCGAGAGGGGCACACAGTGAGGGGTGTACAGCGAGAGGGGCACACAGTGAGGGGTGTACAGCGAGAGGGGCACACAGTGAGGGGTGTACAGCGAGAGGGCCACACAGTGAGGGGTGTATAGCGAGACGGGCACACTGTGAGGGGTGCACAGTGAGGGGTGTACAGCGAGAGGGGCACACAGTGAGGGATGTACAGCGAGAGGGGCACACAGTGAGGGGTGTACAGCGAGAGGGGCACACAGTGAGGGGTGTATAGCGAGAGGGGCACACAGTGAGGGGTGTACAGCGAGAGGGGCACACAGTGAGGGGTGTACAGCGAGAGGGGCACACAGTGAGGGGTGTACAGCGAGAGGGGCACACAGTGAGGGGTGTATAGCGAGAGGGGCACACAGTGAGGGGTGTACAGCGAGAGGGGCACACAGTGAGGGGTGTACAGCGAGAGGGGCACACAGTGAGGGGTGTACAGCGAGAGGGGCACACAGTGAGGGGTGTATAGCGAGAGGGGCACACAGTGAGGGGTGTACAGCGAGAGGGGCACACAGTGAGGGGTGTACAGCGAGAGGGGCACACAGTGACGGGTGTACAGCGAGAGGGGCACACAGTGAGGGGTGTACAGCGAGAGGGGCACACAGTGAGGGGTGTACAGCGAGAGGGGCACACAGTGAGGGGTGTACAGCGAGAGGGGCACACAGTGAGGGGTGTACAGTGAGAGGGATGCACAGTGAGGGGTGTACAGCGAGAGGGGCACACAGTGAGGGGTGTACAGCGAGAGGGGCACACAGTGAGGGGTGTACAGCGAGAGGGGCACACAGTGACGGGTGTACAGCGAGAGGGGCACACAGTGACGGGTGTACAGCGAGAGGGGCACACAGTGACGGGTGTACAGCGAGAGGGGCACACAGTGACGGGTGTACAACGAGAGGGGCACACAGTGAGGGGTGTACAGCGAGAGGGGCGCACAGTGAGGGGTGTACAGCGAGAGGGGCACACAGTGAGGGGTGTACAACGAGAGGGGCACACAGTGAGGGGTGTACAGCGAGAGGGGCGCACAGTGAGGGGTGTACAGCGAGAGGGGCACACAGTGAGGGTGCACAACGAGAGGGGCACACAGTGAGGGGTGTACAACGAGAGGGGCACACAGTGAGGGGTGTACAGCGAGAGGGGCACACAGTGAGGGGTGTACAGCGAGAGGGGCGCACAGTGAGGGGTGTACAGCGAGTGGGGCACACAGTGAGGGTGCACAACGAGAGGGGCACACAGTGAGGGGTGTACAACGAGAGGGGCACACAGTGAGGGGTGTACAGCGAGAGGGATACACAATGAGGGGTGTACAGCGAGAGGGATGCACAATGAGGGGTGTACAGCGAGAGGGGCACACAGTGAGGGGTGTACAGCGAGAGAGGCACACAGTGAGAGGTGTACAGCGAGAGGGGCACACAATGAGGGGTGTACAGCGAGAGGGGCACACAGTGAGAGGTGTACAGCGAGAGGGGCACACAATGAGGGGTGTACAGCGAGAGGGGCACACAATGAGGGGTGTACAGCGAGAGGGGCACACAGTGAGGGGTGTACAGCGAGAGGGGCACACAGTGAGGGGTGTACAGCGAGAGGGATGCACAGTGAGGGGTGTACAACGAGAGGGGCACACAATGAGGGGTGTACAGCGAGAGGGGCACACAATGAGGGGTGTACAGCGAGAGGGGCACACAATGAGGGGTGTACAGCGAGAGGGGCACACAATGAGGGGTGTACAGCGAGAGGGGCACACAATGAGGGGTGTACAGCGAGAGGGGCACACAATGAGGGGTGTACAGCGAGAGGGGCACACAGTGAGGGGTGTACAGCGAGAGGGGCACACAGTGAGGGGTGTACAGCGAGAGGGATGCACAGTGAGGGGTGTACAACGAGAGGGGCACACAATGAGGGGTGTACAGCGAGAGGGGCACACAATGAGGGGTGTACAGCGAGAGGGGCACACAGTGAGGGGTGTACAGCGAGAGGGATGCACAATGAGGGGTGTACAGCGAGAGGGGCACACAGTGAGGGGTGTACAGCGAGAGGGGCACACAGTGAGGGGTGTACAGCGAGAGGGGCACACAGTGAGGGGTGTACAACGAGAGGGGCACACAATGAGGGGTGTACAGCGAGAGGGATGCACAATGAGGGGTGTACAGCGAGAGGGGCACACAGTGAGGGGTGTACAGCGAGAGGGGCACACAGTGAGGGGTGTACAACGAGAGGGGCACACAATGAGGGGTGTACAGCGAGAGGGATGCACAATGAGGGGTGTACAGCGAGAGGGGCACACAGTGAGGGGTGTACAGCGAGAGGGGCACACAGTGAGGGGTGTACAGCGAGAGGGGCACACAGTGAGGGATGTACAGCGAGAGGGGCACACAGTGAGGGGTGTACAGCGAGAGGGGCACACAGTGAGGGGTGTACAGCGAGAGGGGCACACAGTGAGGGGTGTACAGCGAGAGGGGCACACAGTGAGGGATGTACAGCGAGAGGGGCACACAGTGAGGGGTGTACAGCGAGAGGGGCACACAGTGAGGGGTGTACAGCGAGAGAGGAACACAGTGAGGGGTGTACAGCGAGAGGGTTGCACAATGAGGGGTGTACAGCGAGAGGGATGCACAATGAGGGGTGTACAGCGAGAGGGGAGCACAGTGAGGGCTGTACAGCGAGAGTGTCACACAGTGAGGGGTGTACAGCGAGAGGGGCACACAATGAGGGGTGTACAGCGAGAGGGATACACAATGAGGGGTGTACAGCGAGAGGGATGCACAATGAGGGGTGTACAGCGAGAGGGGCACACAGTGAGGGGTGTACAGCGAGAGAGGCACACAGTGAGGGGTGTACAGCGAGAGGGGCACACAGTGAGAGGTGTACAGCGAGAGTGTCACACAGTGAGGGGTGTACAGCGAGAGGGGCACACAGTGAGGGGTGTACAGCGAGAGGAGCACACAGTGAGGGGTGTACAGCGAGAGGGGCACACAGTAAGGGGTGTACAGCGAGAGAGGCACACAGTGAGGGGTGTACAGCGAGAGGGGCACACAGTGAGGGGTGTACAGCGAGAGGGGCACACAGTGAGGGGTGTACAGCGAGAGGGGCACACAGTGAGGGGTGCACAGCGAGAGGGGCACACAGTGAGGGGTGCACAGCGAGAGGGGCACACAGTGAGGGGTGTACAGCGAGAGGGGCACACAGTGAGAGGGGCACACAGTGAGGGGTGTACAACGAGAGGGGCACACAGTGAGGGGTGCACAGCGAGAGGGGCACACAGTGAGGGGTGTACAGCGAGAGGGGCACACAGTGAGGGGTGTACAGCGAGAGGGGCACACAATGAGGGGTGTACAGCGACAGGGGCACACAGTGAGAGGTGTACAGCGAGAGGGGCACACAGTGAGGGGTGTACAGCGAGAGGGGCACACAGTGAGGGGTGTACAGCGAGAGGGGCACACAGTGAGGGGTGTACAACGAGAGGGGCACACAGTGAGGGGTGTACAACGAGAGGGGCACACAGTGAGGGGTGCACAGCGAGAGGGGCACACAGTGAGGGGTGTACAGCGAGAGGGGCACACAGTGAGGGGTGTACAGCGAGAGGGGCACACAGTGAGGGGTGTACAACGAGAGGGGCACACAGTGAGGGGTGTACAGCGAGAGGGGCACACAGTGAGGGGTGTACAGCGAGAGGGGCACACAGTGAGGGGTGTACAGCGAGAGGGACACACAGTGAGGTGTGTACAGCGAGAGGGGCACACAGTGAGGGGTGTACAGCGAGAGGGGCACACAGTGAGGGGTGTACAGCGAGAGGGGCACACAGTGAGGGATGTACAGCGAAAGGGGCACACAGTGAGGGGTGTACAGCGAGAGGGGCACACAGTGAGGGGTGTACAGCGAGAGGGGCACACAGTGAGGGGTGTACAGCGAGAAGGGCACACAGTGAGGGGTGTACAGCGAGAGGGGCACACAGTGAGGGATGTACAGCGAGAGGGGCACACAGTGGTGTACAGCGAGAGGGGCACACAGTGAGGGGTGTACAGCGAGAGGGGCACACAGTGAGGGGTGTACAGCGAGAGGGGCACACAGTGAGGGATGTACAGCGAGAGGGGCACACAGTGAGGGGTGTACAGCGAGAGGGGCACACAGTGAGGGGTGTACAGCGAGAGGGGCACACAGTGAGGGATGTACAGCGAGAGGGGCACACAGTGAGGGGTGTACAGCGAGAGGGGCACACAGTGAGGGGTGTGCAGCGAGAGGGGCACACAGTGAGGGTTGTACAGCGAGAGGGGCACACAGTGAGGGATGTACAGCGAGAGGGGCACACAGTGAGGGGTGTACAGCGAGAGGGGCACACAGAAGATTATCAGGAGAAGAGTGGTGGAACACCTAGAAAGGAATGATCTCATCAACAGCAGCCAGCATGGTTTCAGGGACGGGAAATCCTGTGTCACAAACCTACTGGAGTTCTATGACATGGTGACAGCAGTAAGACAAGAGAGAGAGGGGTGGGTGGATTGCATTTTCTTGGACTGCAAGAAGGCGTTTGACACAGTTCCACACAAGAGATTGGTGCAAAAACTGGAGGACCAAGCAGGGATAACAGGGAAGGCACTACAATGGATCAGGGAATACTTGTCAGGAAGACAGCAGCGAGTCATGGTACGTGGCGAGGTGTCAGAGTGGGCACCTGTGACCAGCGGGGTCCCGCAGGGGTCAGTCCTAGGACCAGTGCTGTTTCTGGTATTTGTGAACGACATGACGGAAGGAATAGACTCTGAGGTGTCCCTGTTTGCAGATGACGTGAAGTTGATGAGAAGAATACACTCGATCGAAGACCAGGCAGAACTACAAAGGGATCTGGACAGGCTGCAGACCTGGTCCAGCAATTGGCTCCTGGAGTTCAATCCCACCAAGTGCAAAGTCATGAAGATTGGGGAAGGGCAAAGAAGGCCGCAGACGGAGTACAGTCTAGGGGGTCAGAGACTACAAACCTCACTCAAGGAAAAAGATCTTGGGGTGAGTATAACACCAGGCACATCTCCTGAAGCGCACATCAACCAAATAACTGCTGCAGCATATGGGCGCCTAGCAAACCTCAGAACAGCATTCCGACATCTTAATAAGGAATCGTTCAGGACCCTGTACACCGTATACGTTAGGCCCATATTGGAGTATGCGGCACCAGTTTGGAACCCACACCTAGCCAAGCACGTAAAGAAACTAGAGAAAGTGCAAAGGTTTGCAACAAGACTAGTCCCAGAGCTAAGAGGTATGTCCTACGAGGAGAGGTTAAGGGAAATCAACCTGACGACACTGGAGGACAGGAGAGATAGGGGGGACATGATAACGACATACAAAATACTGAGAGGAATTGACAAGGTGGACAAAGACAGGATGTTCCAGAGATTGGACACAGTAACAAGGGGACACAGTTGGAAGCTGAAGACACAGATGAATCACAGGGATGTTAGGAAGTATTTCTTCAGCCACAGAGTAGTCAGTAAGTGGAATAGTTTGGGAAGCGATGTAGTGGAGGCAGGATCCATACATAGCTTTAAGCAGAGGTATGATAAAGCTCACGGCTCAGGGAGAGTGACCTAGTAGCGATCAGTGAAGAGGCGGAGCCAGGAGCTCGGACTCGACCCCCGCAACCTCAACTAGGTGAGTAACTAGGTGAGTACAGTGAGGGGTGTACAGCGAGAGGGGCACACAGTGAGGGATGTACAGCGAGAGGGGCACACAGTGAGGGGTGTACAGCGAGAGGGGCACACAGTGAGGGGTGTACAGCGAGAGGGGCACACAGTGAGGGGTGTACAGCGAGAGGGGCACACAGTGAGGGGTGTACAGCGAGAGGGGCACACAGTGAGGGGTGTACAGCGAGAGGGGCACACAGTGAGAGGTGTACAGCGAGAGGGGCACACAGTGAGGGATGTACAGCGAGAGGGGCACACAGTGAGGGATGTACAGCGAGAGGGGCACACAGTGAGGGATGTACAGCGAGA
>NC_091347.1:25473407-25530907 GCF_038502225.1 Cherax quadricarinatus | reverse complement strand
CACACACACACACACACACACACATGCACCTTATCAGAGTAACTTACATGAGTTTGGTCGTATGCTGGTGCAGTCTGCTTGCTGTTGTCGCCGCTTACCTGTGAAGGAAGGCCGTAATTATTAACGCACTATCAACCTGCACCACACCTGCTTACACCTCACACCATCAACCTGCACCACACCTGCTTACACCTCACACCATCAACCTGCAACACACCTGCTTACACCACACGCCATCAACCTGCACCACACCTACCATCACCCCTCACCATCAACCTGCACCACACCTACCAACACCTCACACCATCAACCTACACCACACCTGCTAACACCTCACACCATCAACCTACACCACACCTGCTAACACCTCACACCATCAACCTACAACACACCTGCTAACATCTCACACCATCAACCTACACCACACCTGCTAACACCTCACACCATCAACCTACAACACATCTGCTAACATCTCACACCATCAACCTACACCACACCTGCTAACACCTCACGCCATCAACCTACAGTTCAATTGGTAAGGTCGCCAAATCAGAAGATCAATTTAATCAAAGGTCAAAGGTCATAAGAATGCAGCTGGAAAGCCAACCATCTACTGGATAAGTGGTCAGTTAAATGTAAATCAGCAGGCCAGCAGGCTAGTATCAACAGATCGAAACACTGCAGGCCAGCAGGCTAGTATCAACAGATCGAAACACTGCAGGCCAGCAGACTAGTATCAACAGATCGAAACACTGCAGGCCAGCAGGCTAGTATCAACAGATCGAAACACTGCAGGCCAGCAGGCTAGTATCAACAGATCGAAACACTGCAGGCCAGCAGACTAGTATCAACAGATCGAAACACTGCAGGCCAGCAGGCTAGTATCAACAGATCGAAACACTGCAGGCCAGCAGGCTAGTATCAACAGATCGAAACATTGCAGGCCAGCAGGCTAGTACCAACAGATCGAAACACTGCAGGCCAGCAGGCTAGTACCAACAGATCGAAACACTGCAGGCCAGTACCAACAGATCGAAACACTGCAGGCCAGCAGGCTAGTACCAACAGATCGAAACACTGCAGGCCAGCAGGCTAGTGCCAACAGATCGAAACACTGCAGGCCAGCAGGCTAGTGCCAACAGATCGAAATACTGCAGGCCAGCAGGCTAGTGCCAACAGATCGAAACACTGCAGGTCAGCAGGCTAGTACCAACAGATCGAAACACTGTAGGCCAGCAGGCTAGTACCAACAGATCGAAACACTGCAGGCCAGCAGGCTAGTACCAACAGATCGAAACACTGCAGGCCAGCAGGCTAGTGCCAACAGATCGAAACACTGCAGGCCAGCAGGCTAGTACCAACAGATCGAAACACTGCAGGCCAGCAGGCTAGTGCCAACAGATCGAAACACTGCAAGCCAGCAGGCTAGTACCAACAGATCGAAACACTGCAGGCCAGCAGGCTAGTACAACAGATAAAGGTCAGCAGGCTGGTGCCAGAAGGCTGGCGTCAACTGACGTGTCAGAAGGCTAGAGTCATGTTTCACTCACGTGTAAGCGAAACATTACGTCTTTATTATTATTATTATTATATATATATATATATATATATATATATATATATATATATATATATATATATATATATATATATATATATATATATATATATATATATATATATATATACATACACATACATACATATAATTTTACGCGTGTAATTGCGTTATCTGTAAGCGCATTAAAGTTGTTTACTGTTTGATCTCTGTTTCTAATGATACTGAATGAAGCTTTGATTTGTTGGTCTACCGTGTTAGACCTCTCAGACTACACGGTGGGTCGTCAAGCCTGCATGTAACCTGTGTATCAACACAACATAACACAGGGGGTCGTCAAGCCTGCATGTAACCTGTGTATCAACACAACATTACACAGGGGGTCGTCAAGCCTGCATGTAACCTGTGTATCAACACAACACAACACAGGGGGTCGTCAAGCCTGCAGCAGCAGGAAGAGGAAGAGGAGGAAGAGGAGGAGAAGGAAGAGAAACTGGTGTCAGGAGGGGAGGAAGGGAGCCGATATTTCAGTATGTGTACACTGGTTGTAAACACGGGCAGTCATTTACGTCATCTTCCAACTGCCTTGTAAATACTGCTTCTCCCAACGCTCTCCTGCCGCCTCTGATATACCGATGACCGGTTGTGAGGGTGACATTGTTGTGAGAGTGACACTGTTGTGAGAGTGACTGTTGTGAGAATGACACTGTTGTTAGAGTAACTGATGTGAGAGTGACACTGTTGTGAGAATGACACTGTTGTTAGAGTAACTGATGTGAGAGTGACACTGTTGTGAGAATGGCACTGTTGTGAGAGTAACTGATGAGAGAGTGAGACTGTTGTGAGATTGACACTGTTGTGATCTTGGAAAGGTGAGGTCCTCTGGTCATGACTCCTCTGGTTTCACTACGCTCTACTAGGCGATTCCAGTTTCTTTTATACTTGGTTCTAAGTATGTCTTTCTCTCCTTTGTTTCCCTCCGCCCGCAACGATGTATGACACATACTAATTTATAATAATAACAACAATAATAATAATGATTATCACACTAATAATAATAATAATAATAATAATAATAATAATAATTTACTTTGTTCCAGATTGTACATTCTAAGTCACAGAACATTAGTGTTTGTAGTAGTCATTTCTGTTGTCTTGAAAGCTCTCACTGGCCATCCTGTTACTCTCCCTGTGCTCCAGGGCATCTGCCTGTCTCCCTTATACACTCTCCTGTCCTTCCCTACAACTATTCACACTCCCTTAGGTCTATTAATGGCAATAGGCATATACCTCTCAGTGCTGCCACGTGTCGGTGGTCGTGGCACACTTATGCCACTCACGACCACCAGCATCCTCATTCACCTCAGGCCCTACCCAGGGGATGGCCAGAGGTGCCCCATCGACCCTGTTACCCCCACCTTCATCCCCTGGGCACGCGGCTGCCCAGACGGGTATCAATAATAGAGGAAACCCCCTCTGCCGAGCTTCTAGTTTAGTTTACCCCTCAACAAGGAGACATCTCGCCACATCAACACTGTGTTCTGTTTCTCTCAATACTGTGTTCTGTTTCTCTCAATACTGTGTTCTGTTTCTCTCAATACTGTGCTCTGTTTCTCTCAATACTGTGTTCTGTTTCTCTCAATACTGTGTTCTGTTTCTCTCAATACTGTGCTCTGTTTCTCTCAATACTGTGTTCTGTTTCTCTCAGCACTGTGTTCTGTTTCTCTCAATACTGTGTTATGTTTCTCTCAACACTGTGTTCTGTTTCTCTCAATACTGTGTTCTATTTCTCTCAACACTGTCTTCTGTTTCTCTCAACACTGTCTTCTGTTTCTCTCAACACTGTGTTCTGTTTCTCTCAACACTGTGTTCTGTTTCTCTCAATACTGTGTTCTATTTCTCTCAACACTGTCTTCTGTTTCTCTCAACACTGTCTTCTGTTTCTCTCAACACTGTGTTCTATTTCTCTCAACACTGTCTTCTATTTCTCTCAACACTGTCTTCTGTTTCTCTCAACACTGTCTTCTGTTTCTCTCAACACTGTGTTCTACCTCTCGTAACACTGTCTTCTGCCTTCTCTTCTAATTCTCTGTTCCATATGGAACGAGTAACAATCGTACAGATTTCCACGTCTCCTGGTTACTTTGGACCACCTCCTTGCCAAACGTATGAGGTCGCTTTATTCCGAGTTTCCTTGTATGTGGATCAACATAGGCTTTGTGTGTTCATGTATCTTAACCTAGATTTAACATAGGTTTAAAAATAAAGATAATAACATTTACATGTTTACAAGAAGCATTTATAAATTGGAAAAACTGGAAGACAGTTCGTGTTGCAAAAGAAAGTTGCACGTAGCAGTAGCAAGGCGACCAGAGTAGACATGATCACAACATGCATAATACTCAGGGAATTTGATAAGGGGCCAGGTTAGGTTAGGTAAAGTTCGTCAGGAAACAGGACAAGTGTTTCCTGACGCGGGTTTTAGTCATATGATGACCCGCAGCTGGAGCTTTTGGTCACCTGACCGAAACCTTCCGCTGGCTTACTCGTCCACCCCTTTAAAAATTAGGGTTCAGGTTGAGACACAAAGCTGGAGAGGAAGATGAATTTCAGGTCCCTCAGGAAGTACCTTGGTCAGGGTGGCCTCTTCACCCGGTAGGTACACAAATTACACCCTGAAAAAGATATTAATACACAGCTTCAAGAGTGAGTATGACAGATCCCTGGAGGGCAGAAACCACAAAAGACACAGTAGATTACATGCTGAGAAGAGGGAGGGGCATGGAGCTATGCCTCGACCCCTACCAGTGCAACTAGGCGAGTACACACTTCCCAGAAACACCAAGTGACACACAAGGAAAGACGTTGTAAAAACATCTGAGTAATTAGCAAAACTAATTAATTTACAGAAAGTAATTACTAATTATAAAATGATACAAACAAGAGACCGTCTGGGGAGCGAGATTTTTATTAAGCAATAATTGTTTACAGCAACACTGTGCTGCTACCCTATTCTATATGATAGTTACATAGTGGGAACTGAGCTAACTTTAGGGTAGAGAGAGAGAGAGAGAGAGAGAGAGAGAGAGAGAGAGAGAGAGAGAGAGAGAGAGAGAGAGAGAGAGAGAGAGAGAGAGAGAGAGAGAGAGAGAGAGAGAGAGAAGATGGATGGAGGACAAAAAGAGATTAGGGAGAATGAGGAAGGTAGGAAAGGCATAAGGAATGAAAGGCGGCGTGGAGCCAGGGAGGAAGTAAAGAAGAGGGAGAAGAGGGGAAAAAGAAGAGTGGGCGAGGTCAGTGAGAGACCTCGGAGCATCATTAATGTAATATGTGGGAATAGCACTCATTACTCTCATTACCCTGGTGCAAGAGAGGGGCCCCTCGCTGACATGGCAACACCAGGGGCACCCTGAGAGGGATGGTGGGCCCTCATCAGCATGGCAACACCAGGGGTCTCCTGAGAAGGAGGGTGGGCCCTCGTCGGGATGGCAACACCAGGGGCCGCCTGAGGAGGGTGGGTCGTCGTCGGCATGGTAACACCAGGGGCCCTTTGTCATGACAATAACAGAATGCCCCTGAAAGGGACGTTCTCGTTGTCACCAGAATCCCTTGATATACCCTCTGAGTGACATACCTTACCTCTGATATACCTTTGATCCTTTGATGAGTTTCGAGAGTCTTAGTATTCCCGGAGCCCGGCCATGGGCCAGGATCGTCTGGTGCTACCCTGGTCAACCAGGCTGTTGCTGCTGGAGGCAAGCTGCCTCACATATCTATCACAGCCTGGTTGATCTGGCACCTGGTGAAGATACTTGTCCAGTTTCCTCTTGAAGACTTCCACACTTGCTCCAGCCGTGTTTCTGATATCTTCTGGTAAGATGTTGAATAATCTGGGACCCCGGATGTTGATACAGTGTTCCCTTATTGTGCTCACCGCATCCCTGCTCCTCACTGGGTTTATTTTGCAATTCCTCCCATATCTCTCGCTCCAGTATGTTGTTATGGCAGTGTGCAGATTTGGACAAGGCCCTCAAGTACGTTTCAGGAATAAATTATCATGCATCTCTTTCTCTCTTCCTCTCTCCTCCTCTCCAGTGAGTACATATTTAGGTCTTTAAGGCGTTCCCAGTAATTTAAATGCTTTACTGGCTCAATGTGTCCCGTAAACGATCTCTATTTGTTACAGCTCTGATATTTCTCCATCCCTGAACGAGCCCGTCAACACTGAGCAATATTCCAAATGAGGGAGCAATAGCGATTTGAAATATGTTACCACTGGCATTATTTCCATTGTGTTGAAGGTTCTTATACCCACCCCGTCATCTTCCTGGCTGTCGTGACCTTTGTCATATTGTGTTCTTTGAAAGAAAGGTCAACTGACATAATTATTCTTAAGTTTTTCACGTGTTCCTTTCGCTCTGTTTGGTGATCCTCTTGAGTTTTGTATTCAGTGTTCCTTTTGAGTTTTTCGTTCTTTCCATACCTAAGCAGCTGGAACTTATCACCACTGAACGTCATGTTGTTCTCCACTGCCCACTGGAAAACACTGCTTATATCTTCCTGTAATTTTTCAGTGTCTTCTACCGTAGTGACTGTCATGCTTATTTTAGTGTCATTTGCAAATGATGATACAAAACTGTGATGGGTGTTTTTATCTATGTCTGCTATAATGATGAGAAACAACAGAGGTGCCAGGACAGTGCCTTGGGGAACTGAGCTTTATACCTCGCTGATACTGGATTTTATTCTGTTAATAATTACTTTTTGTGTTCTGTGTATTAGTAATCCGAAAATCCATCTGCCTACCTTCCCCGTAATGCCTATGGCCCTCATTTTATGTGCAAACACCCCATGATCTCATTTGTCAAACGCCTTTGCAAAATCTGTGTAAATCATATTTGCGCTTTGGTTGTCTTCCAACTCAGTAATTCTGTCACAGCGGTTCAGCAGCTGTGACAGGCATGATCGTCCTGCTCTATAACCATGCTGGTTTGGGTTATGCCGATTATGCTGTTCCATAAAATTTGTAATCTGACGTCTCATCACTCTTTCGAAGATTTTGATGATGTGAGAAATTAGGGCTGCTGATCTGTAATTTTTAGCTAGTGCTCTACGACCTCCCTTATGGAAGGGAGCTATGTCTGTACTCTCCGGTATTTCACCTAGATCTAGGCTCTTTCTCCGGGGAATACTGACAGCTCTTACTAGTGGTACTTTGCACTTTTTTATAAATAGGGCATTCAATGAATCTGGTTCAGGTGTTGAATAAACACAAGAATGTTCTGAGTAACACAGGTAAACACAAGAATGTTCTGAGTGACACTCGTCAACACAAGAATACTCTAAGTGACACTCGTCAACACAAGAATACTCTGAGTGACACTCGTCAACACAAGAATACTCTGAGTGACACTCAACACAAGAATACTCTGAGTGACACTCAACACAAGAATACTCTAAGTGACACTCGTCAACACAAGAATGTTCTGAGTGACACTCGTCAACACAAGAATACTCTGAGTGACACTCAACACAAGAATACTCTGAGTGACACTCGTCAACACAAGAATACAATAAGTGACACTCGTCAACACAAGAATACTCTGAGTGACACTCGTCAACACAAGAATACAATAAGTGACACTCGTCAACACAAGAATACAATAAGTGACACTCGTCAACACAAGAATACTCTGAGTGACACTCGTCAACACAAGAATACTCTGAGTGACACTCGTCAACACAAGAATACAATAAGTGACACTCGTCAACACAAGAATACTCTGAGTGACACTCGTCAACACAAGAATACTCTGAGTGACACTCGTCAACACAAGAATACTCTGAGTGACACTCGTCAACACAAGAATACTCTGAGTGACACTCGTCAACACAAGAATACAATAAGTGACACTCGTCAACACAAGAATACTCTGAGTGACACTCGTCAACAAACTTGCTCTTCCACAAACACACACCAACGACTGAAGATTAAGAGTCCACGACTCACTTTGCTCCTTTTTTTAATGATTTAAATATAATTTGCATAGTTGCCACCTTGCCAGAGTGGTCTGCCAACACTCTATGCTAAGAGTACCTGCACTTCTTGATCTGTTTTGCAAGCACCATAAACAATCCGTTAGAATGCAACTGGTCTGTCAGTTAGTCTTTACGATTTGGTCTGATGTCGTCTTGACGAACAGGTCTGATGTGGTCTTGATAAACAGGTCTAGTGTGGTCTTGATCACTCGTCTTCCTCCTGATTCAACTACAAACAAAACTACAATAAAGCCCCTGAACTTCTTACTGTATAATTCTTGTATAATACAACGTTAACATCTGTTCTGTAGTATAAACACAAATCTTAAATATTTCGAAAAAAAAATTTACATGACCCCGGGGCCTCCTCATCTGCTGGAGTTTTGGAACGCCATAGTTTTAATCAAATGCAAAAAATACCATTAGTACCAGCACTCTAGTTGCAGAGAGTGCAAATTCATGGCACTAAAGAGTGCAGACAAGCTGCACTAACATCAACCATCATGAAAGACTTGTGGCTACCTGGAGTCTACCTGCGGTTGATTTCGTGGGTAAACGCCCCGGCAGCCCGGTCCCTGGCCAGGCCTCCTGGTTGCTGGCCTGATTAATCAGGCTACTGGTGCCCGCCACCGGCAGTCCAACGCATGCACCACAGCCCGGCTGATCAGGAAACTGATTTGAGGAATCTATCGAGGTCCATCTTGACAGTGATTAAAACAGTTGCATCCGTAGAACAACAACAAACTTTCACGCTTGCAACAGAAAACATCAACTCGCAACACAAAACATCAGCTTGCTCAACAGTGACTCATTCAAAATACGTCTAAACGGCAAGAAGGAGGAATTCAAAAAGAGTCTACTATACAAAGCGTAGTAAACATTTGGAAAGAATCAAGAGAGCGGGTAAAACATCTAAGGGGAAATTAATTTTCCTGCGTCGTGGCCTCGAGGAAATATAACAGAACAAGTGTAGCCAGGACCAGGAAAATGATAAGGGACATTATGAGAACTTTCAAGAATAAAAACATTCCACCAGACACGAGTTGGATCACTATTTTTTGTGAAGACACTTTATAAACGACATTGTTCCGTTTGCTTTACAAACTTTTTAAGACATTTATAAAGTTTTTCATATGACAATAAAGTGTCTCGTCTGTTCCACTTTGCCGGTGTTCACATACCATAGTATCCTACCTTTGATATACCTTTGATAAGTTTGGAGGTTTTTCTACTCCCATACCCCGGCCCTGGTTAGGTTAGGTAAGACTCGTCAGGAAACAGGACAAGTGTTTCCTGACGCGGGTCTTAGTCATATAACCCGCCACTGGAGCTTCTGGTCATCTGACGAGGCCTTCCACTGGCTTACCCGTCCACCCCTATAAAAATTATGGTTATAAATGTGACCATTCTTGTGTGTGTACCCGGCCTTGGGCCAGGCTTGTCTGGATGATACCGAGGATCAAGTGCCGAGCCGACACACTACCGTCACAACTTTCAGGGGTGATATATATAAGAGGAAGCGTAAGTTTGTTTAGGTACAGGTACACATAAGTACACTTACCATACATAGTAACATACGCAAGACAAACCATACCATGGGTAGGGTTAGAACCCGCGATCAGAGAGTCACAAAACTCAGACCGTCGCGTTAGCCACTGTGATCGTGCCATTACGATTTCATGAGTCATGTTGACGACTTTGAGGGGACTAGAGCTAGAATCTTAGTGTGGCTAGCTGGTCCAGTAGCTAACGCGACGGTCTGGAGTTTTGTGACTCTCTGATCGCGGGTTCTAACCCCGCCCGTGGTACTGTTTGTAATCGTGTCAATATGATTTCGTGAGTCATATGCAAGACAAGCCACGAGGGGGATAGATATGAAAGTATTCAGCTCAAGATCTTTCACACGTCTCCGTGCGTCATCAGGAGCTATGCAATGCTGCAAGAGTAGCAACAAGTGGAAATGAGAGGAAGTCTTCTCAAAGTAAGGCAGCGTGGTAGCTGAGGATGTCCATCTTCCCTGACTTGTTTTGCACTGTTAAGATCGCCTGTCTGTGATTATATTGCACTTTAGCATATGTAAATTACCTAGTATAACACTTAAAAGTCAGAGTGACTTATTTCCATTAAGGTTCATTATTTGTATGGAAAAATAGAGGCTCCAGAGGCACAATAAGAGAACACAGTGTCAACATCCATGATCCAAGACTCTCCAACCTGCTACCAGCAAATATAAGAAATAACCAAACAAGGGTAGATATCTTCAACCCGACACTACACAGCGAGACCTGGTCAAGGACCGGGCCGCGGGGGCGCTGACCCCCGGAACACCCTCCAGGTAGACTCCAGGAAGGAATGTGATCAGCCAGACTGTCATATATTTACGTGAGCCTCCAGGAGGCTTCGGTTAGTAGCAATAGTCTAACTAATCAGGGAATCGCCAGAAAAACGTTCAAAACTCCTAAAAGGCGTTTACAAAAAAAAAAAAAAATACAAATAATTCGCAAGAACAAAAGAGCCGCGGTAGAAACAAAGCGTGGGACCGAAACCGTTGACTGTCGTTAATTATGGAACGTAAAATGTGCTGGGAGGGGGGCAAGGGGGCAGGAACCCCCCCCCTCTCCTTCAAGTTTATGTTGGCTGTAAACGAGGAAAATAACCCTCTCCCCTCCCCTTCCCACGTCCCCTTACCTACTTACTCTCCCCTCCTCCTCCTCCTCTCTCTCTCTCTCCAGTAACCTGGTAGCGGGGGCGATTACCCCCGGAATCCACAGCAGGTAGGTACAGCTTATTCTTCAGCCTCTCCTTTGCTTAGTTTACCTTATGACCTGTAACCTGAAATTTGCTACCTGTGACCTGTTACTTGTAACCTGTGATTTGTTACCTGCGACCTGCATCCTGTTACCTGCGACCTATTATCTGTAATCTGTCATCTGTCACCTGTGACCTACCTGTAGCCTGTTACCTGAGACCTAAAACCTATGAAGTGAAACCTGTGACCTGTAACCTGTCATCTGTATCCTGTGACCTGCAATATATAACCTGTAACGACCTGCATAAATAAACGCACAGAGGGACACGCTGAACAAGGGATCTCAATTAAAATAATTACGTAAGAGAAATATAATTTTTTTCAACATTACGGGGCGAGATGGGGGGTGTGTGACCCCCCGAACAACCTCCGGGTAAGCAGACTCCAGGTAAGAAACAGCCGGGCAACAGGAGCTTGGTTTGAGCGAAGGGAGTCTAGCACCAACAGTCTGGTTGATCGGTCCATCAACCAGGTCTGGTCTGGTTCGAAGACAATTCCAGGGACCAGGTAGTCTTTGAAACTGCGACTTCGGGTAACGCTGGAAGATGTATACCAAAACGTACACAAGGCACATACATATAATATCCACATGCAGACACGTACAAAACACAATATACACAAAACACACACAAGCAAAACACAAAAAACATACAAAACAAGCACTAACACTCAAAAACAAACACAGTGGGCCATACATTAAAAACGAGACACACACACACACACATAAACGCAGAATACGCAGACAAACACTACAAAAACACGTCAACAGGCAAAACAAACACATCAAACAGCCAACACATCAACGAAAACACATGAAGACACACACAACGAACACAGGCAGGCACACACAAAACACACAGACATACAAACACACCGACAAACGCGACACGAACACACAAAAAACACGGGCCCGGGGGTCGGGCTGATGCCAGCTGCCGCTTCTCGCCCACACGGGTATGTGCAAGCTGAGAATTTATTATTTTGAGGAAAACAAAGCAAGACGCAAGGCAGGAACAACCACCGGGGTGTGCAGTGCCACCGTGAAGATGCAAGGTGGCACTGTGTAGGTGTAGTGCCACCGTGAAAGTGCAAGGTGGCACGGTGAAGGTGCAAGGTGGCACTGTGCAGGTGCAAAGTGTAAGTTTATTTAGGTACAGGTCCATAAACACAGTTACACAAATTATCATACGTAGTAACATACCTGCAACAAGATCACAGTAAACAGATAATATCACAACATGCAAAACAACCACATTAAAAAACAGTAAAATTCTAAGCACCTTTGTGATTTCTCACATTAAGAAGGACTTGTAATAATATAACAGCAGAAGGCTTACAAGGCTGAGATATCACCTGACGGTCACGTCCGACATTATACCCGTCCCATAACATTGGGGGTTGGATGGTCAAGAACTTGTCAGACATAGCTAAGATTCTTCCCAAATTCTATGATTTTAATTTCTCATAGATTAAATTCTTCCGAAAATTTATTAATTATAAATTAATCTAATTTGTATAATCCTAAACCACTATTTATATTAAAATGAAAGTATCATAATGTATATAAAAAAGTCACTTATTTTTATTTCAGTGGCACTGTGAAGGTGCAAGGTGACACTGTATGTGCAAAGTGGCACTGTAAATGCTGACTGGCATTATCTAAATGCAAACTGGCACTAAAAGTGTGTAGATTGCCTGTAGACAATTCCAAGCTCACTGCCCCTGTGGCCAGGTTCTAGACCAGGCCTCCTCATTGAGGCCTAAGCAATCAGGCTATTGCTGCTGGCCAGCACGCAGTCCAACGTAAGAACCACAGCCTGGTTGATTAGGAACTTAAGGAATTTATCAAGTTCCTTCTTAAAGACCGCCAGGAGTTTGATGTTACTTTAATTTAGGCACTGAAGCGTGGGTGTTGAACAGTCTTGGTCCCTTTACACTTATCAAGTTATCTCTCACTGCACCCCTGCTTTTCATTAGGGTATTTTCCACGCTTTTCCGAGCCTTTTGCATTCGTAGGGAGTCATTTCTGTGTGTAGATTTGGGACTCATCTCCAGAATTTTCTCGGTGTAAATTATGTTAATCTTTCATATGTTCCAGAACCTATAATTCGAGAGACTTCAAACATTTCCAATAATGTTGGTGATTATTATTATTATAATCAAGGGGAAGCGCTAAACCCGTAGGATTATACAGCGCCTGGGGGGGGATGTGGAAGGCATTCAGGCTTAATTCGGGGAACTGGAGCACAGATCCAATTCCCTAAATCAAGAGCCCCTCACCAACATCAAGGAACCTTCCCTGAGGGGATAATGTTTGTGAGCCATTAAATATATACATCCAGTGAGGGTTCTCTGTACCTTCTCTACTTCAGTTTATTCTGCCTTAAAAGGGACTACTAGTGTACAGCAACATTCCAGCTTGGAGTACTCTGGTATAGTGATCTAATCGCACCATCTTTTTTCAGACTCCTGAATGCCATTCTTATATCTGTCAGCTGTGAATACACAGTTTTTTTCCCTTGTTAATGTGAGTCTCAGACGAAACATCTGGCGAGATATAACACACTCCCGGGTCACTTTCTCTTCACAATTCTACGAGTCAAAAGTCTCGCAGACCTTCTTCCTGGTCCCAGACTTTTAATCATGCATTTGCAAAGGGTTGGAAGTCCAGCAGTCATTGGCTGAACCCTTCTTACAGCTTGATCAAATGTCCCTGTTGCACGGTGCCGTTCTCTCCTATTCGTATCCACCTCGTTAGTGCAGCATCATAGTTACGACCACTAAACCCCAAACACTGACACGTAGGAGTCAATTTTACATCGAGGTTATTAAATTTTACAGGATCAGTATGAGTGCCAGCCAGGGAGTGCCTATCGTGCCATAAACTTCTTAACACCTGAGTCTGCCTCAGGTTTTACTAACTTACAATATTCTTTGAAAGGATGATCCTGGAGCTGGTTATGGCGCAGTGGAAGGGGAACAGAAGGGATGGACGCCCTGGCGATAGGTAGAACATGGATATGGTGGTTCTGGTGTTATATGTAGATTACGTGTAGTAGGTGTTGGGGATCGCCGCCCCCTTGTCCCGGTCTCAGTCCAGGCCACCTGGTTGCTGGCCTGATGAAACAAGCTGTTGGCGGCAGCGCTGCAATTTAGCTTGTCTTGAATGGAGTTGTTAACATACAGCAACATTCTAGTCTGGAGAGAGCAAATGAGTTGAAGAGTATCATCAATGGCCTGACATCTCATTAAGGCTTGACATCCCATTTAAGGTTCATCAGGTACGGCAGCTTCAAGGGTTTCGTTCCAGAAGAGCTGGAGTTAAACCATACCCCCGGCCGGGACTGAACCCGCGGTCATAGAGTCTCAAAACTCCAGCCCGTCGCGTTAGCCACTAGACCAGCTAGCCACAATAAGATTCATCCAACTAGGTATATTTCTACACCATAGGAAAGTTAGCACAGGCACCTCTGTTACTTGGGAATCACCATCTCAGGATGACCTATTCTACAAACATGAAAACTGAATTTTTATGAAGATATGATAATCGCAGACCGGGGCAATAAAAATTATACTTATATAAAGAAAAATCCTGCTTTATATATCTAAAATACATGCATACAGACACTGTAAATTCAATATTGCTATATTATTATTATAATCAAGGGGGAAACGCTAAACCCGGAGGATTATACAGCGCCTGGGGGGGGGGGATGTGGAAGGCATTGAGGCTTAATTCGGGGAACTGGAGCACATATCCAATTCCCTAAATCAAGAGCCCCTCACCAACATCAAGGAACCTTCCTTGAGGGGAATATTGCTATAGCTTCTCTCTTATTATTTAGCAAAACTGAATACGTCGGCAGTTTGCTGCTGCTCTCACTGATGCAACAGTTTTACAGTGGTAAGAAAAGCTAGCAATGTTTCCCTATTATATTCCATCACGAAGGATGAGTCACATACAAGGTGTTGAAATGTGTCAGTCTGAGCTGGGAGACTTCAGTAGGACAATGAGGATATCGTCAAGTGTTCCATTATGAGTCCATCGGCTATGGCAGCTTCAAAGGTTTCTTTCAAACAGCGCTAAGTTACTATCACTTGGGAATTACCATCTCTCAGGATGGAAGGGAAGCGGGGTTTGGTTATGGCGCTGGTGGGGAAGAGGGGTTTGGTTGTGGTGTTGATAGGGAAGCGGGGTTTGGTTGTAGTGTTGGTGGGGAAGAGGAGTTTGGTTGTGGTGTTGATAGGGAAGCGGGGTTTGGTTGTAGTGTTGGTGGGGAAGAGGGGTTTGGTTGTGGTGTTGATAGGGAAGCGGGGTTTGGTTGTAGTGTTGGTGGGGAAGAGGGGTTTGGTTGTGGTGTTGATAGGGAAGCGGGGTTTGGTTGTAGTGTTGGTGGAGAAGAGGGGTTTGGTTGTAGTGTTGGTGGGGAAGAGGGGTTTGGTTGTGGTGTTGATAGGGAAGCGGGGTTTGGTTGTAGTGTTGGTGGGGAAGAGGGGTTTGGTTGAGGTACTGGTGGGAAAGGTTGGAGGGGAGGGTATTATATAGTAGTTGAGGGAGGGTAAGTGTGTCCTGAGAGGGGACACCAACAGTTACATCCACACATCTGCTATACTGGACACTCCTCTCTGTTCTCCCAGGCTTCCCAAGCACCAGGGATGAGAACACATCTCGACATGCTCTCCTGTTTGTTATCTTGTTACGTAACAGTGTTGCCACACTCACATCATCGTTCTAACAACACAATACAGAGAAACACTACAACAGACCTACCAGACCAGTGATTACCAACCTGGGACGTAAGACCCACAGGGAAACTATATTTATTTATTTATTTATTTATCAATTTGAACATGATACAGAGTAGTACAAGACTCGACCCCTGCAACCACAAACAAATAGGTGAGTACAAATGAATACAGTTAAGTGCAACATGCCAAAGCCCCTTGTATGCAGAGCATTATGGGCAGGCTTAAAATTAACTTAAGATTAACCAAGAAGGGATATATTCAGTGGTAAAACATTATTGTAAACAGATAACAATTAAGTACAAATGAGTATTACAAAGACAGGTCATATGGTCATTTACTGTGTTGCTGAGCATTCAGTAGAATGGAGTATTTTGTTGGGTAATGTAATTAAAAAATAACAAAGTTTGATTGAGTATCAGGTTAAACATTTATGAGATACAATTATGAGAAGCATTTATTAAGATACAATTATTCAGTATTTATTTGGTTGTGGGTGAGTAAGTGATTTTTGAGAAGAGACTTGAATTTATAAACAGACTGTGTTTCTTTTATATTTACAGGTAATGAATCCCAGATTTTAGGGCCTTTTATTTGCATTGAGTTTTTGCATAGTGTGAGATGGACACGAGGAACATCAAAGAGTGATCTGTGCCTTGTGTTATGGTCATGTGTTCTGTTGAGGTTGGTAAGGAGACGTTTGAGGGGAGGGTTTATATCCGAGTTAAGTGTTCTATGTATGTAGTAGGTGCAGTAATAAGTATGGATGTTTTGTATGGTGAGTAGGTTTAGGGTTTTGAATATTGGTGGAGTGTGCTGCCTGTAGTGGGAATGTGTTATCATTCTGACTGCAGCCTTTTGTTGGATAATTAGTGGTCTCAGATGGTTTATTGTTGTTGAGCCCCATGCACAAATTCCATAGGTGAGATAGGGGTAAATAAGTGAGTGATATAGGGCCAGGAGAGCTGACTGTGGAGCATAGTACCGTATCTTCGATGGTATGCCTACGGTCTTGGAAATTTTCTTGGAAATTTGCTGTATATGTGTTTGAAATTTGAGTCTATTATCAAGGTGGATTCCTAAGAATTTTCCCTCTGTGAGTTTTGTGATAGGTGATCCGTTTATCATTATGTTAAGAGGGACATCTGTAGCTCTGTTACCAAACTGAATGAAGTAGGTTTTGTCAATGTTTAGAGTAAGTTTGTTAGTCCTCATCCAGGTATATATTTTCTGTAATTCGGTATTTACAGTATTGGCTAGCGTGACTGGGCTCGGGTGAGAGAAGACGTGTGTAGTGTCATCTGCAAATAGTGTGGGTTTGAGTAGTTGCGATGCATTTGGTAGGTCATTTATGTATATGAGAAAGAGAAGAGGGCCAAGGACACTTCCCTGTGGGACACCAACTGTAATTGGCTGTGCGGAAGAGTTTGTCCCATTTGTGTACACATATTGGCTTCTGTTGCTGAGATCTTGAATGTTTGTGGCTTCTGTTGCTGAGATCTTGAATGTTTGTGGCTTCTGTTGCCGAGATCTTGAATGTTTGTGAGGCAATTTGGAATTTTTACGATAGTATTTATACACATTAATATATTAAAAAGAAATATATATTAAAATTTCAATTTACACACACACACACACACACACACACACACACACACACACACACACACACACACACACACACACACATATATATATATATATATATATATATATATATATATATATGTATATATATATATACATTATATATATACATTATATATATATATATATATATATATATATATATATATATATATATAAATATATATATATATATATATATATATATATATATATATATGTCGTGCCGAATAGGCAGAACTTGCGATCTTGGCTTAAATAGCAACGCTCATCTTGCCATATAGGACAAGTGAAAATTTGTGTATGCAATAATTTCGCCAAAATCATTCTGAACCTAACGAAAAAAATATATTTCACTGTGTTTGTTTAGCATTAAATTACTGTAACAAATCTAAAATATATTTAGTTGGGTTAGGCTAAAATAAATTGTTCTTGTTATAATAAGGTTAGGTAAGTTTTCTAAGATTCTTTTGAAGTAAAATTAAATTTTTTTACATTAACATTAATGAAAAAATATATCTTTAAACGTATAAGAGAAAATTTCAGAAAGGACTTAATTTTAAATGAGTTCTTGCTAATTGACCAGTTTTACATATTCGGCACGACATATATATATATATATATATATATATATATATATATATATATATATATATATATATATATATATATATATATATATATATATATATTATACACGTACATATGACTAAAATTTAATTTTTCCTCCCCATAATACACTCGTGCTCACCTTCCCTCTCTCTTGCTCCCTCCGCTCTCTCTTCTACTCTTGTTTATCTTGTTCCCTTGTATTATTATACACATGTACTATCTCATCACATTTGTACTATAATTCAAGTACCATTCACTCTCCTAAACGTATTTTATTATATCTTATTATCGTAATGCTTATTAAGAATTAACTGAGTAAATTTACGGTGTAGTGTAGGCTAGGTTTTGCCCGAGATGCTGTGTGTTCCTTGGTCCTTCAGTTTACTGTGTGTCCTCTGCAGTAATACTGGAATATACGTTAGTGTCTGCACTGGACCAGCATTCGTAATAACCTCCAGTAATGTTATAGTGAACTGTCTTGGTAAAACTTCCAAGAAATTGTTCTTGTCAAAACTCCAGGAGGAGTTAAAAGTTATTTTAAGGCTGACGGATATATGCTCTGCATAACCAGTGTCTAGAATATTGCTTTTAACATAACTGTAAAGCAAACTTTATAGAAATAAGGTGAAACGACACAGATGTAACTAATGTGACATCTTATTGTGGAAACGTTTCGCTCTCCAGGAGCTTTATCAAGCCGTTACAAACAATAGTGAACATTAAAATGGTATAAAATACCGACAGGTTGTTAGGTAAGACACATATGCAACAGTTAGGTCTGAAACAATATTGTTTCAGACTACGGAACAATGCTCTTCTCCAGACTGAGGGACTGACCACCTCAAAACTTTAAGGGTGATGGACTGATTACATCGTCTTCAAGTCTCTTCTGCTTCTATCAACTTTTCTGTACTCGACTGAAGAAGCCTACTGTGTAGGCGAAACGTTTCGAAATAAAGATGCCTAACTGTTGCATGTGTGTCTTACCTAACAAACAATAGTGACACTGAGTGTATATATAGGTACAGAGTGAGGAACAAAGCATAATACAATCATTGTAGGTAGTAGTAGTAGTGATGGTGGTGGTAGTAGTAGTAGTAGTAGTAGTAATAGTAGTAGTAGTAGTAGTAGTAATAGTAGTAGTAGTGGTGGGGGGGTAGTAGTAGTAGTAGCAGTCGTGGTGGTGGTGGTGGTAGTAGTAGTAGTAGTAGTAGTAGTAGTAGTAGTAGTGGTGGTGGTGGTGGGGGTGGTGGTAGTAGTAGTGGGGGGGGGGGTGGTGGTGGTGGTGGTGGTGGTGGGGGTGGTGGTAGTAGTAGTAGTAGTAGTAGTAGTAGTAGTAGTAGTAGTAGTAGTGGGTGGGGGGTGGAAGTAGTACATAAGAACATAAGAAAGAAGGAACACTGCAGCAGGCCTGTTGGCCCATACTAGGCAGGTCCTTTACAATTCATCCCACTAACAAAACATTTGCCCAACCCAATTTTCAATGCTGCCCATGAAATAAGCTCTGATGTGAAAGTCCCAATCAAATCCAACCCCTCCCACTCATGTACTTATCCAACCTAAATTTGAAACTACCCAAAGTCCCAGCCTCAATAACCCAACTAGGTAGACTGTTCCACTCATCAACTACCCTATTTCCAAACCAATACTTTCCTATGTCCTTTCTAAATCTAAACTTATCTAATTTAAATCCATTACTGCGGGTTCTCTCTTGGAGAGACATCCTCAAGACCTTATTAATATCCCCTTTATTAATACCTATCTTCCACTTATACATTTCGATCAGGTCTTCCCTCATTCTTCGTCTAACAAGTGAATGTAACTTAAGAGTCTTCAATCTTTCTTCATAAGGAAGATTTCTAATGCTATGTATTAATTTAGTCATCCTACGCTGAATGTTTTCTAACGAATTTATGTCCATTCTGTAATATGGAGACCAGAACTGAGCTGCATAATCTAGGTGAGGCCTTACTAATGATGTATAAAGCTGCAGTATGACCTCTGTACTTCTGTTGCTTACACTTCTTGATATAAATCCCAGTAATCTATTTGCCTTATTACGTACGCTTAGGCATTGCTGTCTTGGTTTAAGGTTGCTGCTCACCATAACCCCCAAGTCCTTTTCGCAATCTGTATGGCTAAGTTCTACATCATTTAACATATAAGTACTAGGGTTATGGGCACTCCCAAGCTTCAGAACCTTGCATTTATCTACATTGAACTGCATCTGCCACTTTTCTGACCAAGAATAGAGTGTGTTTAAATCCTCCTGAAGTTCCATAACATCTACGTTTGAATCAAGTATCCTACCTATCTTCGTGTCATCGGCGAATTTGCTCATATCACTAGTAATTCCCTCATCAAGATCATTGATATATATTATAAACAACAACGGGCCCAAGACTGATCCCTGTGGAACGCCACTTGTTACAGATCCCCACTCGGATTTAACCCCATTTATGGACACTCTCTGCTTCCTGTCAGTGAGCCATGACTCGATCCACGAGAGCACTTTTCCCCCAATGCCATGAGCTGCCACTTTCTTTAACAGTCTATGGTGCGGAACTCTATCAAAAGCCTTACTAAAATCTAAGTAAATAATATCAAATTCTTTATCGTGGTCAACAGCCTCAAAAGCTTTACTGAAGAAAGTTAATAAATTAGTTAGACAAGACCGGCCTCTTGTGAATCCATGCTGAGTATCATTAATCAAGCTATGCTTATCAAGATGGCTTCTTATAATCTCAGCTATAATTGACTCTAGTAATTTGCCTACAATTGAGGTCAGGCTTATTGGGCGGTAATTTGACGGTAACGACTTGTCCCCTGTTTTAAAAATAGGAATTACATTAGCCATCTTCCACATATCAGACACTACACCTTTTTGAAGAGATAAATTAAAAATACTAGTTAATGGTTCACAGAGTTCCATTTTGCATTCCTTAAGAACCCTTGAAAAAACCTCATCAGGACCCGGCGACTTATTTTGCTTCAGTCTGTCTATCTGCTTCACAACCATTTCACTAGTGACTGTGATGTTACATAATTTATCTTCTTCCAGCCCACTATAAAAATTAATTACTGGAATACTGTTAGTGTCTTCCTGTGTAAAAACTGAGAGAAAATAATTATTAAAAATCGAGCACATTTCATTCTCTTTGTCAGTAAGGTGCCCATAGTTATTTTTAAGGGGACCTATCTTATCTCTAACTTTTGTTCTATAGACCTGGAAAAAACTTTTTGAGTTAGTTTTAGAATCCCTAGCAACTTTAATTTCATAGTCCCTTTTAGCTTTTCTTATCCCCTTTTTAATGTCCCTCTTAATGTCAATATACTGATTCATAAGATGACCCTCACCTCTTTTGATACGCCTATAAATTCCTTTCTTATGCCCTAGTAGATATTTGAGCCTATTATTCATCCATTTTGGGTCATTTCTATTTGATCTAATTTCTTTATATGGGATAAACGTTCTTTGAGCAGCATGTATAGTGTTCACAAAACTGTCATATTGATATCTCACTTCGTTACCCCAGTCAACAGATGGTAAGTGTTCTCTAAGCCCATCGTAATCTGCTAAGCGAAAATCTGAGACTGTTACTGAGTTATCGCTACTATCGTACTTCCATTCAATGCTAAATGCAACTGATTTGTGGTCGCTAGCACCCAGTTCCTCTGAAATTTCTAAATTATTAACAAGGGATTCATTGTTTGCCATAACTAAGTCAAGCAGGTTATTTCCCCTTGTAGGTTCTGTCACAAACTGCTTCAAAAAACAATCCTGAACTACTTCTAAGAAGTCGTATGATTCTAAATTCCCAGTCAAGAAATTCCAATCAATATGACTAAAGTTAAAGTCTCCTAGAATTACTACATTATCGTGCCTTGTGGCCTTAACAATTTCCTCCCATAGTAGTCTCCCTTGGTCCCTATCTAAGTTTGGGGGACGGTATATCACTCCTAAAATCAGTTTTTCATGCCCATCTGAAAATTCTATCCAAACAGACTCTGTATGTGTTACTTCAGACTTAATACCCGTTTTTATGCAACAGTTCAAGCGATCTCGGACATACAATGCCACCCCACCCCCCTTCCCGATACTTCTATCTACTTGGAACAATTTAAAACCCTGAATATGACATTCCGCAGGCATGTCCCGACTTTTTTAATTAAACCACGTCTCAGTTAAGGCAAATACATCAATGTTACCTGCACTAGCAACTAATCTCAACTCGTCCATCTTATTCCTAGCACTACGGCAATTAGCATAATAAACATTGAAAGACTCTCCTTTCTCTTTACCCTTCCTGCTCATTTCTGTTTTTCTACTAAACCTATTACTGTCCTTATCACCCAAAGTCCCTGGCTTTTCAATATCTACCTCGTTCTGCTTATTACTAGTTCCCCTAGAACTCGTAATATTACTACACTGGGACTTCACTTTTCCTGCCAAAACCCATACCACTAACTATTCCTAGTTTAAAGTCCTAACTGCTCCCTCCACTGCAGTTGCCAGTGCTACTACCCCAGACCTAGATAAGTGAACCCCATCCCTGGCATACATGTCATTTCTGCCATAGAAGAGGTCCCAGTTGTCAATGAATGTTACCGCATTTTCCTTACAGTATTTGTCCAGCCAGCAATTGACACCAATTGCCCTGGACAACCATTCATTTCCAACTCCTCTCCTTGGCAAAATACCACATATGACAGGGTTCCCACCCTTACTCCTAATTATTTCTATTGCTGACCTATACCTGCTAATCAGGTCTTCACTCCTACGTCTGCCAACATCGTTGCCTCCAGCACTGAGACAGATAATAGGATTGCTCCCATTACCTCTCATGATGTCATCCAGACGGCTAACAATATCCTCCATCCCAGCCCCAGGAAAGCAAATTCTCTGTCTCCTACTCCTGTCCTTCAAGCAGAACGCCCTATCCATATACCTAACTTGGCTATCCCCAACAACAACAATATTCTTACCTTCCTTAATGTCGTTCGTCGTGACATTCCCAGTAGTCGACTCACATTCGTCGGGTAGCACTGAGAATGTATTAGATGTTTCCACAACAGTTTCCACGGCAGTCTCTTTCTTCTTCATCGTTTCTATCTTTCCATTCGTCTTCTTGATCGTCAACTTCGTTCCCTGCTGTCTAGCCACTGACCAGTTTCCCTTCTTGACCTGAGGACTCAAAACAGGAGGACTACTACGAATCTTCTTGTTTTCCTCGGTCAGTCGCCGAATCTCCAACTTCGCTATCCTCAATTCTTCCTTAAGCTGTTGGTAAAGTTGCTCGATGGAGGGCATCTTGCTTCAATTCGTAGAGAGTGCGCAAACAGGTCTTCACAGAGCTAAGTACACGTCAACACTGCGCAAAAGCCAACTCAATCAGGAGCTACTGCGCAGCACGTCCGCACGGCCTAATAGTAGTAGTAGTAGTAGTAGTAGTGGTGGTAGTGGTACTAGTAGTAGTAGTAGTAGTAGTAGTAGTACTAGTAGTAGTAGTAGTAGTGGTGGTGGTGGTGGTAGTAGTAGTAGTAGTAGTGATGGTGGCGGTGGTGGTGGTAGTAGTAGTAGTAGTAGTAGTGTTGGTGGTGGTGGTGGTGGTGGTGGTGGTGGTGGTGGTGGTGGTATTAGTAGTAGTAGTAGTAGTAATAGAACTATCATGCTTTGCAACTCACTCCGTAGCTATATAAACCTCTTTGTGTCCACATACTGTTTGTAACGTCTTAACAAAGCTCCTGGAGAGCGAAACGTTGCCACAATAAAATTTCACATATATTGCACTTGTGTCCTTTTTACCTAACATATTGTCGGTAATTCTACCAACATTATTACAATTTATCGTTTCATCTTCCCATACCTTCGATCCTCCTCCTCCTTCTCCTCCTCTACCTTAGCCTTCCACACACTTGTTCCTTTCATTATAGTCCTCCTCTTCCTCCTCCTCCTCCTCCTCTTCCTCCTCCTCCTCCTCTTCCTCCTGCTATCTCCTGCACAAATTATTACCAGACACATGATACATTCTCCTGACAAATTCATTCCCATGTACAAATACATTATTGTTGTTTTAAAGTTTAAGGAGATACTGTGCTGAGAGGGATACTAATGTAGTGACCAGCACGCTACAGTGTCCATCATGCTACAGTATTCAACACAGTACTGTGATGATTAAGACACATATGCAACAGCTGAGTATCTATTGTTGAAACCTTTCGCCTACACAGCAGGTTTCTTCAGTCAAATACAGAGGCACCAGGTGTAGAAGATAATTTAATCAGTCCATCAACTCGGAGTAATAGTATCTGACTGAAGAAGTCTACTGTGTAGGCGAAACGTTTCAATAATAAAGATACCCAGGTGTTGCACCTGTGTCTTAATCCTCAACTTGTCGGTATTTTATACAATTTTCAGCAACACACAACGGTGTTCAACAAATTGCACAGTGTTCAACACACTGAACACATACAACAAAGAGGAAGTTAATGTCGGAGCTGGATGCAGACACAAACTTTCTGGTCACAGTGTTGCCTGCACCACCTGTGGTCTACATGTATCTGGCCACACAAATTGTTGCCTGCACCATCTTTCTGGTCATATTTGTGGGTTTCAATTTTCCCAGTCAATTAATGTTCTGTCTGCTGTGTGTGCTGCTGACTCCAGGATTCTAACTTTTGTCATGTTTTCCTCATATTCTGTTCTTCACCTCATGCTGTTCGGTGAGGGGTTGTATAATACTGATACCTCAGGTCTTCTTATTTGGTGGAGGGTTGTATAATGCTGATATCCCAGGTCTTCTTGTTTGGTGAGGAGTTGTATAATACTGATACCCCAAGTCTTCTTGTTTGGCGGGGGGTTGTATAATTCTGATATCCCAAGTCTTCTTGTTCGGTGGGGGGTTGTATAATATTGATATCCCAGGTCTTCTTGTTTGGTGGAGGGTTGTATAATACTGATATCCCAGATTTGTTTAGTGGGGGGTTGTACAGTTCGTTGTTAATAATCCTGCTCAGCAATATTTTTATTTCGTTGGTGTTTGTGTTTTTCAGCTTCTGGTATTTCTAACTGTTGTGTATAATAAGCACAGTTCCTCCCAGCTGTACTTACCTAGTTGTGTTTGCAAGGGTCGAGTCATAACTCTGGACCTCCGCTTCTCAACTCTTATTGACTTCTATACAAAAGATGTCTGTACTCACTGAGGTGTACTCACCAAGTTGTACTCACAGAGATGTACTCACCAAGTTGTACTCACAGAGATGTACTCGCCAAGTTGTACTTCCCGAGCTGTAATTTCGGAGATCGAGACTCAGCTCTTGGCTACTCAGCTCCTAGACTACTTTGATCGGCATCACTGACTTCTGGCCTTTTCAACTTTATCATATCTACTCTTGAAGCTGCGTACCGAGTTTGCCTCCACCAATGTCTCATCCACAACCGTCTCTATGTGTATACTCACCTATTTGTGGTTGCAGATGTCGATTCGCAGCTCTTGGCCCTGTCTCTTCGCTGGTCGCTACTAGGTCCACTCCCTGCTCTAAGAGCCCAGTTGTACCTCTTCCTGTGTATGTGTATGTGCATGTGTACGTATGTGTGCGTGTGTACGTGTGAACGCGAACACAACATGTATCCCTGGCTGGCCGCACCTGACACACGTCTCAACACAAAACACACAGAGGTCTGCCTAAATTTGACTTCACGTACAACAATTACAGATGAGGCCAACACTGGTAATTATACATTATATCACTAGTAACCTTATTACTCCAGCCTAGTAAACCAGTAGCCAGACTGTTCGTTTATACCATAACAACGTGAAATTATACTGATTATAGGAATTATGTAGACCAAAAATGTGAGATTATTGGTCAGTCGCTCAAAAATTATTACTGCTGCTATGATTCTTGTGGGTATTACAAAATACCTTGGGAGTGGTTATCACTGTTTTTTTTATAGCTAAGGCATACCTGTGACCGTTTTCGAGGGTTGTTGTTGCTTTGACTGCTCTGCCTGAGGTCAGGCAGCCAACCTGGATGACTGGTCAACCTGGCAGAACTGTGTTGACGTATGGTGAGTGTGGTGTTGAGGTTATTCTTACTGACGTCTTGTATATCACTAGTATTCAGTACTGACAAGATGAAGAATAAGACACATATGCAACATCTGGGTATCTATATTTGTAGACGTTTCGCCACCCAGTGGCTTTATCAGCCCAATATATGGACATAATATTAAAATTGTAGAAGTATATATAACAGACAGTGGAGGACGAGGTAATCAGTCCCTCAGCCCTGGAGTAGCTGCTCACTAACTTGTACTTGCAGGGAGTCGAGTCCCAGAGTCTGGACCAGCTTTCTAACTTTTAATCTCTGCTAGTTCTTACCCCACCGGCCTCTATTATGTCTTGTTATCGTAACTGCCCATGGAGTTTGATTACTTTCTTCCACTTTCTCACCACCCTTTAAGCTGAACGGTAGGGACCTGGGGGTAACCATGTCGGAAGCTCTACGTTAAAGAATCACAATAGTTTTATACACATCTGCAAGGAAGATGTTAGATTGGATAACTAGAATCTTCAAAACAAGAGCACTCAAGCCAATGATGATACTCTTTAAGGCATTTGTATTCCCTAGACTGGAATAATGCTGTACATTAACAGTCTCAGTTAACGAAGACTGCAGAACTGAAGATTTTGCAAGGAGAACTTACTGCCAGTACTAGCTCAGTCAAGCACCTTAACTATTACCTTCTTGTAAGGGTCCGTAAACATTAACATAGCAAAGCATCAATGTACCTCTCTAGCTTTACATAAAAAACACCAAAGTCTTCAAAGATGACATTCAGGCATGAGGCAGTACCTTGACATTCAAAGACATTTGTTTGGTGATTATCCAAGTTCCATGTCTACAAAAGACTTAAACAAAATGTCAGTCTCAGGCGTTACAGACCAATATCACCTTTCTTCTGGCACTCGCAAATGACACCATGATCTCTGATGCTGGGACCAGAACCTGTTACTTTCCATCACTCCAGATATCCAAGTCCGCAGAAAATAAATGCAGTTTGAACAGTTATGAGCCCACATATATCTCCTATTTGCTGGATAAGCAGGCTGATACAAACGGAGAAGCAGTCGAAAAACTTAACAATCGATAGAGAAATGAAGGAATTTATGACTGACCGTTGTTAGTGAACAGACGTATATACTTTATGTGTTAATTAAACATGAGAGTAAATAATGAAACAAAAAAAATCACAAAGCCAAACAGAACTCCAGAGGAAACTCCATGAACACCAGACTCGGATATACAGAACACAGACCAGACTCAGATATACAGAACACAGACCAGACTCGGATATACAGAACACAGACCAGACTCAGATACACAGAACACAGACCAGATTCAGATATACAGAACACAGACCAGACTCAGATATACAGAACACAGACCAGACTCAGATATACAGAACACAGACCAGACTCAGATACACAGAACACAGACCAGACTTAGATACACAGAACACAGACCAGACTCAGATACACAGAACACAGACCAGACTCAGATACACAGAACACAGACCAGACTCAGATACACAGAACACAGACCAGACTCAGATACACAGAACACAGACCAGACTCAGATACACAGAACACAGACCAGACTCAGATACACAGAACACAGACCAGACTTAGATACACAGAACACAGACCAGACTCAGATACACAGAACACATACCAGATTCAGATACACAGAACACAGACCAGACTCAGATACACAGAACACAGACCAGACTCAGATACACAGAACACAGACCAGATTCAGATACACAGAACACAGATCAGACTCAGATATACAGAACACAGACCAGACTCAGATATACAGAACACAGAACACAGACCAGACTCAGATACACAGAACACAGACCAGACTCAGATACACAGAACACAGACCAGACTCAGATACACAGAACACAGACCAGACTCAGATATACAGAACACAGACCAGACTCAGATACACAGAACACAGACCAGACTCAGATACACAGAACACAGACCAGACTCAGATACACAGAACACAGACCAGACTCAGTTACACAGAACACAGACCAGACTCAGATACACAGAACACAGACCAGACTCAGATACACAGAACACAGAACACAGACCAGACTCAGATACACAGAACACAGACCAGACTCAGATACACAGAACACAGACCACACTCAGATACACAGAACACAGACCAGACTTAGTTACACAGAACACAGAACACAGACCAGACTCAGATACACAGAACACAGACCAGACTCAGATACACAGAACACAGACCAGACTCAGATACACAGAACACAGACCAGACTCAGATACACAGAACACAGACCAGACTCAGATACACAGAACACAGACCAGACTCAGATACACAGAACACAGACCAGACTCAGATACACAGAACACAGAACACAAACCAGACTCAGATACATAGAACACAGACCAGACTCAGATACACAGAACACAGACCAGACTCAGATACAAAGAACACAGACCAGACTCAGATACACAGAACACAGACCAGACTCAGATACACAGAACACAGACCAGACTCAGATACACAGAACACAGACCAGACTCAGATACACAGAACACAGACCAGACTCAGATACACAGAACACAGAACACAGACCAGACTCAGATACACAGAACACAGAACACAGACCAGACTCAGATACACAGAACACAGATCAGACTCAGATACATAGAACACAGACCAGATTCAGATACATAGAACACAGACCAGACTAAGATACACAGAACACAGACCAGACTGAAATACACAGAACACAGATCAGACTCAGATACACAGAACACAGACCAGACTCAGATACACAGAACGCAGACTTCTCATTCCTGAGACGGGCTGTGTGATCTGTACGTGTTTATCGACTGTTTCGAGCACAATTATTTCCTGAGTTGGTCAAGCGATGGGGAAACGGAACACAAGGATTTCTAGACAAAATTCCCCGGTAAACTGAACCTGAGAGTATTTCCTGAGTGAGAAAAATCTCCCCATAAAACTCTCTAACTCTGAACTTCAGTTTGAGTGGCTTGACAGATGACTGATGGACACTCAGCCGACAGACATTTGACCAAAGAACAATTGGCCGGACGGACACTGCGCCGACAGCCACTTGGCCGAACAGACAATAGACCGAACGGACAATTAGGCTAAGCTAGGCTAGGCTAGGCTAGGCTAGGCTAGGCTAGGCTAGGCTAGGTTAGGTTAGGTTAGGTTAGGTTAGGTTAGGTTAGGTTAGGTTAGTTTAGGTTAGTTTAGGTTAGGTTAGGTTAGTTTAGGTTAGGTTAGGTTAGGTTAGGTTAGGTTAGGTTAGGTTAGGCAAGGTTAGGTTAGGTTAGGTTAGGTTAGGTTAGGTTAGGTTAGGTAAGGTAAGGTAAGGTAAGGTAAGGTAAGGTAAGGTAAGGTAAGGTAAGGTAAGGTTAGGTTAGGATAGGTTAGGTGATGAATGCCAGTTCGGCCATATGTCCATTCGGTGAAATGTCCGTCGGCTAAATGTCCTGGAGTCCCAGTATGCAGGTAGCTGCTGCATACTCAGATATATGATACATCAGACTGAAGAAGTTTGATACAGAGGCGAAACTTTCCGGAAATAAAGATACTGCACATGTGTTTTATTCATCAGGCAAGAGGTAAACCCGCTGGGGTCATGTAGCGCTCTGGGGGTGCACCAGTTCAA
This sequence comes from Cherax quadricarinatus, assembly GCF_038502225.1. Lineage (NCBI taxonomy): Eukaryota > Metazoa > Arthropoda > Malacostraca > Decapoda > Parastacidae > Cherax > Cherax quadricarinatus. The sequence continues at coordinate 25,501,765 of NC_091347.1, read as the reverse complement.
GTTTATTCTCTATAATGGTTACAGTGTGGGGTTTACAGGTTTTGGGTATTGTGTGGTTTACATGTTATAAAATACTAATTACAGAGGGGGCCACTAGGACACCTAGCATGGCTAGGCATTTCGGGCAGACTTAGATTAATTCTTAACATTAAATCCTTACAGATTATGGTATTAAGGCTAAGTGACTACATCATAATTTGTGAGTTTAGCAATGTGAATACTTTTGTTTTGGCACAATACAAAGTGTCTATATTGGAGTATCATAGGCAAACTTATGACTAGTTAGGATTTATTATTTTAAGATTAAGATTAGTATTTCTGGGTTTATAGTCAGTGGGTGAGTGAGTGTAATTGTGAACCACCAGGTGGTTATCATGTAGTTAGTTGGGAGGTAATTCATAGATACGGTAGGTTTAAATTCCTTCACTGGCCTTCAGGAACATTCCCCACCTCACTTGAAGGGTGTGGAGAGAGAAGAGCAAGGCAGTGCCATGGGCAGTGCCACGATCAGTGCCAGGGTGATGTAGCACTGCAACAGTGTCCCCTCAAATACCTACCACCTGGTTTTTATGGAAGTCAACAAGAACTCCATTTTCTTTCACAGTTGTTGTCTGTTTTGGTACTGGTGTCTGTCAGTAGACTGGTGTTTGTCGGTGTACTGGTGTCAGAGTACTGGTGTCAGTGTACTGGTGTTTGTCACTGATAATTCATTCCCCTATATAATTACTAATTTTTTGGTGACAACCATTAATATTTATTTAACGTATTCCCTGATATATTATATGATCAATATTGACAATGGTTATTATTATTATTATTATTATTATTATATTGATCTTATGATGGTCAAGGATTCAGTTCACTGATGACACGATTATTATTAATTACTGGTGACGTCAGTATTTATTAATATATTTAATTCACATGATTATTTAATACAACCAACATTTGTTACTCAACTAATCCTGACAGATTATGGTGATACATAAGGAAGTAAATGACCAGAGATTCCCACTGACCCTTTGCATGACGCTATTAGTTAATTGTCAAACCCTAGCCATTTGTTTACTGTTACAAACATACTACCAGCATCCTGACACGCAGGAGGTCGGCTCATCAGGAAATGTCTGGAGGTACACGTCAGGATCCTACCTAGAGTCTCCCTGGAGGGTGTTTCGGGGGGTCAATGCCCCCGCGGTCCGGTCCTTGGTCAGGCCTCCCGTCCTATCTCTGTGATAAGAAGTGATCATGATAGAAATATACCTTTGATGGACTTTGAAAATTTTGCTCTTCCTAAAGCCCGGCCCCCTCAGCCAGTATTGTCTGGTCAACAAGGCTGTTGCTGCTGGCCGCACGCTGGCCCCATATTATCCATCCAGGAACAAAGAAACACAGTAAAGAGCAAAGATGAGGTCACGATGCCTTGCCAAGTATAAGACACTGAAGCGAGGTGAAAGGTTAAGCCGGCTTGCAGGTGAGGTTACTGACTCAACACACGTTGCAGGAGCTACTTCCTTCGTCACGAGAAAAAGGAAAATTCTGCTGACGCGGGCGTTAAGTCATGTGAAAACCCACTCAGTGCATCTTTGATCTTTGAAGCTTCTGATCGAGGCCTTCCGCTGGTTTACCATCAACATCTATTCACAAATAACCCGTACATAGGAGAGAGGAGCTTACGACGACGTTTCGGCCCGACTTGCATTTCATAAATGGTCCAAGTCGGACCGAAACGTCGTCGTAAGCTCCTCTCTCTCTCTTTGTGTGGGTTATTCGTGTATTGTTCTAGTCACGATTATAACACGTAATAACATGTTATTCTAGTCACGATTATAACACGTAATAACATGTTATAACACGTAATAACACAACTGGAAACAAATCACAAAACGGGTGAGACTCGAATCCACGTCAGGCGAGTGTGCTAACCACTGGACTAGCTGGCTGGCTCTAGAAGTATCCCATTAGAACCAGCTGGTCCAGTGGTTAGTACCTTTGATGAGTTTCGAGTTTTTCTACTCATAGAGCCGGCCATGGGCCAGGCTCGTCAAAAACATTGATGCCAATGGCTTTTGTGTGCATATTTTTGGGTATATATACAAAACCTCCTGGAGAGCGAAACGTTGCCACAATAAAACGTTGCATTAGTCGCACTTGTGACCTTCTACCTAACATATTTTCCGTAAACCATACCCCCGGCCGGGATTGAACCCGCGGTCATAGAGTCTCAAAACTCCAGCCCGTCGCGTTAGCCACTAGACCAGAGTTTTGAGACTCTATGACCGCGGGTTCAATCCCGGCCGGGGGTATGGTTTATTTGCAATCGTGTCATTACGATTTCTTAAGTCATATTTTCCGTAATTCTACCAACATTATTACGAACAATACAGAGTCAAAGGTTAGTATAACCGGTTGTTGAGTAGAGCTGTGAGGTCAGTGACTCTACTGAGGTACCAAAGGTTAAGACAGGTGTGTGTGTGTGTGAGAGCAAGTTTGCTCTATGTAAGATCACGGGATGAAGCAATAGATCAGAGGTGAATGAAGCGACCCATGCTGCCCCCCCTCCCTGCATGGGTGTAAGACCCATGCTCTCCCTGCATGGGTGTAAGACCCATGCTCTCCCTGCATGGGTGTAACACCCATGCTCTCCCTGCATGGGTGTAAGACCCATGCTCTCCCTGCATGGGTGTAAGACCCATGCTCTCCCTGCATGGGTGTAAGACCCATGCTCTCCCTGCATGGGTGTAAGACCCATGCTCTCCCTGCATGGGTGTAAGACCCATGCTCTCCCTGCATGGGTGTAAGGTCGTTCATAAAAAGTCACTGGATTGCATTGCCTGTCTGGCTAATTTTTGACTCTCACTATTGGGTGACTCTCCAGTGGGTGACTCTCACCAGTGGATGACTCACCAGTGGATGACTCTCACTAGTGGGTGACTCACCAGTGGATGACTCTCACCAGTGGGTGACTCTCCAGTGGGTGACTCTCCAGTGGGTGACTTGCCAGTGGACGACTCTCACCAGTGGGTGACTGTCCAGTGGGTGACTCTCACCACTGGATGACTCACCAGTGGGTGACTTACCAGTGGATAATTCATCATTGTATATCTTTATCAAAACACTTCCAAAATATGATCTGTAAAAAAAATCTTAATAAGGCGTGACTCCGAAGGCAGGAAGTGTAGATCTAACTCCCCGGATCAAGAGCCCTACAACAGCATCAAGGGACTCCCTCTTCAAGGACCAGTTCATCACTAACCTTACAAAGAGCACACAACTTAAGTGATCAACAGCCGTCACAAGGGAGCTGAAAGGTCACTTACACAGTATCAACTGTTTAAAAACTTGCTGCTGGGGTCGAGACTCAGCTCTTGGCCCCCGAGGCTGATAAACCGTTTAATCGGCACCACTGATTTCTGGCCTCTTAAGCCCTGTCACATCTATTCTTGAAGCTGTGTAATGAGTCTAAGAGAACACTGTATCAACAAGTGGGCCAAGACTATATAACATCTTAGAAGATATCAGAAGCACCGCTGGAACATGTGTAGAAGTCTCCAAGAGGAAATAAGACAATTATCTCCACCATGTACCGGATCAACCAGGCTGTGATGGTATATGTGGGTCAGCGGACCGCCAGCAGAAACAGCCTAGCACCAGACAAGCCTGACCCAGGACCGGGCTGCGGGAGGTAGAGGGGGAGGGAGGTAGACGGTGCCAGGATCCGGGATAAAGTCAGATGCCAACTATTCCACTGGGAAATATAAAATATTCTGGACATAGCCATGAAGGGTAACATACAGCACCATTATTCTCGCCCCTCCGGGTAATTGCCAACGCACCTTCCATCATTCCCCTCATATTTTCACTCTCTTGTGCAGTTGCCTTCAAAAGTAATATATACTTACGGTGTCCCGTAGCTCGATTGGTAGGGCACTCAGCTCACCCACTGAGGTCCGTGGTTCGATGCCCGGTACGGCTGGAAACATTAGGACGCATTTCCTTAAGACACCTGCTGTCCATGCTCACCCGGCAGTAAAACAGGTACCTGGGTGTTAGTGGACTGGTGTGGGTCGCATCCTAGGCCCTAGGGGGACAAAATTAACCTAATTTGTCCGAAATGCTCTGTATAACAAGGGGGTTTTCTATATAGTAAGTCAGTGTTGTCAGCTATGGTCTGTATACCTTATACTTGCAGAAATAAAGATCATTATTATACCTGTGAACGGCATCGCGGGTTCCACCCTAGCAGGCTTGTCCCAAACTACCCTGTTATTCTATCAACCACGCTGTCGTTGCTAGCAGCTTGCATGTCAGATGTCAGTAATGCTGTCACGCAGGCCTACAAAGCCATTAAAACTCGTCTCATCTGACACATACATGTATAATTCATACCTATACATGACTACACTCAAAATTACACGCATACATTCATACATACAAAACCTGAAAAAAATCATAGGCAGTTTTAGTGAAACGTGAATCTAGTTGTGTACCTGTTGATGGTTCCGAGAGTCAGGGTTCCTCCTGGTTCATGGTATGATCAGTCAGGCTGTTCGTGGTTCCGAGAGTCAGGGTTCCTCCTGGTTCATGGTATGATCAGTCAGGCTGTTCGTGATAGCACCACACAGTTCGGCCGAGAAACTGAAGTCTGCCAGAGCTGGTTCTTCCAAAAAATCTTAGATCCGCTATTATGATATGTGATGTGAGCATGACATCAATTGTGATGTGAGCATCACATCAGCTGTGATGTGAGCATCACATCAGCTGTGATGCTCACATCACATCAACTGTGGTATAAGCATCACACCTCGCGCACTACCATGCAAATAACGAAGGCAAGAACTAGGAAAAATAAACTGAATCATTTACAACCACACAATTAATTTCTGGTGACAACACTAAATGCCTCAGAACACCGCACGACAACCTCCCCCACTTCCTCGCCCTAGACATTTCCCCAACCCCACACCAGCACCCCCATCTTCCCCACATTTACAACACCCTTCCCTCCGCTCAAAGCTCCCCAGCCCAGACATAAAGAACCCCTCACCCGGCTGGAATGAACCCTGTAACACCGTTGTGGAGGAAATGAACCTACGCTGGAATGCGCTTGACGATATCCTAACGAAGTCCTGTCAGCTCAGTCTGAAGAATTTCATTACCTGGCGTATGATAATTATCCACTCTGATGGAGCATGACGGGAAAATCTGTGTGATGGAGAATGACAAGAAAATCATCATGAGAGGGAGAATGACAGAACAATCATTGTCTGACGGAAAATGGCAGGAAAATAATTGTGTGAAGGAGTGTTGCAGAAAAAATGTGTGACGGAATGTGAGAGGAAAATCATCCTGTGTGATGGTGTATGCCAGGAAAAATCATCGCCCATGATAAAGTAAGAGTGTGTCAGGTAAGCAGTGTTTGCTGTAGCCTAGTAAGACGTCACAGCTCAGGATAGCAAGATACTACTGTGTATCATAGTACCATGATAAACAGAGATTCTGCCTCACCATTCTACTCTCTTGTTGAAAAATGGTACAAATTAGCGCCTGGTTGAAGATTAAAACACATGTTGGGTATCTTTATTGATGAAACACTGAAGAAGCCTACCGTGTAGGCGGAACGTTTCCAAACTGTTAAACATGTATCTTAATCTTGTATTGTTCCCCTCAAGGGAGGTTCCTTGATGCTGGTGAGGGGCTCCTGATCTAGGGAATTGGATCGTGTTCCAGTTCCCTGAACTGAGATACAATGTCTTCCCTCCCCCCCCCACAGGTGCTGTATAATACCTACGGGTTTAGTGCTTCCCCACAATAATAATAATACTGTGTTGTTTAAAGTAAACGTTGATGTGTAATTGTGTACTCACCTAATTGTACTCATTTAGCTGTGTTTGCAGGGGTCGAATCACGGCTCCTGACCCTGCCTCTCAGTATAGGATTGTATGTACAATCCTATACCATAGTTTACTAGGTAGGTAATACCTTGGGCACCTTTAAAAATAGGTCAGTGTGAAGGACACAGTAGATTACACAAAAGTGGACGACTGTATGAGTGGTGGAGGTAGTATGACTGGAAGTATGATAGTATAGGTGTCCCGTAGCTCGATCGCTAGGGCACTCAGCTCACACACTGAGATCCGGGGTTCGAATCTCCTCCGGTACAGCTGGAAAAACATTAGGAACGTGTATCCATAAGACACCTGCTGTCCATGTTCACCCATCAGTGTAAAATGGGTACCTGAGTGTTAGTGGACTGATGTGGGTCGCATCCTGGGACAAAATGCTGACCTAATCTGCCCGAAATGCTCTGCATAACAAGCGGCTCTCTATTTAGTAGTATGTCATTGATGTCAGCTAGACCTTGTACTTGTAGTTACCTGGAGGTTACCTGGAGGTTATTCCGGGGATCAACGCCCCCGCGGCCCGGTCCATGACCAGGCCTCCCGATGGATCAGGGCCTGATCAACTAGGCTGTTACTGCTGGCCGCACGCAGTCCGACGTACGAGCCACAGCCCGGCTGATCCGGCACCGACTTTAGGTATCTGTCCAGCTCTCTCTTGAAGGCAGCCAGGGGTTTATTGGCAATTCCCCTAATGCTTGATGGGAGGCCGTTGAACAGTTTTGGGCCCCGGACACTTATGGTGTTTTCTCTTAGTGTACCAATGGCGCCCCTACTTTTTATTGGCGGTAAATAAAGATATTATTATTATTCTGAAAGGGATGTGTGAGCCGTTACCTTTGCACCCCCTCCCTTTTCCCACCTGATGGGAGTTAACAAGGGGTCCTTGCTGACAGAGGAATGTCACTTGGCTTTCGGCTCTCATGACGTATGTAAGTATGGAGTTCCACTCTTGGCTTGTCAGATTAGGGTTTTACTTAATATAAACAAGAGTTCTACTCTTGTTTACATTAGGATTATAATTTGTTTATCCTGACTTGATTATATTTACTATAGTAACGTAACGCTGTTAGTCATCACCATTTCTTTTAAAGGCCTTCAGCCTATCATGTGAGTGACTTCTTGTTCGGTTTGTAATTTATTTTTTGTCTTCTCATCCTTGCTGTACGACTCAGGTCACCTGACAGAAGGCAGACAAAAGCGCTGCATGATCTAATCGTAGATCTGAAACGTGATAATTCTTCATTCTGGGAACTCTGCTGTTCCTCCACCTTTAATGTGCTCTACACTTCAGCGTCCTCATTCACAGAACTCTGTTCGTCTACTACCTCTACAGTCCTCATTTTGAGGAGTCTCCTTGCCTTAACTCACAACGACTAAGCCAGTATTCCTACTAGCTCGTTTATGTAAGGAACTCTGCATTTTCCCCATAACTCTGTTGCCGATCTCCAGTTATCTACCCCGACCAGCAGCCAAATTCCATCCATTAATTACGCTGCTAGCTGTATATCTTTATTAGCGTACCTTCTGGAGCTGGACTTCACGATAGTCACGACCACCTGTGACCAGTGCTACAACAGACATCTCATTCCACTCCAGAGATCCCTGAGCACCCTGCCACTAACACCAGCAGAATCGGAAGACCATCATTCCAATATCTGTACATATTAAACTCACTTCATTTTCTCTTTATTTATTTTTTTCATTTGCTTCAATTAGGACGAGTTCATAAGTTTTATATTTTCAGATTTACTTTTATTCAATAAATGTTTTTTTTTTCAGAAGGATGGGTGGGGGAGGTTCTTTCATAAGTTCTTTAAGAGTCTGAAGGGGCCCTTCAACCTTCAGTTAGACACTGATATTAATAAGAACAGTTAGAGGTAGTTAGGACCTGCCCAGCCTGTGCTGTTAGGTTTACTCGTGGCACTAGTGAAACAAGACAGCCACAACTGGTATGTCATGGATAAATTAAAAAAAAAAAAGGCACAATACCGTGACTGGAACGATACACAAATAACCCGCACATAGAAGAGACGTTTCGGTCCGACTTGGACCATTTACAAAGCCACGCTAACGAAGAGCGCAGAATGGGTATATATCGGCAGAAGGTGGTAGTGGTAGAGGTAGTAGTGAAGGTAAATGGTCCAAGTCGGACCGAAACGTCGTCGTAAGCTCCTCTCTTCTATGTGCGGGTTATTTGTATATGTCATGGATAAGGTGGGTTTGGGTTTGAGAAGGACCTGCCTAGAATGGGCCAGTACGCCTGCTGCATGGTTCCTCCTTTTTAATGTAGTTATCCAGAGCCAGCAACCTCTGGCTGCCTTCAAGAAGAAACAGTTCCTCATCAGCTGGGCTGTGGTTCGTACGCTGGACAACGTTCGAATCAAGACCTGGTTGACCAGGTCTTGATTCACTAGGCTGCTTGGTCCGGGACCGGTCCGAAAAAAAATCCTTCATGTACAACTACAACGGTTTTCTTTTCCTATGCATTACATCTCGTGTATTCCTGCCCGATCTACGTATCTGTAACAGTACGTTAAGTCGGGTTAATGTTATTTATAGACTAATGCAAATATATAGAAAGTTAAATACATTTATGGTTCAATTACAATAACGAAATAACATGACTGGGTGGCTTACGTCTGGCAGAGGTGACACGTGAAAGACCCTTGCAGTGCTGGTATCCCCAGAAAAAAAACCATACCCCCGGCCGGGATTGAACCCGCGGTCATAACTAGACCAGCTAGCCACAAAATGCGACGGGCTGGAGTTTTGAGACTCTATGACCGCGGGTTCAATCCCGGCCGGGGGTATGGTTTGTTTGCAATCGTGTCATTACGATTTCTTAAGTCTGGTATCCCCAGATTTGTATCCTCAAGTTTGTATCCCCTCGGGAGCCAGAGACGGGTCATCGCAAGATTGAGACCCGTGCCAGGACTACAGTCTTGGCGAACATTATACGTGCATCCCCAGGCATGTTGCTGGAGGATGTATGGCAGCCACAGTGTTGCTGCCCAGAAAGAGACCATTAACTCAGCCAGTTAAGCTGAGAATAGCCAGAGGAGAGGCAGGAGGGCGTGAGGAATACCCTCCTGTGAGGGGAGGTATTCCCCCCCCCGGAAGCACCTACAGGTAGACCAGTCGGATTTTGAGGGTGTGTCCACAGTCGCAGCCAAGTTGTGGCCAGGTACCCTTGTTATCACCTGTCCACCCAGTGCCCCGCCCCTACACACCCAGCGCCCCGCCCCGTAAGCTTCTCCCCTCCCCCCACACAAACACCCATAACATAGGAGCAGTAGTTAATTATGCTGCAGCGTGCTAGGCACCTCCCTCACCCACTAATATCACTTACGCCTTATGGCACGCGTCGCACACCTTAACTGTGCCACACCTCACGCCCCACCTCGTGCCACGCCCCACCCCACGCAAGGACACGCCTCACGCTACACCCCATTTGTTTACCTTTGATGGGGAGATGATAATCCTTCAAGCATTACTCCAACAACCACCACTTCTGCTGTACCATTCTTCCCTCACACATCTAGATAACGCACAACAGCCCTTAATCTGCTGGACTATCCTTGATTCACACACCTAGATTCACAATAGTCCTTAAATCTAGATAGAAAGTAGAGCTGTTGCCTGCAGACAACCTAGATATGAGCTTCTGGTTCCACCCCCGTCTTACCCATGTACTTCGACAAGAGCCTCAGCAGCCGCAATGATCAAGTTGGCACCTCATGCCGGGGAATGCCAATAGACGTGACCACGTTTTTATTAACCAGCCACCTGCCTCCACTTGCCAGGTGGTACCGAGCTTCACCTCACGCCACCTTATCCCTCCCCCCATTTACGGAACAACCAGCAGAGAAGAACGCAATTGTACGATTTATTTTGCTCGCGTGATACATAATGTGTGGGTACCAATGCTCACCTTTGTAACTGATACATGTTGCTTAGGAGACACACGTGTGTCATCTGATACATGCTGGTCTATTTAAAATATGCTAATCTAATTCAGCCACACTAGTTTGAGGATACATTTGAATTAAATCCAAATGTTAAAATGTTAAAATCTTAAAACCTAAACCCCAAATATAAAAACGTAAACAAAATGACAAAACTTAAACCCGAATGTTAAAATATAAACCCACAATGATCACATCTAAGCATAGTGAAGTGGCGTTAATAAAACAACGAAAAAACAGACAAGTGGATAAAAAACAGACAAGTGCGTAAAAAAAATTGATAAACAGAAAAGTGGGCAAAAACAGGAAAGTGGATAAGAGAAATAAATGAATAACAAGTAAAAGTGAATACAAACAGGAACGTAAACAAATACATAATATTAATTTAATTAAACCATACCCCCGGCCGGGATTGAACCCGCGGTCATAGAGTCTCAAAACTCCAGCCCGTCGCGTTAGCCACTAGACTAGCCACTAGACGGCCACGCTAGCTGGAGATTCGTCTGTAAAAACTTGCATTTGTGGTCACAGAGGTGCCTGTGCTAACCTTCCTATGGTGTAGAAATATACCTAGTTGGATGAATCTTATTGTGGCTAGCTGGTCTAGTGGCTAACGCGACGGTCTGGAGTTTTGAGACTCTATGACCGCGGGTTCAATCCCGGCCGGGGGTATGGTTTATTTGCAATCGTGTCATTACGATTTCTTGAGTCATATTAATTTAATTCACCTGACTAATTAGGATAACTGGAGGTAGGTGCAGTGTCAGGTGAGTCACCTACACTCCTTCGTCTGGGAGTATCAGGTGAATTAGACTCACCTACGTCTTGTATCAGGTGAATTACTCGCCTATTTACTGCATTAGGTAAAGCAGACTCACCTGTGTCTTGCATCAGGTGAATTACTCACCTATTTACTGCATCAGGTGCAGCAAGACTCGCCTATTTATTGGATCAGGTGAAGCAAGACTCACCTATTTACTGGATCAGGTGAAGCAAGACTCACCTATTTACTACATCAGGTGAAGCAACTCACCTATTTACTGCATCATGTGAAGCAAGACTCACCTATTTACTGCATCATGTGAAGCAAGACTCACCTATTCACTGGATCAGGTGAAGCAAGACTCACCTATTTACTGGATCAGGTGAAGCAGGACTCACGTATTTACTGGATCAGGTGAAGCAAGACTCACCTATTTACTGGATCAGGTGAAGCAAGACTCACCTATTTACTGGATCAGGTGAAGCAAGACTCACCTATTTACATCAGGTGAAGCAAGACTCACCTATTTACTGCATTATGTGAAGCAAGACTTACCTATTTACTGCATCAGGTGAAGCAAGACTCACCTATTTACTGGATCAGGTGAAGCAAGACTCACCTATTTACTGGATCAGGTGAAGCAGGACTCACCTATTTACTGCATCATGTGAAGCAAGACTCACCTATTTACTGGATCAGGTGAAGCAAGACTCACCTATTTACTGGATCAGGTGAAGCAAGACTCACCTATTTACTGGATCAGGTGAAGCAGGACTCACCTATTTACTGGATCAGGTGAAGCAAGACTCACCTATTTACTGCATCATGTGAAGCAAGACTCACCTATTTACTGGATCAGGTGAAGCAGGACTCACCTATTTACTGCATCATGTGAAGCAAGACTCACCTATTTACTGGATCAGGTGAAGCAGGACTCACCTATTTACTGCATCATGTGAAGCAAGACTCACCTATTTACTGCATCATGTGAAGCAAGACTCACCTATTCACTGCATCAGGTGAAGCAAGACTCACCTACACCTGCGCATGCGTCACACTCACCTGAAACAACGAACGTAATTAAATGACTGAAAATTAACAAGAAATTGTGAATTTTTTTAGTATTGGTGTTGTGTGGTGGGTGGTGGGTGGCTGTGGTGGGTGGTGGGTGGCTGTGTTGGGTGGCTGTGGTGGGTGGTGAGTGGCTGTGGTGGGTGGTGGGTGGCTGTGGTGGGTGGTGAGTGGCTGTGGTGGGTGGCTGTGGTGGGTGGTGGGTGGCTGTGGTGGGTGGCTGTGGTGGGTGGTGGGTGGCTGTGGTGGGGGGTGGGTGGCTGTGGTGGGTGGTGGGTGGCTGTGGTGGGTGGTGGGTGGCTGTGGTGGGTGGTGGGTGGCTGTGTTGGGTGGTGGGTGACTGTGTTGTGTAGTGGGTGGCTGTGTTGTGTAGTGGGTGACTGTGTTGTGTGGTGGGTGGCTGTGTTGTGTAGTGGGTGGCTGTGTTGTGTGGTGGGTGGCTGTGTTGTGTAGTGGGTGACTGTGGTGGGTGGTGGGTGACTGTGTTGTGTAGTGGGTGACTGTGTTGTGTGGTGGGTGGCTGTGTTGTGTGGTGGGTGGCTGTGGTGGGTGGTGGGTGACTGTGGTGGGTGGTGGGTGACTGTGTTGTGTGGTAGGTGGCTGTGTTGTGTGGTGGGTGGCTGTGTTGTGTGGTGGGTGGCTGTGTTGTGTGGTGGGTGACTGTGTTGTGTGGTGGGTGACTGTGTTGTGTGGTGGGTGGCTGTGTTGTGTGGTGGGTGGCTGTGTTGTGTGGTGGGTGGCTGTGTTGTGTAGTGGGTGGCTGTGTTGTGTGGTGGGTGACTGTGTTGTGTAGTGGGTGACTGTGTTGTGTAGTGGGTGACTGTGGTGGGTGGTGGGTGGCTGTGTTGTGTAGTGGGTGACTGTGGTGGGTGACTGTGTTGTGTAGTGGGTGACTGTGGTGGGTGGTGGGTGGCTGTGTTGTGTGGTGGGTGGCTGTGGTGGGTGGTGGGTGGCTGTGTTGTGTGGTGGGCGGGGGTGACTGTGTTGTGTGGTGGGTGACTGTGTTGTGTGGTGGGTGACTGTGTTGTGTGGTGGGTGGCTGTGGTGGGCGGCTGTGTTGTGTGGTGGGTAGCTGTGTTGTGTGGTGGGTGACTGTGTTGTGTGGTGGGTGACTGTGTGTGTAGTGGTGACTGTGTGTGTAGTGGGTGACTGTGGTGGGTGGTGGGTGGCTGTGTTGTGTAGTGGGTGACTGTGGTGGGTGACTGTGTTGTGTAGTGGGTGACTGTGGTGGGTGGTGGGTGGCTGTGTTGTGTGGTGGGTGGCTGTGGTGGGTGGTGGGTGGCTGTGTTGTGTGGTGGGTGGCTGTGTTGTGTAGTGGGTGACTATGGTGGGTGGTGGGTGGCTGTGGTGGGTGGTGGGTGGCTGTGGTGGGTGGTGGGTGGCTGTGTTGTGTGGTGGGTGACTGTGTTGTGTAGTGGGTGGCTGTGTTGTGTGGTGGGCGGCTGTGTTGTGTGGTGGGTGACTGTGTTGTGTGGTGGGTGACTGTGTTGTGTGGTGGGCAGCTGTGTTGTGTGGTGGGTGACTGTGTTGTGTGGTGAGTGGCTGTGGTGGGCGGCTGTGTTGTGTGGTGGGTGACTGCTGTGTGGTGGGCGGCTGTGTTGTGGTGGGCGGCTATGTTGTGTAGTAGGCGGCTGTTATGTGGTGGGCGGCTTTGTGTGGTGGGAGGTTGTGGTGGGAGGTTGTGGTGTGTGGTGGACGGGTTTGGTGGGTGTCTGTGTTGTGCGGTGGGCGGCTGTGGTGTTTGGTGGGCGGCTATGTGGTTGGCGGGTGTGGTGGTGGACGGGTGTGGTGGTGGTAGTGGGCGGGTGTGGTGTGTGGTGGTGGTGGTGGTGGACGGGTGTGGTGGGAGTGAGACATGGAGTCCTAACATTGCCATCGCCTCATACAGCCAGGAAGACAAAAAAAAAAAAGTTGTGGGCCGCACCATGTGTGTTCTGTTTACAGTGATGACCTCACGTTCAGCCTTGTTGGAACACGCTTTAGGACACCGCTGATGGTGCTGCTGTTACCCTCACTCCTGCACCATCACTGCTGCACCACCATTACTGAGGCATCACTATCACTGCTGAGGCATCACCATCACTGCTACAACACCACCATAACTGGTGTTCAACACTATTCAGTAATTGAAGCCAATTTACTGGGTAACTTAAGTATCTTTCCATTCTTACCTTCATATGTTGAAGAACTTGTGAGTCCTTGCAACAGCACTCAGTGAAGAGCAGGAGAGAAACATACACCATAATTTACACCCGAAGATGCTAGAGGAACTCCTTCTAATGTTCACATTTCTTTCAAGGGAATGTACACGCTGGGGACCATGCACTGGAAACATCATATCTTAAGAGTGTCCGAACATCCAACCTTTCACTGACACCTCCGTGCAAATCTTTTTTTTTTTATTAATCTCCATGTTTAATTTCAAATTTATATTACTGGACCCTAATGCTGCGACCTGTGCCGTTCAGGAAACCTGCTGAAGTCTTCCCTACACCCACACTGTCCAGACATATCCCAGACATGGATGGCGGGTCTTCTAAACACTATTCTTTTGTGGTACGTCTAACTTATACTCTTGGACGCTTCCCACCAGATCCCATAACCAGGACTGTTGATACAAGATGTCGATACAGGATGTCACATAGTTGAGACAGACCCCGTATCTCACAGAGCATCTGATCCTTTCTAACAATTCCAATGGTTTTCTAGATGGTGTTGTGGTAATGTCCCACAAGATTATGAAAATACAAAATTCCAACTATGGCATAGATTGCTGGTGCCATTCTCCTCTTCGGCGGTTGTCATATGGAGATTCCATAACTGTACATGATGTATGGAGTCAGCGGGCCACCAGCAGCAACAGCCTGGTTGACCAGGCAAGCACCAGACAAGCCTGACCCCAGGCAGGGCTCTGGGAGTAGAAAAACACCCAGAACTCATCAAAGTCTCTGGGGTACTGGAGAAATCTACCATGAAGAATTGGTAGCAGGCTGCGATGTGCCCAACACACAGGCAGTATGTGACAGATCACACCAGATCTTCCACTTCTCCAACATTACGTATACTGTGTGGAGAGAGTCAAAACATTTATTAAAGATGGACTTTCGTTACTAGTGGCTTCGCCAGTTCTAATACAGAGACAATTAAGAATGAAATATATAATTGTGGAAGTCAGGTGATAGTGGTAGTTCTAAATAATATAGTATTAGATGATAGGTAACAGTAATGTACCAATGATGATATTGGTAGTTCTAGGTAACAGTAATGTACTAGATGATATTGGTGGTTCTAGGTAACAACGGTGTATTAGGTGATGACAGTGTTAGTTCTAGGTAACACCAGTAGTTGTTACCTATAACAGTAGTACCACCTGGAGGTTACCTGGAGGTTATTCCTGGGATCAACGCCCCCGCGGCCTGGTCCATGACCAGGCCTGTAATAGTAGTACCAGGCCTGGTCATGGACCAGGCCGCGGGGGCGTTGATCCCAGGAATAACCTCCAGGTAACCTCCAGATGGTACTACTGTTATAGGTAACAACTACTGGTGTTACCTATCAAAGTAACATTGAGGTGTCCTCATGGTGGAACACTTGTGCGGTGCCTTCAGCAGAACCGGAGTGGAGAGTAGGCAGGGAGCCTTCTGTTTATCTACCCTGAGCTCATGAGTGCTAATAGGCTGTGTAGCAGTAGCAGTGAAAGGAGGGAAATGGTTTCAGTAGATAACACTGATAGAGACCATTAAGGTCTCATGTTATCTGTTTTTACAATGTACCCTCTCTCTCTCTCAAGTTTGTCCTTCCCTCCAGCAGGAGAGACGAGTCGTCACCAAGTTGTGTTTGCATGGGTCGAGTCGTAGTTCCTGGGCCGGGGTTGAGCATGGTCAGCTCGTGGTTCATTTGATGCTGGTGTGGTGCTCAATGGTGGTGGTAGTGGTGGTGGTGCTCACTCCACTGCCACCACCTCTGCCACCATCACCCTACCACCACTAACGTCACACTCACCGCCTCCCACCTCTGACACCACCCCATTAAAACTTCCACATCAACTATACACAGTTTCAAGATTAGGAACGATCGGTCCCTAAGGTCAGAGCTCGGCAAGATCGATAAGTTACGAGGCAGGGACAAGAGCTATAACTCGAGCCCTGCAGGATACCAAGAAAGAAGCTCAAGAAACTTCAGAGGCTTGGCATCAGAATGAACCATTACACAGCTTAAAGTGTAGGTACGACAGATCTCAAGAGAAACAAATGGGGATGCTAGGGGTGTAATGAGGTTAATATGTGGACCAGGTGCCTGAGATTAACCCCTTCAATTTATGTCACCTTGCCTCTACTACCACCCAACCCTCCACCTCCCCTACCCCTCTACTTCTCCTCCCCCCTCTACTTCTCCTCCCCCTCCACCTCCCCTCCCCCTCCACCTCCCCTCCCCCTCACATTCATACAATAAATCTCCAGATCGTCTTCCGCACAATTAACACCTGACTCCTTCCCCCCAAACGCCTCCTAACTCTTCCTTTACCTCCCCCTCCCCTTCCTTCCTTCCTTCCCTCCACACAGACTCTCTCCAGGTACCCCCCCCCACTTCCCCCTCCCTCCCTGTTGCAACAGCCTCACCACCAACAACACCCTCCACAACTTTTCCCTCCCCACTCAGTAAGTCTGGTCTAAGACCACCGTCCTGTGAGGTTAACATTGGGGTGATACCAGCAACCATCACTACACAACACCACTTATTTAAGACAACGAAACCACACCCAGCATTTAACCCCACACTTCGAGCCAACACATTCGAAGGTAGCAATGGAATCCTGGTAAATGTTTTGCACTCTGGCAAGATTCCTGTCGTTTCACCCCGTCTCGGAAACATGTAGAATGAATCGAATCTTACGTTCAGTCTTATTCTTATAAGCTTTTATATATCAGTTTAGAGCACCTTTATCTCTGATGGGTAACGAGAGTGTTGTTACTCCCGTAGCCCGTGGGGCTACGGGCCAGCAACAACCTGGTTGACCAGGCAAGCCTGGCCCATGGCCGGGCTCCGGGAGTATAAAAATTCTCGGAACTCATCAGAGGTATGACCAGATAGAAAACTGATCACAAACAGTTGATAGGTAAGACACATATGCAACAGTTAGGTATCTTTATTTCGAAACGTTTCGCCTACACAGTAGGCTTCTTCAGTCGAGTACAGAAAAGTTGATAGAAGCAGAAGAGACTTGAAAACGATGTAATCAGTCCATCGAAATAAAGATACCTAACTTTTCTGTACTCGACTGAAGAAGCCTACTGTGTAGGCGAAACGTTTCGAAATAACGATACCTAACTGTTGCATATGTGTCTTACCTAACAACCAGTCGGTATTTTATACCATTTTAATGTTCACAAACAGTTGAGTTCCAACAAGAGCATCTCCGTGGAAGAGAACTTCTTGAACCCCAACATGTGGTAACCACATCCATTAAGCCCTGGGAATCTTGACTGAAGAAACGTTTCGCCACAGTGGCTTCATCAGTCCAATACAAAGCAGGAGGAGTTTGAGGTAATCAGTCCCTCAGCCAGGTGTGTTCAGTCCATGTCATTCAGAGCATATGCACTGATGACACTGGTTGGCGAAACGTTTCTACGATTCCTGAATGTTGCACAAGTGTATCAATCATCTACGTGTCCGGTGCTTGTCTGGTCAACCAGGCTGTTGCTGCTGGCCCACATGTCCATCACAGCCTGGTTGATGCGACACTTCGGAGGATAAGGAAAATAAGAAGGAAGAATAAAAAGTAGAATGAGAACGAGAGAGAGAGAGAGAGAGAGAGAGAGAGAGAGAGAGAGAGAGAGAGAGAGAGAGAGAGAGAGAGAGAGAGAGAGAGAGAGAGAGAGATAGAGAGAGAGAGAGCAGACGAAAAGAGAAGCGGTAATGGGGAAGGAAGAAAAAGTGGGAAAGTGAAGGAAAAAAGGGAGGGTAGTGAAATATGGAAGAAAGGGGTGAAGTATGGGGAAGGAGAGAGATACAGAAGGAGATCGAAGAAAGGAGAGAAGAAAGGGATAAGGGGAAAGAGAGGGTGAAGGTAGGGGGGCGAGGGAGGGGTAAGTTTATGGAGCCTCACACAAAGGATGAAGCAAGAAGTGAAACATGACCTGTCATAGTGAAGCAGATAAACACTGAGCTGCACTCCACCTACCTGCACTCTTGCTACCTGCACACCACCTACCTGCACTCTTGCTACCTGCACACCACCTACCTGCACACCACCTACCTGCACTCTTGCTACCTGCACTCCACCTACCTGCACTCTTGCTACCTGCACTCCACCTACCTGCACTCTTGCTACCTGCACTCCACCTACCTGCACTCTTGCTACCTGCACTCCACCTACCTGCACTCCACCTACCTGCACTCCACCTACCTGCACTCCACCTACCTGCACTCCACCTACCTGCACTCCACCTACCTGCACTCCACCTACCTGCACTCTTGCTACCTGCACACCACCTACCTGCACTCTTGCTACCTGCACTCCACCTACCTGCACTCTTGCTACCTGCACACCACCTACCTGCACTCTTGCTACCTGCACACCACCTACCTGCACTCCACCTACCTGCACTCCACCTACCTGCACTCCACCTACCTGCACTCCACCTACCTGCACTCCACCTACCTGCACTCCACCTACCTGCACTCCACCTACCTGCAATCTTGCTACCTGCACTCCACCTACCTGCACTCTTGCTACCTGCACTCCACCTACCTGCACTCTTGCTACCTGCACTCCACCTACCTGCACTCCACCTACCTACCTGCACTCTGCAATCTTGCTACCTGCACTCCACCTACCTGCAATCTTGCTACCTGCACTCCACCTACCTGCAATCTTGCTACCTGCACTCCACCTACCTGCAATCTTGCTACCTGCACTCCACCTACCTGCAATCTTGCTACCTGCACTCCACCTACCTGCAATCTTGCTACCTGCACTCCATCTACCTGCACTCCACCTACCTGCACTCCACCTACCTGCACAATCTTGCTACCTGCACTCCACCTACCTGCACTCCACTTGCTACCTGCACTCCACCTACCTGCACTCCACCTACCTGCACTCCACCTACCTGCACTCCACCTACCTGCACTCCACCTACCTGCAATCTTGCTACCTGCACTCCACCTACCTGCACTCTTGCTACCTGCACTCCACCTACCTGCAATCTTGCTACCTGCACTCCACCTACCTGCACTCTTGCTACCTGCACTCCACCTACCTGCACTCCACCTACCTGCACTCCACCTACTTGCACTCTTGTTACCTGCACTCTTGCTACCTGCACTCCACCTACCTGCACTCCACCTACCTGCACTCCACCTGCCTGCACTCCACTCTGCAATCTTGCTACCTGCACTCCACCTACCTGCACTCCACCTACCAGCACTCCACCTACCTGCACTCCACCTACCTGCACTCTTGCTACCTGCACTCCACCTACCTGCACTCCACCTACCTGCAATCTTGCTACCTGCACTCCACCTACCTGCACTCCACCTACCTGCAATCTTGCTACCTGCACTCCACCTACCTGCAATCTTGCTACCTGCACTCCACCTACCTGCACTCCACCTACCTGCAATCTTGCTACCTGCACTCCACCTACCTGCACTCCACCTACCTGCAATCTTGCTACCTGCACTCCACCTACCTGCACTCCACCTACCTGCAATCTTGCTACCTGCACTCCACCTACCTGCACTCCACCTACCTGCACTCCACCTACCTGCACTCCACCTACCTGCAATCTTGCTACCTGCACTCCACCTACCTGCACTCCACCTACCTGCAATCTTGCTACCTGCACTCCACCTACCTGCAATCTTGCTACCTGCACTCCACCTACCTGCAATCTTGCTACCTGCAATCTTGCTACTTGCACTCCACCTACCTGCACTCCACCTACTTGCACTCTTGTTACCTGCACTCCACCTACCTGCACTCTGCAACCTACTTGCACTCCACCTACTTGCACTCCACCTACCTGCACTTTTGCTACCTGCACTCTTGCTACCTGCACTCCACCTACCTGCACTCCACCTACCTGCACTCTTGCTACCTGCACTCCACCTACCTGCACTCCACCTACCTGCACTCCACCTACCTGCACTCCACCTACCTGCACTCCACCTACCTGTACTCTTGCTACCTGCACTCCACCTACCTGCACTCCACCTACCTGCACTCTTGCTACCTGCACTCCACCTACCTGCACTCCACCTACCTGCACTCGTGCTACCTGCACTCCACCTACCTGCACTCCACCTACTTGCACTCTTGTTACCTGCACTCTTGCTACCTGCACTCCACCTACCTGCACTCCACCTACCTGCACTTTTGCTACCTGCACTCCACCTACCTGCACTCTTGCTACCTGCACTCTACCTACCTGCACTCCACCTACCTGCACTCTTGCTACTTGCACTCTACCTACCTGCACTCCACCTACCTGCACTCTTGCTACCTGCACTCTGCAACTTGCTACCTGCACTCCACCTACCTGTACTCTTGCTACCTGCACTCCACCTACCTGCACTCCACCTACCTGCACTCTTGCTACCTGCACCTCCACCTACCTGCACTCCACCTACCTGCACTCTTGCTACCTGCACTCCACCTACCTGCACTCCACCTACCTGCACTCTTGCTACCTGCACTCCACCTACCTGCACTCCACCTACCTGCAATCTTGCTACCTGCACTCCACCTACCTGCACTCCACCTACCTGCACTCCACCTACCTGCAATCTTGCTACCTGCACTCCACCTACCTGCACTCCACCTACCTGCACTCCACCTACCTGCACTCCACCTACCTGCACTCTTGCTACCTGCACTCCACCTACCTGCACTCTTGCTACCTGCACCTCTGCACTTGCTACCTGCACTCCACCTACCTGCACTCTTGCTAGCTGCACTCCACCTACCTGCACTCCACCTACCTGCACTCTTGCTACCTGCACTCCACCTACCTGCACTCCACCTACCTGCACTCTTGCTACCTGCACTCCACCTACCTGCACTCCACCTACCTGCACTCTTGCTACCTGCACTCCACCTACCTGCACTCCACCTACCTGCACTCTTGCTACCTGCACTCCACCTACCTGCACTCCACCTACCTGCACTCTTGCTACCTGCACTCTACCTACCTGCACTCCACCTACCTGCACTCTTGCTACCTGCACTCCACCTACCTGCACTCCACCTACCTGCACTCTTGCTACCTGCACTCCACCTACCTGCACTCTTGCTACCTGCACTCCACCTACCTGCACTCCACCTACCTGCACTCCACCTACCTGCACTCTTGCTACCTGCACTCCACCTACCTGCACTCCACCTACCTGCACTCTTGCTACCTGCACTCCACCTACCTGCACTCCACCTACCTGCACTCTTGCTACCTGCACTCCACCTACCTGCACTCCACCTACCTGCACTCTTGCTACCTGCACTCCACCTACCTGCACTCCACCTACCTGCACTCTTGCTACCTGCACTCCACCTACCTGCACTCCACCTACCTGCACTCTTGCTACCTGCACTCCACCTACCTGCACTCCACCTACCTGCACTCTTGCTACCTGCACTCCACCTACCTGCACTCCACCTACCTGCACTCCACCTACCTGCACTCTTGCTACCTGCACTCCACCTACCTGCACTCCACCTACCTGCACTCTTGCTACCTGCACTCCACCTACCTGCACTCCACCTACCTGCACTCTTGCTACCTGCACTCCACCTACCTGCACTCCACCTACCTGCACTCCACCTACCTGCACTCTTGCTACCTGCACTCCACCTACCTGCACTCCACCTACCTGCACTTTTGCTACCTGCACTCTTGCTACCTGCACTCCACCTACCTGCACTCTTGCTACCTGCACTCCACCTACCTGCACTTTTGCTACCTGCACTCTTGCTACCTGCACTCCACCTACCTGCACTTTTGCTACCTGCACTCTTGCTACCTGCACTCCACCTACCTGCACTTTTGCTACCTGCACTCTTGCTACCTGCACTCCACCTACTTGCACTCCACCTACTTGCACTCCACCTACCTGCACTTTTGCTACCTGCACTCTTGCTACCTGCACTCCACCTACCTGCACTTTTGCTACCTGCACTCCACCTACCTGCACTTTTGCTACCTGCACTCCACTTACCTGCACTTTTGCTACCTGCACTCTTGCTACCTGCACTCCGCCTACCTGCACTTTTGCTACCTGCACTCCACCTACCTACACTTTTGCTACCTGCACTCCACCTACCTGCACTTTTGCTACCTGCACTCTTGCTACCTGCACTCTACCTACCTGCACTTTTGCTACCTGCACTCTTGCTACCTGCACTCTTGCTACCCGCATTCTTGCTACCTGCACTCTTGCTACCTGCACTTCACCTACCTGCACTCTTGCTACCTGCACTCCACCTACCTGCACTCCACCTACCTGCACCCTACCTACCTGCAATTTTGCTACCTGCACTCTTGCTACCTGCACTCTTACTACCTGCATTCCACCTACTTGCACTCTTGTTACCTGCACTCTTGCTACCTGCACTCCACCTACCTGTACTCCACCTACCTGCATTCCACCTACCTGCACTCTTGCTACCTGCACTCCACCTACCTGCACTCCAGTGACTGGAGGAAAAAACATGACGTAAAAAATATAAACAACAGACCAATAGCATTACTCTAGAGTACATGCACGAACCACCAATAGCCTAGCTGATCAACCTACCACCACAGAGGCCTACTCTCTGGGACCGAGCTGCGGGGGCGATGACCCAACAAACCACCTTGAGCTGGCCGTCAACTGTTACTCTGCCGGCGTGCCATGGTGGATGCTCTCGACAAAGAACCACTGCTAAAATTCGTAGATCAGGTCACGAAGGACCTGTGTGGGCGTAGGCAGCCACCCACGGTGTAATGGAGTTTCCTAGCCGCCCATGGGGGGTACACCCACGCCACCCACTTCAATGCATCGTAAGACGGGAAGCATGACTTCATGAATGTGTTTGCATGGGATGATACTGAAGTAATGAGAGTGAAATCACGAGTGTACTGACTCATCTTCTTGGCCATACTGGACGTGAAGCTGCGCAAGCAACTAGGTACTCATGCCGCGCATGTATGTGAGATGATATCTCGTCTAAGCCTTTATGATGGTTACTGTTTTCTTGTTGCTGGTGTAATAATCTAAGCCTCTACGATGGTTACTGTTTTCTTGTTGCTGGTGTAATAATCTAAACCTCTACGATGGTTACTGTTTGGATTGTTGTTGTTGTAGTAAGGTAAGCGTCAAGCGTAGCTACTGCTTGTGGTGCTGCTGCATGTTGTAATGAAGATAAGTGAAATCTAACCTTCTACAGGGACATCACAAATTCTGAAAGACGAAAGCTAAGTATTCGTGGCGGGAGGCGGAAAGACTGGGAGCCAAGGCAAACATTACCTTCAAGGGAGGTGCTTTATTCATCCCTGAAAAATTTAAGCTCGCTAATGACAATCTTTTCACTGCCAAACAGAAAGGAGGTACGACCACATTTGATAGAGCTTAGATACATCCCTCGTGCGCTGCTACCTTTCTCCTGGAGTATATCAGGAGAGAGTTCCGGGGGGTCAACGCCCCCGCGGCCCGGTCTGTGACTATTCTCTATATAATAGTTACATATTGAGAACACCAACAATGTGCTACTATCCTACGTTATATAATTACACTGCAGGAACAAAAGTTATGCTTCCTTGTTATATATTCCACCCCACAGGAAGTGTGGCACACATGAGGGATTGCAATGTGTCTGTTCGTGCCTGGATGAGGATATCGTCAAGCATTCCACTACAGTTGGTGTTACTATTACGTGGGAATTACTGACCAATTCACCGAGTAATTGGTTTACCTGTAGTGAAAGTTCTCTTTACACAGTCTCCAGACTTTTAATTTCCCCTAAAAGGAAGCAAATGTAGAGTGAAATTATAGTAAAAAGAGTACGTGGAACGGGAGATGTTAATGGGTTATTTAAGGGGTACTGAGGGGTACCAAGGGATAGTAAGGGGTACCGAGGGATAGTAAGGGGTACTGAGGGATACTAAGGGGTACTGAGGGATAGTATGGGGTACCGAGGGATATTAAGTGGTACCGAGGGATAGTAAGTGGTACCGAGGGATAGTAAGGGGTACTGAGGGATAGTAAGGGGTACTGAGGGATACTAAGGGGTACTAAAGGATAGTAAGGGGTAGTGAGAGGTATTCAATGGGGAGTTATGGTTGTAATCCCAGATAAGAATCCTGTCTGGAGATAATACTGAAGACTCCTCTACACACAAGGTTTGTGAACAGTCCTTCTGGATAAACAGCATGATAAACCAGGCTGTTGCTACACGCTGACAATAAAGACCCTCATTTCAGCCAACTCGACCACTCAAACATATTAAAAATAATCTACCTTAGCACCATCAGTCTTACCCTGATATTTCTTACACTAAGACTTTCCAACACCTTCTTAAGGGGCATCACTGACCCTTAAGTTCCTCGAGTCAAGTGCCTGATCAACAACAGTCTGAACGTTTGTTCTCTCCTGAACTGCACGGAAGTCGTTTCCCACACCTTGTCGATATCACCATAACATTTATCACATATACACATATAACCTGCACATAGGAGAGAGGAGGAGCTTACGACGACGTTTCGGTTAGACTTGGACCATTTACAAAGTCAATGTGACTTTGGTCCAAGTCGGACCGAAAAACCGTAGTAAGCTCCTCCTCTCTCCTATGTCCGGGTTATTTGTGTGTTCCAGTCACGGTATTTTGACTTGTTGTTCTTCCCACAACTATAAAGGCTGAGGGACTGATTCCCTGAAATTTCATTTTCCACCCTCTCCAGTTTCTCTTTAATTTACTGAGTCACTGGTTGGCGAAAGGTCTCAACAACGAAGACACCCAAGTGAAGCACATGTGGTCTATTCGCCAGCAGCCTTAGTGATGAGTCTATCAACCAGGAGGTCAGGTCTGGAACCAGGCAGAAGAGGCAGTGACCCTCAGTATTAATCACCAGTAGACACTCAGACCTGGAAACCAGTCTGAAGAATATATTTCACAGGCAAAACCATGCTCTTTACCTGGAGATGATTTCGGGGGCCAACGCCCCTGCTGCCCGGTCTGTGACCAGGTCTCATACAGCGGATTGTTTCGAAGATTGACAAACGAATAGTGCTGACTGTAAAGGTCTTTCATCGTGATAATCAATTCTGCATGTACTTTTTCAGTCGTATTTATGAAAAATTGAACTAAATTGAAGTAAAAGCAATAGAGGATGATTTTATATTCACGAGGAAGAGCGAAATCTGCAGAAGTCACACAGAGCCTGGGGAAGGGAGGTTTGATCTTAGGAAAAGAAGGGCAGCTTCAATTCCCTGAATGAAGTGTGTGTGTGTTTGTGTGTGGGGGGGGAAGCCTTTTCAAGGTACTGCAGCTTTTCCAGCCATCCACTTAAGAATGTGACGTGGGAGCGGAGGGTTAAGACAGCGGTTAATGAACTGTCAAGTATGCAAATCTTTCCGTCATGGTCGAGACCCGTCTCCCTCACTCCCTCCCTGACAGGGAAACAGAGTTAGCTTTTGTTCCCACAGTGTAACCATCATATAAAAAAAGGGTAGCAGTACACACACACACACACACACACACGCACAGCACCAGTCTGGAACCCACACCTGGTCAAGCACGTCAAGAAGTTACAGAAAGTACAAAGGTTTGCAACAAGGCTAGTCCCAGAGCTCAGGGGAATGTCGTACGAGGAAAGGTTGAGGGAAATCGGACTGACGACACTGGAGGACAGAAGGGTCACGGGAGACATGATAACTACATACAAGATACTGCGGGGAATAGACAAGGTGGACAGAGATAGGATGTTCCAGAGAGGGGACACAGAAACAAGGGGTCACAACTGGAAGCTGAAGACTCAGACGAGTCACAGGGACGTTAGGAAGTATTTCTTCAGTCACAGAGTCGTCAGGAAGTGGAATAGCCTAGCAAGTGAAGTAGTGGAGGCAGGAACCATACATAGTTTTAAGAAGAGGTATGACAAAGCTCAGGAAGCAGAGAGGGAGAGGACCTAGTAGCGATCAGTGAAGAGGCGGGGCCAGAAGCTGAGTCTCGACCCTTGCAACCTCAACTAGGTGAGTATACACACACACACACACACACACACACACACACACACACACACACACACACACACACACACACACACACACACACACACGCACTCACACACGCCCACACACACACACACACACACACACACACACACACACACACACACACACACACACACACACACACACACACACACACACACACACTGACCTTTTGGGGGGCTATCCTAAGTAATTTACATTATGTATAATTGTACCTATGTGCACCTGTACCTAAATAAACTTACACATATACACATCACCCCTCAAACAACCTTACTAACACCCTTTCTCGCACACAAACCCACACCTTGAATAACACTCCTCACACAGTAGGCACCAACACACTTCAAAACGAGCACAACACAAACACCTGTCTTACACAGGTGTTAACGGGTATACTACAAACACCCGTCTTACACAGGTGTGAGTGGGCACAACACAAACAGGTGTCCATGGGTCCCTTACGGACACCAACTGCCCCATTCAAGAGAGGAGAAAGTGCAGATCTGCAGAATGCTCATACAAATCCCGCTATAAACGCCTAAAATCCTTCAAACTTGACCCACGCCAACGCAAGCAGTACCATATCTTACTAACTCGTAAATGACCCACGCCAACGCAAGCAGTACCGTATCTTACTAACTCGTAAATAAAGCACCTGTCTTTTCTCCTTCCATAACTGATCATTTAACATTACTGCTACCCCTTCCTTTGCTCTAACTCTCTCAGATACTCCAGATTTAATCCCATTTATTTCCCCCCACTGAAACTCTCCTACCCCAGAGAGAAAGTACCATTATGAAAACATTCCACTAACTTTTTAAAGACTACTTACTGTACACCCGTATTTTATTTTCCCCCGTGTACTGCCTACATTACTGCCTCTGTCGGCCCCGTGTACTTTCCAGATTATAGTGTTCATGGAACAGCACACTCAGTATAGTATAAACCAACATGGCTTCAGAGCAGCATGATCATCTATCATAACGCCTCCGTAATTCTATGACAGAATTACGGAGGCACTGGAAGACAACCAAAACGCAAATGTGATATACGAAGATTTTGCAAAAGTATTTGACAAATGTGATCATGGGGTGATTGCACACAAAATGAGGGCCAATAGGCATTACGGGGAAGGTCAGCAGATGGATTTTTGGATTACTAAAACACAGAACACAACAAGTATTAGTAGTAAACAGAGCAAAATCCAACATCAGTGAAGTAAGCTCAGTTTTCCCAAGGCACCATCCTGGAACCTCTGCTGTCTCTCATCCTCACAGAAGATTAGATATAAACACCCGTCACAATTCTGCATCATTTGCAGACGACACTAAAATAAGCATGAAAGACACTTCGGTATAAGACACTGAAAAATTACAGGAAGATATAAGCAGTGTTTTCCAGTGGTCACCACGACATTCCACGGTGCTGATGAGGACTGGTCACAGGCCGGGCCGCGGGGGCGCTGACCCCCGAAACCCTCCAGGTATCTCCAGGTAAGTTCCAACTGCTTAGGTATGAAAAGAATGAAGAACTCAAAAGAAACACTATATACAAAATTCAAGAGGATCGTCAAATAGAACGAAATGAACACGTGAAAAACTTGAGAATAATTATGCTAGTTGACCTTTCTTTCAAAGAACACAATATGACAAAGGTCACGACAGCCAGGAAGATGACGGGGTGGGTATAAGAACCTTCAACACAATGGAAATAATGCCAGTGGTAACATATTTCAAATCGCTATTGCTCCCTCATTTGGAATATTGCTCAGTGTTGACGGGCTCGTTCAGGGATGGAGAAATATCAGAGCTGTAACAAATAGAGATCGTTTACGGGACACATTGAGCCAGTAAAGCATTTAAATTACTGGGAACGCCTTAAAGTCTTAAATATGTACTCACTGGAGAGGAAGAAGAGAGAGAGATACATTATAATATATACCTGGAAAGTACTCGAGGGCCTGGTCCCAAATCTGCACACTGCCATAACAACATACTGGAGCGAGAAATATGGGAGGAAGTACAAAATAAACTCAGTGAAGAAAGGGGTGCGGTGAGCACAATAAGGGAACAGTGTATCAACATCCGTGGCTCCAGATTATTCAACATTTTACCAGAAGATATCAGAAACACGGCTGGAACAAGTGTAGAAGTTTTGAAGAGAAAACTGGACAAGTATCTTCACCAGGTGCCAGATAACCAGGCTGTGATGGATATGTGGGGGCAGCGGGCCTCCAGCAGCAACAGCCTGATTAACCAGGCAAACACCAGACGAACCTGGCCTATGGCCGAGCTTCGGGGGTAGAAAGACTCTCGAAACTCATCAAAGGTATGTACTGCCACTGTCAGTGCCTCGTCGTACCCGTGTCCTGGTAGTGCTGGAGGGCTGTATTAAAGTGGTGGTTGT